>NC_133329.1:92165931-92478844 GCF_042186555.1 Aquarana catesbeiana | reverse complement strand
GACGAACCCCCCCTCTCCCCCAACCATAGAATCTCCAACACATAGGGAAAACCAGAGAGAGGGTATCGGTAGACAAAGACCAGGAAAAGAATCGGACAGCCACAGCAACATGCCAGAGTGTGAGGTATACACATATGGGACACACGTCAGGTTCTATAAAAAAATATATAAAATAGGAATGCATGAGTGATGGAAATTGGCAATAAGCTAAAGTCACAAAAATAAGAAAAAATGTGATTTGGTGTTTAAAATATTCCTAGTGTGAGTGCCCACACTAAATGTGTGTGAATATGATTGAAATATGTGAAGGTTTTACCAATAGTGGCACTTGGACTTATAAAAGATATTTTGCCAAGGAATAAATGGGTAGTGGAAAAAACAAATAAAGAAATACCAAATTTTTGCCAATACATTAGTATAGATGTAATGTAATGAGGTATGTGGGTGTGTATGGAGTGAGTGTGATCCTGAAACAGGGATCACGGTGTGTGTGCGTATGCGTTTTTGGTCCAAGGATAAGACCGCATAGTTTACTTGAAGTGTGGGTGGACCCATGGAACCTCTCCTCATGTTGTAATGTATGGAGTGAACCGCTGACTCATCCCGGTCTATGTATCCTAAGCCTGGGGCGTGTCCACGCTAACGTCATGCGTCACCGTGATGGCCATGTGTTCGGACAGAGAAAACATCCTCCTATGGTGCATGAACCTCTGCGGGAGTTCCTCCAATCCCTCACGCCACACGAGATGGAATAAGCACTAGCCCACAAGCCGGCATCAATAGACGCCGTACGTGCGGCATGCTGGCATGACACTAATGCACCAAGGTCCAGCCCCAGCCCTCATCGCCAAGTGGAGACGAGCGGGGGAGGAGGAGCTAGGCGCATCTCAACCCCGGGGGGAGGAAAGACCAACATTAAAGGACCTCCCATCAAATGGGCTGGGCAAGCCAAAGGGAATGAGAAAAAATGTCGAAAAAATGGAGAAAACAGAGACAAAACTATAGTGGCCTATTATCTAGGGAGAAAAGTTATTATTCTGTAGCCAAAAAAATGGTGGTAACTATAGGAAGAAATGCCAATGTGTTGATTGACTCAGAGATCTAATACTGAGAATATATAGTCGTTATAATGTATAGGGTCTAACAGGTCAACGAGGGAATGGGTGTCTTCCACCCTGTAAACATGTAATAAAAGAACTGACCTGTTTTGACCCTAACAGCTCATCCCTAATAGGGAATCAAAATAAGTCACTGATTTGGCAAAATATGACACTCTATATTTACTGTGCTGGGATACAGTCCTGGAACTGACTTCCTAAGAGCGCATTTAAACCTGTTGCCCTCTAACCCGGCCTTTCTGCCAGCACTACGATCCTCTACCTTCGGCTCTTGGAACAAATATGACCACCGTCGACTCTCTCAGTTCCTCCACACTGACCCTTCTTTAACAGGAATAAAAGAACTGACCTGTTTTGACCCTAACGCAACATAAACATTAAATTCAATCAATGAACACTTTAAATATCTACTGTATCATAATATATAATACACGAATCATGCATAGAAAGACATAATATATATAATAATAATCATATTGACATATTTAATATTATTATTGGATAGACATATTGGTACAAGCAATCACAGTTGGTAAATTAAATGAACATACAGATCGAGTGAAACCTTAATTATCCTAATACATGTACACATTAAAAACAGTTGATGATATTCATAATTCTTTCAAAAAGTGAGCAGAGTTTTGGGATTTGTACATTACCTATGGCAAAGCCCAAGTATGTAGCCCAGTAATCCCCATATTGGAGTGTGGTGGTGGCCCCGAATGCGCTTTGCCATAGGTTATGTACAAATCCCAAACTCTGCTCTCTTTTTGAAAGCATGACTTATTAGCAGAGACTTGACTGACCTATTTCTCTATTTATTCTATTCTCTAGCCATTACCAATGCATCCTACTCCTGATGATTGGTTTTAAACGCCATGAAACACATCAGACAAATGGGCTACTTTACAGGCAGACTAATGCCGCGTACACACGGTCGGACTTTTCCTCTACAAAAGTCCGACGGACGCCGACGGACTAAAGCCGGCTGACAATCCGATCGTGTGTGGGCTTCCCCGGACTTTCAGCGGACTTTTCCAGCCGCGAATCTGACGGACTTTAGATTTGAAACATGCTTCAAATCTTTACGTCATAACTACGCCTGACCCAGAAATCCGCTTGTCTGTATACTAGTCCGACGGACAAAAACCCACGCTAGGGCAGTTATTGGCTACTGGCTATCAACTTCCTTATTTTAGTCCGGTGTACGTCATCACGTAGGAATCCGTCGGACTTTTGTGTGATCGTATGTAGGCAAGTCCGTTCGTTAGAAAGTCTGCCGCAAGTCCGCCAAAAGTCCGTTGAAAGTCTGTCGGACGGGCTGTCGGACTTTTGTAGCTGAAAAGTCCGACCATGTTTACGTGGCATTAGGGGACACCCCTGGCACATTTAATCACTTCATTACAAAGCACTTTCCCCCCTTCCTGCCCAGGACAATTTTCAGCTTTCCACGCTGATGTAATTTGAATGACAATTTGATCACCACTGGGGTTTTTATTTTTGGCTAAACAAACTAAAAAAGACCAATTTTTTTTTTAAAAAGGTTTTCTTTGTTTCTGTTATAAAATTTTGTTTTCTCCTTCACTGATGGGCACTGATGAGTTGGCACTGATGGGCACTGATGAGTTGGCACTGATAAGGTGACACTGATGGGCACTGATGAGGAGGCACTGATATGTAGAATTAATGGGCACTGATAGGTGGCACTGATATGCAGCACTGATGAGCGCCAAAAGACGGCACTGATATGCATCACTAATGGACACTGATAGGCGGCACTGATGGGCACTGATAGGTGGCACTTATGGGCACCGACAGGCGGAACTGATTGGCAGTGACAGGTGGCACTGAAGGACACTAATAGATGGCACTGATGGGCAGCACTGATGATGAGGTACTGACAGGTGTTACTAATGGGCACTGACTGACACTGTGATGGCCACTGATTGCCACTGTGGTGGCCACTGAATGGCACTTTGATGGGCACTGACAGGCGTTTCTTATGAGGCACTGACTGGCAGCTGATGGGCACTGATTGGCATTGTTGGTGGCACATCTGATGGGGCTGTGCTGATAATTAATGTGCTGATTATCAGCACAGACCCCCCTCTGACAGGGAGAGCCGCCGATCGGCTCTCCCTGTCAGTGCGAACCGAAGAAAGCCGTTTACCGGAACTTCCTGGTTCAAGCTGTGATCAGCTGTGATTGGTCACAGCTGATCACTTGGTAAGGAGCCTTCTTCAGAGGCTCCTTTGTACGATCGGAGATGCGGTGTGTCAGAGTGACACACAGCACCACTGATTGCCGTGCTGCGCACCCCCGCGGGCGCGTGCCGGCATGTTACCCTGCTGGATGTCATATGATGCCCAGTAAGGATAACTGAACCATCGCCCAGCCGTCATTCTGCTATAGGCTGGGCGGGAAGTGGTTAAAGGAATATTTCATTTTTATTGTTTCACTTTAACCTCCCTGACGGTATGATTATGTCAGATTTTTGCGTCTCAAAGTGGTACAATTATTTTGCATAGAAATTTGGCGTTTTATATTGTAGGCCTGTAATTCTTAGCAATAACACACTTAAATCTGTCCAAACAAGAGGCTGGTAGATATCCCGGGTATGATAAAATTTGAAACACATAATCATAAAATATAATAAATAAATATAAATAATTATAAAAAATGATTATATAATGATAATAAAATGAATTTGTCCAGGATTCACTATCGCTCAAATCTGCAAGTGTTCTAATTTACTATCGCTGTTTAGCTGGTCTAAAACCACTTTTGAGGTAAAGGGACACTTTTTGGTTGCTATGGACGATCTTCAGTTTCCAGGCAGAAAGAACAGTATATATCATATAAAACTGCATGCAGGGCATTGGACAAAGCACTGGGGAAAAAAGGGACATAAAATAATTTCATACAGTAATGTAATCTGTAAGATTACAGTGTACTGTATGTATTATGATTTTCTAATTTTTTGAATTTACCGCCAGGCTCTGCCACCGTGCGTCGCAACGCTCACAGGGAACGGAGTCCGGCACAGAGAGGCATTGGGCGAAGGACAGAGCCCACAGACACAGCAGGGGGACATCGCAGGATCCTTGGGACAAGGTAAGTATACCGCACCAGGATCCTGCAATGCAATCCCAAGTGTGGCTCGGGGTTACCGCTAATGGTACTGAAATTTAACCCGAGCCACACTCGGGAAAACTGCCAGGGAGGTTAAGCATTCTTAAAATCACTGCTCCTGAAAAAACGGTTGTTTTTAAAACTTTTTTTGCATTGATACATGTCCCCTGGGGCAGTACCCGGGTCCCCATACACTTTTTATAGCAATAACTTGCATATAAGCCTTAAAAATTAGCACTTTTGAATTGTCATGTTCATGTCCCATAGACTTTAACTGTGTTCGCATGTTCGCACTAATTTTTTGCCTGTTCGCATGTTCTGGTGCAAACCGAACCGGGGGGTGTTCAGCTCATCCCTAATAGGAAATCAAAATAAGTCATTGACTTTGCAAAATATGACACTCTATATTTACTGTGCTGGGATACAGTCCTGGAACTGACTCCCTAAGAGCGCATTTAAACCTGTTGCCCTATAACCCAGCCTTTTTGCCAGCACTACGTTCCTCTACCTTCGGCCCTTGGAACAAATATGACCACCGTCGACTCTCTCAGTTCCTCCACACTGACCCTTCTTTAACTGTAATAAAAGAACTGACCTGTTTTGACCCTAACGCAACATAAACATGCCTCCATACCTGTAATTAGAAGAAAAAAGACAATGGGTTTTGGGACTTTAAATGAGACACGAATATGTGTATAGAATTGTCTAGGATACCTAAAATAGTCCCTGAAGGGGAAATCCAAATGACCAAAAGGAATTGCTGAATAATAAATCCAATACATTAAATTAAATCAATGAACATTTTAATTATCAACTGTATCATAATATATAATACATGAATTAAGCAAAGAAAGGCATAATATATATAATAATAATCATATTGACATATTTAATATTAATATTGGATAGACATATTGGTACAAGCAATCACAGTTGGTAAATTAAATGAACATAGAGTTCGAGTGAAAAATTAAATATCCTAATAGATGTAGACATTAAAAACAGTTGATGATATTCATAATTTTGGGCAAGCTTGACTTGGCATCCCTGAGTGTAGACTCAACGCGTTTCATTGCGTTTAAAGCCAATCATCAGGAGTAGGATGCATTGGTAATGGCTAGAGAATAGAATAAATAGATAAATAGGTCAATCAAGTCTCTGCTAATAAGTCATGCTTTCAAAAAGAGAGCAGAGTTTTGGGATTTGTACATTACCTATGGCAAAGCCCAAGTATGTAGCCCAAAAATCCCCATATTGGAGTGTGGTGGTGGTCCCGAATGCGCTGTCTCCCCCGGGGTTGAGGCGGGGACTAACCCCCCCTCTCCCTCAACCATAAATTCTCCAACACAGGGAGAACCAGAGAGAGGGTAGTGGTAGACAAAGACCAGGGAAAGAATCGGACAGCTACAGCAACATGCCAGAGTATGAGGTATACACATATAGGACACATGTCAGGTTCTATTAAAATATATAAAATAGGAATGTATGAGTGATGGAAATTGGCAATAAGCTAAAGTCACAAAAATAGGAAAAAATGTGATTTGGTGTTTAAAAATTCCTAGTGTGAGTGCCCACACTAAATGTGTGTGAATATGAATGAAATATGTGAAGGTTTTACCTATAGTGGCACTTGGACTTATAAAAGATATTTTGCCAAGGAATACATGGGTAATGAAAAAACAAATAAAGAAATACCAAAGTTTTGCCACTACATTAGTATGGATGTGATGTAATGAGGTATGTGGGTGTGTATGGAGTGAGTGTGATCCTTAAACAGGGATCACGGTGTGTGTGTGTATGCGTTTTTGTTACAAAGATAGAACCGCTTAGTTTACCTGAAGTGTGGATGGACCCATGGAACCTCTCCTCATGTTGGAATGTATGGAGTGAATCGCTGACTCAACCCGGTCTATGTATCCTAGGCCTGGGGCGTGTCCACGCCAACGTCATGCGTCACCGTGATGGCCGTGTGTTCGGACAGAGAAAACACCCTCCTATGGTGCATGAACCTCTTCGGGAGTTCCTCCCATCCCCCACGCCACACGAGATGGAATAAGCACTAGCCCAGAAGCTGGCATCAATAGACGCCATATATGTGTGGCGTGCTGGCATGGCGCCGATGCGCCATGGTCCAGCTCCACCCCTCATCGCCAAGTGGAGACGAGCGGGGGAGGAGGAGCTGGGCTCATTGCAAACCCAGGGGGAGTAAAGACCAACATTAAAGGACCTCCCATCTAATGGGCTGGGCAAGCCAAAGGGAATGAGAAAAAGAGCTGAACAGCTCAAAATGTTGAAGAAATAGAAAAAACAGAGACAAAAATATAGTGGCCTATTATCTGGGGAGAAAAGATATTATTCTGGAGCCAAAAAAATGGTGGTAACTATTGGAAGAAATGCCAATGTGTTGATTGACTCAGAGATCTAAAACTGAGAGTACATAGTCGTTATAATGTATAGGGTCTAACAGGTCAACAAAGGAATGGATGTCTTCCACCCTGTAAACATGTAATAAAAGAACTAACCTGTTTTGACCCTAACGCAACATAAAGATGCCTCCATCCCTGTAATTAGAAGAAAAAGACAATGGGTTTTGGGACTTTAAATGAGGCATGAATATGTGTATAGAATTGTCTAGGATACCTAAAATAGGTTAACTGTCACAAGTCCCTGAAGGGGAAATCCAAATAACCAAAAGGAATTGCTGAATAATAAATCCAATAAATTAAATTAAATCAATGAACAATTGAATTATTTACTGTATCATAATATATAATACATGAATCATGCAAAGAAAGGCATAATATATATAATAATAATCATATTGACATATTTAATATTAATATTGGATAGACATATTGGTACAAGCAATCACAGTTGGTAAATTAAATGAACATACAGATCGAGTGAAACATTAATTATCCTAATACATGTACACATTAAAAACAGTTGATGATATTCATAATTCTTTCAAAAAGAGAGCAGTATTTTGGGATTTGTACATTCCCTATGGCAAAGCCTATGGCAAAGCTCAAGTATGTAGCCCAGTAATCCCCATATTGGAGTGTGGTGTTGGTCCCGAATGCGCTTTGCCATAGGTAATGTACAAATCCCAAACTCTGCTCTCTTTTTGAAAGCATGACTTATTAGCAGAGACTTGATTGACCTATCTATCTATTTATTCTATTCTCTAGCCATTACCAATGCATCCTACTCCTGATGATTGGCTTTAAACGCCATGAAACGTGTCGAGTTACACTCAGGGATGCCAAGTCAAGCTTGCCCAAAAATTATGAATATCATCAACTGTTTTTAATGTCTACATGTATTAGGATAAATAAGGTTTCACTCGATCTGTATGTTCATATAATTTACCAACTGTGATTGCTTGTACCAATATGTCTATTCAATAGTAATATTAAATATATCAATATGATTATTATTATATATATTATGCCTTTCTTTTCATGATTCTTGTATTATATATTATGATACAGTAGATAATTAAATTGTTCATTGATTGAATTTAATTTATTGGATTTATTATTCAGCAATCCCTTTTGGTTATTTGGATTTCCCCTTCAGGGATTTGTGACAGTTAACCTATTTTAGGTATCCTAGACAATTCTATACACATATTCATGCCTCATTTAAAGTCCCAAAAGCCATTGTCTATTTCTTCTAATTACAGGGATGGAGGCATGTTTATGTTGTGTTAGGGTCAAAACAGGTCAGTTCTTTTATTACATGTTTACAGGGTGGAAGACACCCATTCCCTCATTGACCTGTTAGACCCTATACATTATAACGACTATATACTCTCAGTTTTAGATCTCTGAGTCAATCAACATATTGGCATTTCTTCCAATAGTATATATTAGAAACTGGTTTTCCTCTGATGGGACTTTATAAGGCAAGAGTCTTCAAAAATATCAAAAACATGTATAGTTTATTTGGTATCAAAAAGATTAAAAATATAACAAAACAACATATATAAATACTGAAGAAAACATGAAGGATGCTACAAAAAAAGGTGTGGACAATAACAGTATGCTTGTAAAGGTACACTGTGAACATAAAACCACATCAACTATACAAACTGGAGTCTAACCCACACAGGATCCGACGCGTTTCGAGGTTTAAAATTTGATTGAGACCTCTTCTTCAGGGGCTGGTGGTGAGATGAGTGACTATCATTTGACTCCTGAACAAACAATTTGAAAGCATCCAACTTTAAAAACAGAGATAAGTGCAGTAGACCACTGATGAAGAAATGACCCTCAGTCCATCGCTAGCACCAGAAACACGGCACGGACATGCAGATCACAGCAGGACACAAAGGGCGTCCTACCATTCGCAAATTGACACCACTAGCCACAGCTGTTGTAGGTAGTATGTTGGGAGATCTGATGACACGGAGTGCTTTTATATCTTCTCCTACTCATTGCTAGACCTTATGTTACTTCCTTCTACTCATGTTAGGAGGATTGTCCATTTTACATGAGTCTATAGGTGATATCACATACTACCTACAACAGCTTTGGCTAGTGGTGTCAATTTGCGAATGGTAGGACGCCCTTTGTGTCCTGCTGTGATCTGCATGTCCGTGCCGTGTTTCTGGTGCTAGCGATGGACTGGGGGTCATTTCTTCATCAGTGGTCTACTGCGCTTATCTCTGTTTTTAAAGTTGGATGCTTTCAAATTGTGGGTTCAGGAGTCAAATGATAGTCACTCATCTCACCACCATCCCCTGAAGAAGAGGTCTCAATCTATTTTTAAACCTCGAAGCGCGTCGGGCCCGTGTGGGTTAGACCCCAGTTTGTATAGTTGATGTGGTTTTATGTTCACAGTGTACCTTTACAAGCATACTGTTATTGTCCACACCTTTTTTGGAGCATCCTTCATGTTTTCTTCAGTATTTATATATGTTGTTTTGTTATATTTTTAATCTTTTTGATACCAAATAAACTATACATGTTTTTGATATTTTTGAAGACTCTTGCCTTATAAAGTCCCATCAGAGGAAAACCAGTTTCTAATATATAGAATGTGGGGATGTGGGCAAGTTGTCTTCCTCCACAAGGTCATCGTCACCATTCTCATCTATTTCTTCCAATAGTTACCACCATTTTTTTGGCTCCAGAATAATATCTTTTCTCCCTAGATAATAGGCCACTATATTTTTGTCTCTGTTTTTTCTATTTCTTCGACATTTTGAGCTGTTCAGCTCTTTTTCTCATTCCCTTTGGCTTGCCCAGCCCATTTCATGGGAGGTCCTTTAATGTTGGTCTTTCCTCCCCCCGGGGTTGCGATGCGCCCAGCTCCTCCTCCCCCGCTCGTCTCCACTTGGTGATGAGGGGTGGGGCTGGACATGGTCGCATCGACGTCATGCCAGCACACCGCACGTACAGCGTCTATTGATACAGGCTTGTGGGCTAGTGCTTATTCCATCTTGTGCGGCGTGGGGGATGGGAGGAACTCCCGCTGAGGTTCATGCACCATAGGAGGGTGTTTTCTCTATCCGAACACACGGCCATCACGGTGACGCATGACGTTGGCGTGGACACGCCCCTGGCCTAGGATACATAGACCGGGATGAGTCAGCGGTTCACTCTATACATTCCAACATGAGGAGAGGTTCCATGGGTCATTCCACACTTCAGGTAAACTATGCGGTCCTATCCTTGGACCAAAAACGCATACACACATACCGTGATCCCTGTTTCAGGATCACACTCACTCCATACACACACCCACATACCTCATTACATTACATCCATACTAATGTATTGGCAAAACTTTGGTATTTCTTTATTTGTTTTTTCACTACCCATTTATTCCTTGGCAAAGTATCCTTTATAAGTCCAAGTGCCACTATTGGTAAAACCTTCACATATTTCATTCATATTCACACACATTTAGTGTGGGCACTCACACTAGGAATTTTTAAACACCAAATCACATTTTTTCCTATTTTTGTGACTTTAGCTTATTGCCAATTTCCATCACTCATTCATTCCTATTTTATATTTTTTTTATAGAACCTGACGTGTGTCCCATATGTGTATACCTCACACTCTGGCATGTTGCTGTGGCTGTCTGATTCTTTCCCTGGTCTTTGTCTACCGCTACCCTCTCTCTGGTTTTCCCTATGTGTTGGAGAATCTATGGTTGGGGGAGAGGTGGGGTTCACCCCCACCTCAACCCCGGGGGAGACAGCGCATTCGGGACCACCACCACACTCCAATATGGGGATTACTGGGCTACATACTTGGGCTTTGCCATAGGTAATGTACAAATCCCAAAACTCTGCTCTCTTTTTGAAAGCATGACTTATTAGCAGAGACTTGATTGACCTATTTATCTATTTATTTTATTCTCTAGCCATTACCAATGCATCCTACTCCTGATGATTGGCTTTAAACGCCATGAAACGCATCGAGTCTACACTCAGGGATGCCAAGTCAAGCTTGCCCAAAATTATGAATATCAACAACTGTTTTTAATGTCTGCATGTATTAGGATAATTAATGTTTCATTCGATCTGTATGTTCATTTAATTTACCAACTGTGATTGCTTGTACCAATATGTCTATCCAGTATTAATATTAAATATGTCAATATGATTATTATTATATATATTTTGCCTTTCTTTGCATGATTCATGTATTATATATTATGATACAGTAGATAATTAAATTGTTCATTGATTGAATTTAATTTATTGGATTTATTATTCAGCAATTCCTTTTGGTTATTTGGATTTCCCCTTCAGGGACTTGTGACACTCAACCTATTTTAGGTATCCTAGACAATTCTATACACATATTCATGCTTCATTTAAAGTCCCAAAACCCATTCGCTTTTTCTTCTTTAACTGTAGCTTATCCATCTAGTAGCTCCCTGTTCACCCCTCTACAGTGGTTGCAGAGGCAACAGACCTTATCATACATTTGATCTATCACCCCACTAATGTATATAAACAATGGGCGGACCACATTCGAATCCCTACTATTACAGAAAGATCCACCGAAGCATACCATTTCCCATCTATACTCCAATATCCTATCTGCTACGCACCCAGACTTTCCCAACTATACGTGCATATGGGAAAAAGAACTCCAGCTTACCTGCAGATTGGGAAAAGTATTTCATGTTGACCCACAATTTATCACTTGCAATCCAGACTCCAGAAAAAGAGTTGAAACCTATAACCAGGTGGTATAGATGCCCCTCTGTTCTTCACCATTTCAATCATGCAGCCTCTGAAACATGCTGGCAGTACCTCGCATCCAAAGGCACCATGCTCCATATATGTTGGGACTATCCCCCTATCCAGGCATTTTGGCTGTGAGTCTTCAACTTCTACTGTAAACTCATGGCAACTGAAATCCCACTTTCCCCTATGGTGGTGTTCCTCTTCATGATCCCTCAAGTCCACAAAAAAAGATGTCCTTTGTAATTTTTTAGCCACAGCCAGAATGGTTATACCTCGCTATTTGAAAACAACCACTAAACCTGCCCTTGTGGAATGGGCAATTGAACTCAATGCCATAAGGGATTTGGAACATTTGCGCATAAAAATTGAAAAGGAAGAACAATTTAAAACAACTTGGCTCTTTTCCTTTCCTCCCATTCATTGTATTCCTTTGTTCTCTGTTTTACTTTCTTTCTTCTTGCTCTACCTTTTGGTCTCATAGGCAGGGCTTTTTTTCAGCAGGAACTAGGGGGAACTCAGTTCCACCACCTCTGGCTCAAGTTCAACTTCTGCGTTTACAAGTGATAGCATATCTCCCAGTAGCTCCCACAGGTCAGATCTCCTGTGCAGATCCCACTGAGTGCCAGACAGGGACAAGGGAGATACAGAACAGGTGCCCAGGGTTCAGTGCAGTCATGGGCAGGAGAGGGTGCTTGGAAGGCTGCACCCTCTGTGGTCTCCATTTTTTCCCTGGTGGCCAGTTGTTGATGCTCCTACTGCATGATATTCCTTGCAATTGACTGTAGTATAGTATAGTATGCTGGGAGGTACTACAGCCAGATAGGTGCTCCAGCTTAATATTGCAACAAAGGTAAGAAATAAGACAGATGGTGGAGCTTTTAAGGAGGGGAGAAGATGAGGGCAGTGGAGCTACTATTTGATGCCATTTGGCAGGTATGTGAGTGTGGCGGACATGGCCGAGTTCTTGCACCTTTTCTCTGAGAAAAAAAGCCCTGATCATAGGCATAAATCATATCTATCATTTTATTGGTGCTTCGTGTCTGGTTCCACAAGGTTTCCATTATCGGTCCAATGTTGGACACTGCTATTTTGACCTGTTATTGAATCAACATTACATTTTCACACTTAATCTTGTTTTTGGGTTTCGATTTTGTCTAGCACTTGAGCAACAAACTTTGTTTCATGTCTATATGCCCTGGGATCACTTGTCTCTGTTATTTTGGTTTATGTCCTTGACAAATCTTATTATGCGCTTTTCTGAAAAAAAAAAAAACACAATAAACATTATTATATTTGCCTATAAAACAACTTGGGCCTCCAGGTCAATGTTTCGTTATTCTTATCCATTTCAGGATTGGATTAAGGAGGATACCCCACCAATTTCAAACCAGCCTCAATGGAGTAACTGCAACTCCTCTTCTTCCTGTCTAACCCCTGGTCGCCCTTCTCCTTCTTTCCTACTTTCTTCTTCAACTGGTTTATTCTCAGTCATCACTTCTCTACCCACTACTGGAAGCTAGTCTTACATACTCAATTACCCCCTTTCTATTAATGAATGCACCTGACAGCTGAATTGTATTATTTTTCAGTGGTCTTCTGATGAAGGCAGCCTTTAACCAATGTGATTGGGCTGTCTACTTCCTAGTTACTCCCTAGATGACCCGAGATAGTAATGCTTCAGCATTAGTTCCTTCGGTCTTTCATCACCAGCAACTAAGTACCTATGCAAAATCTTTTGATGTGTACATTCTATCACTAGTGGAAGATTTGTAACTCCTTTTATAAAAACTTCAATAAAGCAAGATTGAACTATAACTGTTGCCTCAGTGCATTGTGGTAGCATGTATTTCTGCAATGCAATGCACACATCAGTGCATTACAGTACTATTTAATTTCCGTGGCACTCCAAAGCAACACGCCTCCAACATACATGCATCATATATTGTGGTGTCCTGCTTCGGAAAAATCCTGCATGTCAGTTTCTTGTCCATTGGTAGCCCATTCATTTAAATAGGCTGCCTTACCGTAATGTGTTAACACAACGCACCAGAATTCGCAAACAATTGGACTTTACAGTTTTTTCATTTTTTTTGCTATATGTTCCCCTGCGTGATCCTTGAACTGGAGAGAGTTCAGAGAAGGGCAAAGAAGAAGTTAATGAGGGGGCTGAAGGACCTTAGCAATGAGGAACAACTACAAACATTAAACTTATTCTAGTTGGAGAAGAGACACTTAAGAGGGAATATTAGGAGGAAACAATTTAACCCAGTCTTAACTGCGTAGGGAGTTCAAGCGGATAGAGCAGTAAAGATGTGGAATGTGGTAAGGATATGGAACTCCCTTTCAGAGTTGGTGGTTTCAGTAGGGAGTGTAGATGAAATCAAAAAACTTTTAGATGAGTTTCTTATGCCACGTACACACGAGCGGACTTTTTGACGGACTAGGTCCGACAGTCTTTCCGACGGACTTTGTAGCGTAGGTCCGCCGAACTTACAAACGGACAGACTTGGACACACACGATCACTCCAAAAGCCTGATGGTTTTGAACACGGTGACGTACAGCACGTACGATGGGACTAGAAAAAGGAAGTTCAAGCCCCAGTACGCCACCCTTTGGGCTCCTTCTGCTAATCTCGTGTTTACCGCGTGTTAGTAGAAGTGTGGTTAGAGACGATTCGCGCTTTTCAGACTTCAGCTTATTTCGATCATTTTCTGCGGTTCAGTTTGTGCTTGTGAGGTTTGTATCTGGTTTTCAGTGCATGTTGGTCAGTTCGTAACCTGTATAGCAGGCCGTTCTGGTCCGCTCATTCCTGATCTTCAGGTCACTCTTCATAGGCCTTGCTGTTCTTCAGTGCATTCGTTTAAGTTTGTTTTACCAGCCGACCGTTTTGAAGCCATGGTGCGTGGACGTACTCGTTCTCGAGTTCGTGCTGCATGGGGGCTTGGTGTTGGGGTTCATACTTTAACCCGAGCCCAGTCCATGAACAGGGCGAGGAGGAGTTCATGGACGAAGAATTGGCTGTCCCAGCGTGACCAATTCTCGCACATGCCTTTGCTCTGTGAGATCCGTGAGAATAATCCTGAGGATTTCAGGAATTATCTCAGGATGACGGACCCCGTTTTTCAACGTCTGCTGGATATTCTGACCCCTTATATCAGCAGGCAGGATACCTGCATGCGGCAAGCCATCACTGCAGAGCAGAGGCTAGTTGCCACGTTACGTTACTTGGCGACTGGGAGAAGCTTTCAGGACCTTAAGTTCTCAACAGGCAGCTCCCCCCAGGCCCTGGGGATCATTATCCCAGAGACCTGTTCTGCCATTATTCAGGTCCTGCAGAAGGACTATATTAAGGTAAGATTTATCCTTTAACATTACATTATATGTATTTAATATTTGATAATGTATTGTATTAATTTCATCATTACCTAATTACCATGATTGGAATATGCTGTGAATTTCCCCTTTATCTTCATGCATGCATGTTTTTTTTTTGTAAATCGTTTTTTGGCCTACATGCATATTTGCCTTCACTAACCTCCCCACCATGCAATCCTGGGCCCATATACACCTATAGCCTAGTCCCTTTAACAATGTATATTGTCAGCTCCATTTTACTGCTTTACCCCCCACCCCCTCAAATGTCTCCAAATGTAATGTGTGGTCTTCTACTAAATTAGAACCCTCACCCACCCCCTCAAATGTCTCCAAATGTAATGTGTGGTCTTCTACTAAATTAGAACCCCCCCACCCCCCCCCATACAATTTGATCAATGGGCCATCAGAGCGGGTGTGGAATCTTATAAGTGGGCCTTATATTATTGATTTTTTTAAATACTACTTTTAAAAAATGTTATACTGCTGTTGTGCAAGAATGTTTTTGTGTAATCTGCTTGCAAATTTATGTTTAATAGTGCTTATATTATTTTTTTCTTGTTTGACTCCACAGTTTCCTTCCACGCCAGGAATGGCAGACTGTGGCCTCCCAGTTCTCTCACCGTTGGGACTTTCCCAACTGTGTAGGGGCGATCGATGGGAAGCATGTTCGCATTGTGCCACCACCCCATTCAGGGTCTTACTACTTTAATTACAAGGGGTTTAATAGTGTAGTATTGATGGCGGTGGTATCGGCACAATATGATTTTATGTACGTAAATGTGGGGAAGAACGGACGGATGTCGGATGGAGGAGTCTTCGGACAGACCAAGTTCTGCCAGCATCTCCAGGCTGGTGGCCTGGTATTGCCACCTGATGCCGAGAACGTTGAGGGACTCCCCTCTGTATTCATCGCAGATGAAGCCTTCGGTCTTGGCGAGTACCTAATGAGGCTGTTCCCCCAAAGGACACTCACCCCGGAGAGGAGGGTATTTAACTACCGGCTGGCCAGAGCGAAAAGAGTTGTGGAGAATGCCTTCGGGATTTTGGCCAGCCGGATCCATTTGTTCCTCTCAGCCATCAATATGGTGGACTATAAAATAAATTATATCATCATATCTTGTTGCGTACTACATCATTTTTTAAGAAGACATTCACAAGCCTATATAACTTCTGTTAGGCCTGAGGCCAGACTTAGTGCTGAATCTGCACTCACAGGCCTGGATACTGGCCCCACAAACCGCCCGTCAAGTGCAGGACAGATATGTCAATTATTTTAATGGTAGGGGGGCCATTGCAATGCCAGAACATCTTAAAATTTTAAAATAAAAAACAACTTTTATTTGGGAAAAAATCTCTTGTTTTTATTCTTGTTTGCTTTTATTTTGTCTGTCTCCTGGGTTCTCCTAGTGCACTTGTAGTGCCAAGTGCATTTCCCTTTAGTAAATAAGGCCCTTTGTCACTGTAAACACAAAATGAATTCCAAAACTGGTATTGAGTATTGAAAGAAGAAGCCACACACATTGTTGTAGTTTTTTTATTTTCTTGTTTTTTACTCAATGTCATTTTTTTATTTTTTGGGTAACTATATTTTTATCATTTTGGTATTTTAGGCATACATTTCTATTTTTTTTTCTAAAATGTTTTTTTTTTTTAACAGGTTTTTTAAACACACAAAAAAATACACAACTCTGGAACATACAAAGTTCAACATGTAAAAAAATGTGCTGGTGATGTCACCCATGTAAAAGCCAAATTTGGAAATGGACACAAATTTGGAGTCCAAATGGGTAATGTCAACATGTGCTATCTGCCATCATGGGGGTTCAATGGACATGTTTTGTGGATGCAATCCCTTCCTCTCACAAACTAGCATTATGAGGTAGGGGTTGCAAACACAAAACGCGTACATTGCGATCCCCTGATGGCAGATAGCACATGTTGACACACCATGTGCATCGGCAAAATTTGGCTTTTTCTATTTTACAACTCAAAAAACATAAAAATGTTCACATTTAAAACTGAAATGAAGAACATGATTGATGTTTTAGGGAAAAACGGATTATATTCTCCCCAATACATCAATCATGTTCTTCATTTCCTGTTGCATGCTGTCCAGCCGATTTCTCATGCTGTCTATTTGATTGCGCATTGCATCAATGTGGCCATTCCACACCATTATCTGCCCAATTAGTGTTTGTGCACTGTCTGTGCTAAATGGGTCCGCTGCTTGGCCTTCCACAACCAGAACATCACCTAAAATTTGAAGAAAAATATGTATTTAGAAATATGCAGGCCTAAATAGATTACCTTAAGCTGGGGTGTCAGACACTCACTTGGTGGTGTGCACTTCCTCCACCTCTCCTTCCTCCAGATCCTCGGGTGGGCGTGGCCTTAGGCTAGGGCTTGGCCTAATTACCGATTCAGGCTGGTGAGTTTGGGGGGTCCTGGGATCCTCTGACTGTCCAAAAATAGGAATATGAAACCTTGCTTTGATGTGGTGTACAATTGTCTGTTTGTGAAAAAATCCAATTTTAAGACATGATTCAAATTCCCTTTTAAACAAACTGCAATACTTATCATTTTTGGCCAAGTGTCACAGATGGAGACACCGCAAGTATCCCCTGGAGACCCTGTGTGGATTACCCTTAAAAAATGTTCTATGGTGTCACAAAGTACACTAGTGCTCCTGAGTCCAGATGTAGAAACAGCTGCTGTGTCCTGTCCTTACATTACACTGAATCATTTTTTCAAACCATTCCAGTTTCAAACAAATCTACACAACAATATCCTAAACTTCTTTTAATAAGACAAATTATCAAGACCAAAATGTATGTAGAACCCTGTACCATCGTATTTTTTGGCAAACGAACGACATTTATGTAGAATCATATGTAGTTTAAAAATAACGATATTTACGAACGATCGCATCATTCAGCAGTATAAAGGAAAAGCATATATGGATCAGCATGCAAGTTAAGTATCTCAATAAGAACACACGACAAGTACTTACTTTTTTTAAGCACCTTCTTGATTCTGCGATATTGTTCTGGCTCTCTCGTTTTTAGGTCAGACCAGCGCTTTCTCAATTGTTCTTTAGCCCGTTTAATCCCAAATTTTTGTTCCAGAGTGGTGACAACTGAGGACATTATTTGGTCCTTCCGCATATTGGGTCTGGTGTACGGACCATTTTTGGCATCATAGTCCTCCCTCCTCAAGATGTCCACCATCTCAACCATCTCTTCAAAGGCCATGTTGGTGGCCTTATATCTCCTCCTGGATCTGGATGTTTGTGGCTCCGGGCTTTCCTCCGCGCTAGTTACTGATAATGTCTCCGCCATCTTTATCTATATACTCACACTGCGCAACGAAGGGTGGAAGGGCGGGGAAAATTTGTCAGAAAGAACGTCAGGGGCGGGCCGAGGCGGGTGACGCAGGCGGAGCATGACACATGCGCAGTGTATATAAACCTAGTGCGCTGGCCTATGTCGCGAACGGAAGTAGCGATCATCATAAACGAAGGTAAGATTTAAACGTGGGTGTGTGTTTTGTGTATGTGTTTTGTGTGTGTGTGTGTGCGCCCTATATTGGGATAAAGATAATACTGGGAGTTTGGATTGACATTACTGTTTTTCTCTTGTGTCTTGTCTTTCAGAAAAAATGAATACCTTTAAGGAGGAGGATTTTCTGAGTCATTTTATTGACTTCTATCAAGATAACCGAAACCTGTGGGAGGTCAAGCACCCTTTGTATTTCAATAAACAAGCATCAGGAGCAGCAGCAGATAAGGTTTATGTCCCCAAGTTGTGGTACTACCCCAAACTGCGATTTCTGGATGACCAGACAGAAGCAAGGCAATCGCTTTTGACCCTTCCCTCCACTCTTCCCCCCACCCCAGCTGAGGCGTCCTAGGAAGAACCGGGCCCTTTTTTTTACTTGATGAAGTGGATGCGCACAGCTGGAGCCAGGTATACTTTTTTAAATTTTTGATTGTCTAAATATTAACCACTTGCCCCCCGCCATATAGCAGAATGATGGCGGCAAAGTGGTTTCAATATTCTGACTGGGCGTCATATGACGTCAGCAGGATATTGAGCCGCTGCACGCCCACGGGGACGCGCATCGTGGCGATCGTTGTTGCGGGGTGTCAGTCTGACACCCCGCAACACCGATCTAGGTAAAGAGTCTCTGCCCATCAGTGCTGCATATCAGTGCCACCCATCAGTGCCGCCTTATCAGTGCCTGTCAGTGCTGCCTTATCAGTGCCCATCAGTGAGAGACAAAACTTACTTATTTACAAATTTTTTTAACAGAAACAAAAGCAAAACTTTTTATTTTTTTCAAAATTTTTGGTCTTTTTTTATTTGTTTAGCAAACAATAAAAACCGCAGAGGTGATCAAATACCACCAAAAGAAAGCTCTATTTGTGGGAACAAAATGATAAAAATTTAGTTTGGGTACAGTGTTGGATGACTGTGCAATTGTCATTCAAACTGCGACAGAGCTGAAAGCTGAAAATTGGTCTGGGCAGGAAGGTGTATAAGTGCCCTGTATTGAAGTGGTTAATGATGTCAAATAAAATGTTTGAATTGCTTACAAATCAATGATTTAATCACAATTATTATTATGTATACATATCACTAGACAGTAGTGGCCAAAAATGTTGTTCAAAGATTGGTGAACAGCTAGAATAATGGTGGGGTCAAAATTCTAGCCTTTTCTATTTGTTTAAAATTCGATTTGCAAGTCATGAGCTGAAAATTGTGTGTGATTGAGGAAGCAAAATATACAACTATGTCCCTTTTTTATACACAGGATGAGCTCAGCCAGGAGGAGGCCATGCCCAGTGGTAGAGAGGAGGAGGCCGTGCCCAGTGGTAGAGAGGAGGAGGCCGTGCTCAGTGGTAGAGAGGAGGAGGCCGTGCCCAGTGGTAGAGAGGAGGAGGCCGTGCTCAGTGGTAGAGAGGAGGAGACCATGCCCATAGGTAGAGAGGAGGAGGCCGTGCCCAGTGGCGGGCAGGAGGTGGCTGGGCCCAGTAGAAGCCTCACAGAATGCCAGGTGCCTCCCCTCCGCCTTACCACCAATAGGCCCAGGAAGATGACAAAAACAGAGAAGGAATCACTTGCCCTCATTTGGGAAGCCAGACAAATCCTGAGTAACCCCCCCAATGCTGAAGAGGCCTATGGTACATATTTGGCCACCAGGTTGATGGAACTGGAGAAGGGACAACGCCTCCTCTGTGAGGGGATTTTTTATGAGGCCCATCAGAAGGGGTTGAGGGTTCAGCTTACTCAAACCAGCCATATTTCTGATGAAGCCCCTCCTCCTCCTCCTCCTGCCACAAGTACACCACCAGAGGCACAGCTTCCAAGGAAGGCTGCAGAGAAGCGCGGAGAGAAGGCTGCAGAGAAGCGTGGAGGGAAGGCTGCAGGGCAGCGTGGAGGGAAGGCTCCACGGAAGAGTCGGAAGTGATTGCCTGGCTTCAGTCTGGTCTGACAGAAGACGCAGATTGCGCTCCCTATTCTGTGGACTCCCCAAGATCACAATTTTGTTTTCCACTGACTTGAAGTGTGCCCGGGGGCCAAAAGGCTTCACAAATTCCAAAAGTGTCTCCAGTGTTGCCTTCCTCATTTTTGGTTTTCCAGAATAAATGGCTATTTTAAAAATAATTTACTATGTGTTTTTATTCAAAAGGGACAGTTTGTTTGTGAGTAGGCAGGTACATGTCAAAAAGACTATGGGGGTTATTTACAAAAGGCAAAATCATTTTGCAATTCAAGTGCAAACTACAAGTGCAAAGTGCACTTTAAATTGCACTGCAAGTGCACTTGTTGGAAGTGCAGTCACTGTAAATCTGAGGGGAAGATCTGAAATGAGGGGAAGCTCTGCTGATTTTATCATCCAATGATGTGCAAAGTAAAATGCAGTTGTAGTGCTAAATGAATTTGCCTTTTGAAAACAACCCCCCTATGTCTAATTAACAAGGGACACAAACCTCATTAAGGTTCATAAACAATACAAGATAATAATGTTATTGTGGTAACTTGAAACTCCAAAAAAAAAAAAAAAAATTAAAATCGCTAGATTTTTTAAATTTTTTCCCAAATTGTAAAATATATATTGTTGAAATATAAAAGTAAAAAAGATGAGTCAAATAAAAATAAAAATAGTCATGACATGAGGATAAATAGTGAAGAAAGTAGTTTGTGAGAACATAAGCAGCAAAAGAACTTCATTCTTCTAGCATTATAAAGAAGAAAAGAATGTGCTGTATTAAAAGATCACAGAATTAGCAGCGTGAGGAATGTGCTAGCTTCAATACGAAGGCTAGTTTTACCAGACCGAGCGCTTCCATCTTGTACTTGCTTCAGAGCATGCGTCAGTTTTGGTCCGTCGGACTAGCACACAGACGAATGGTTTGCATGCTAGAGAGCCGAATCCATCAGACAGATTTGAAACATGTTTCATTTCTAGGTCCGTCTGACTTTTGGGAAAAAAAAGTCAGCTAAAGCCCACACACGATCGAATTGTCCAACAGGGTCAGGTCCACCGGACCAAGTCTGCCGGAAAGTCCGCTCGTGTGTACGCGGCATAAGTGAACACAATGTACAGGAATATGGACAATGGTCGTGACATAAACACACACACACACAGGTTGAAATGGATGGACTGGTGTCTTTATTCAACCATACTAACTGTGTAAAAATATAACCAACCTGAATTTTAAGAAAAGATTGCTCCTTGTGCTGCTGCTAGCTTAAAAAACTATTTACTAAATGATGGCATAGTTTTCAAAGTAAATGTTAAAGCAGTAGTAAACCACAACAAAAATGTAAAAAGAAAATCGGACCCCCTGCAGCTTTAAGTCACAATGTACTAATATGCAATGCATACTAGTACATTATGACAGGCTTACCTGCACACATTGCCCCCCAGCTTTGTGCTTTCATGGCTCCCCACATTCTCTTCTTCACCCAGTCCTACTTCTGGATTTGCGGGCTCCGGCTGTATGAATGGCCAGGGCCGCGATGACATAACTCCCACACATGCGTGCAGGAGCCCTGGTCCCAGAATGTGCCGGTGATGCCACTGGCTGCATCCTGTGTGCAAGTTTAGGAGATAATCACTGCACCCACAGGTGAGTCTTATTATAGCCCATAGGTACAAGTTAAAAAGTGGACTTTACTTCCACTATGACATACCTAAAGCGGAACTATACTTACCTTCTCTCCAGCATTCCACTTAATGCACATTTTGCTTTTTGACTTACATTCTCTTCAAAGCTAGGGCACTCAAAATAAGATTACCCAATTTTTATGCAAAGTTATGTCATCTTTATAAAAATACTAAGCAAATCTAGCTTTTAAAGCGGAACAAAAGGGAGGGATACTCACCTTCCCAATGATCCTTTGCCAGTGCCGCCATCTTCTCCTGTGTGCCAGGTTTTGGCCATCTTCATTAGCCGGCGCAGGATGATGGCAGTCCTATGCATGCAAAGGAACTAGTCATCTCAGCACATAGGATCCTCCTGGCAACTGTAAGTTCTCTGCACATGGACATCTCAGTTTACGGTTCAGGGATCGCTGTGAGCAGGCAGGTAAGTGTGTTTTATTGCAGAAGAGACATTACGTGTCTCTTCTGAAATAAAATGCCTGCTTGTTCAGAGTGTATCCAGTGGCGTCTCCAGCTTTCATATTTAGGGGGGGCACATAGGGGGAGAGGGACAAAAGTAGGGGGGCAACTATAAAATACAATTATATATATATATATATACAGGGGGTCCCCTAGTTACAAACATCCGACTTACAAACGACTCCTACTTACAAACGGAGGGAGACAACAGGAAGTGAGAGGAAATCTACCCCTAGGAAGGGAAATTCACTCCTGTAAGAGCTATTATGGGGAAAAGGTACCTCCACTGATGCTTTATCACCAAGGCTTGTTTCCAAAACAACCCAAAATTTTCAAAATCCAATTGTCATTGGGACAGAAAGTGAGGTGAAATCTTCTGAAGAGGGGCACAGACAGCAAAACAAATGTTGCAGGGGTGATAACCCTTCCCTATGTTATCCAAAAAGCTTAAAAATAGTTTTTTTGGCTGGAGCTACACTTAAAAAATGTACCTGTTCCGACTTACAAACAGATTCAACTTAAGAACAAACCTACAGTCCCTAACTTGTTTGTAACCCGGGGACCCCCTGTATATATATATATATATATATATATATATATATATATATATATATATACATATATATATATCCTGGGGCCCTTTACTACGATCCCACAACAGCCCTTTCACATGTTCTGCAGTGAGCTCCCTTCCTACTGTATTGCCCCCCCCCCCCCCCAGGGTGGCAGAAAACAAGAGATATATGTCACCAGCATACCAAGAAAATATAAGGGTCCAAAGCAGTGGGACAACTATCAGGGTTGCAAAGGTTGTCTTGCCTCCAGGCACTGGTGTTCTACCACTGTGGGGTTCCCCAGCCTCCTCTTGCTGTCCTGCCCTTGCTTTTGACAGCACTGGTCTGGCATCTCTTAGAATTTACAGGCTGGTTCTCCTGTCCTAAGGACAGGAGAAATCAGTCTGTTTTTTCAGTAACTGAAAGTCCTGGTGGAGTCCTTCCTGCAACTCGCTCTTCTCCCTGCCAATGAGGATGCAGGGGAAAGAGCAGATCGGGCGGCCATGGTTGTGTGAGCTCTCACATTATGCAGTGTCAGCGAGCAGAGGGAGGGGGAGGAATCACCCGCAGGAGCTGACTGGGGACGCTCTCCCTCTTAGACATTGCCTTTTTGTAAAAAAAAAAAAAAAAATTAAATTGGGGGGGCACATGGTGGGGCACAGCATAATGTTGGGGGGGGGTCAGGGCCCCCTCTGGCCCCCCTAGGGACACCATTGAGTGTATCATAGCGGAATTTTAGTTCCGCTTTAAATATAACCACCTCCCCACCTCAAATATACCTTATAAAAGCTTGAAAATCATAGCTAGTGGCTACATTTATGTCAGAGTTACTTGTTTTAGGGGCAAGTATGAAAATATGACACGAGGAATATTACCAAGGAATGAATGATTGCAAACAATGTCTTTGTACCATGTATTTGTAAAAGTAATCTAGATTTATATTACATGTACTGTATTTTCTATATTCTAAAAAACTGTTCAACAGATTATTGTTAAAGGAAACCTGTCATATAAAAAATTTGGAGAATGCCATTTTGGATCCCTCCTGAAAATGGTAGTTGCCAGCTCCAGCAGACTAATGCTCTGTACACACGGTCGGACATTGATCGGACATTCCGACAACAAAATCCATGGATTTTTTCCGATGGATGTTGGCTCAAACTTGTCTTGCATACACACGGTCACACAACACAAAGTTGTCGGAAAATCTGATTGTCCTAAACACGGTGACGTAAAACACGTATGTCGGGACTATAAACGGGGCAGTAGCCAATAGCTTTCATCTCTTAATTTATTCTGAGTATGCGTGGCACTTTGTGCGTCGGATTTGTGTACACACGATCGGAATTTCCGACAACGGATTTTGTTGTCGGAAAATTTTATAGCAAGCTCTCAAACTTTGTGTGTCGGAAATTCTGATGGAAAATGTGTGATGGAGCCCCCACACGGTCGGAATTTCCGACAGCAAGGTCCTATTAGACATTTTCCGTCGGAAAATCCGACCGTGTGTACAGGGCATAATAGTTGTCACTCGTATAGTATACACTCTATAGTATTCCTCTCCTCTCCCAGGAACTACATAAGAGGCAATTTGGAAAGGGGGTGAGCGAAGGCAGAAGAGCTGGGGCAGCACAGACAGTAATCAGACAATCCCAGAAGAGGAGGGGGCTATGACATGCAAGGACAGAAGGGCTATGCTAGGGAATTAAGTCCCTGAAAAAGTCAAATTTGTAAGTAAGTTCAATACATATTGCAAGTAAATATAAATTCATTTCTGGAAAGGAAAATGGTGCATTGAAAATACTTGATTTTTCTGTGCTTTTACATGAAATTTTTTGATTTTGATAGATATCCTAAAACAACCCCAATCACAATTATTCTTCACTAAAGTAAATCTGATAAGAGAACCTAATATCATAATTTGGCCTTGTAAAGCCTGATGTAAATTTGACTGCATAAAGTGCCATAGCTAATTGCAATCCCGATCGCCCTGAAGGAATACCAAACAGTAGATCAAACTTTTCTGACACAATTTTCTATTGAATATTGTAATGAACAAACAAAATTTAAAAAAGACAATGACAAATATTAATTTATAATATGGTACACACTATTTTTGTTGGTCATGTTTTGATAAAGTTCCCTATATAATTAAAGTGGTTTTAAAGTCATAAAACTTTTTATCTTCAAGCATTTCTGCATTAACCACTTGCTTCCTGGGCACTTTAACCCCCCCTCCTGCCCACACTTTGAATGATAATTGTGCGGTCATACAACACTATACCCAAATGAAATTTTTATCATTTTTTCACACAAATAGAGCTTTTTTTTATTTTTTGCTTAACAAACAAAAAGAGATGGAAAATTTTGAAAAATAAAATCACGTTTCATAGTTTGTTATAAAATTTTGCAAACAGGTAATTTTTCTCCATCATTGATGTGCGCTGATGAGGAGGCACTGATGGGCACTGATAGGCACAGATAAGGCGGCACTGATGGGGACAGATAAGGCAGTACTGATGGGCACAGATAATTCGGCACTGATGGGCCACTGATAAGATGGCCCTGATGGGTGGCACTGATGGGTGGCACTGATGGGCACTGAAGGGCACTGATGTTACTGATAGGTACCACTAATAGATGGCACTGATGAGCACTGATAGGTGGCACTGATGGGCACTGATGGGCACTGGTAGGTGACACTGATGGGCACTGGGAGGTCATACTGATAGACAGCACTGTTGATGAGGCACTGATTGGTGATACTGATAGTTGGCACTGTGGGCACTGATAGGTGGCACTGATGGGTGGCGCTGGTGGGCACTGGTAGGTGGCGCTGGTGGGCACTGGTAGCTGGCACTGGCAGGTGGCACAGGTGGGCACAGATGAGCTGGCGGGAGCTCTCCTTGATTGGGACCGATGTCCCTCTGAGAGCCACCTGTGATCGTTTTTTTTTTCTCCTCACGCTATCAGTGTGAGGAGAAAAAACAGCCGATCACCGGCTCTGGTTACATCACATGATCAACTGTCATTGGCTGACAGCTGATCACGTGGTATGGAGTCTCATAAACTGGTTGATCACAGAGCGCGCCGCGCGCGCCCTGCAGGGGGCGCACAGGCCGCTCGGGCACAGGAGGGCGTCTATTGATGTACTCCCGGCAAAGTAGGTCAGCGCTGTAGCCGTCATTTGGCTATAGCGCGGATCTGAAGAAGTTAAGGTAAAAAATGTCCCTGTAGCACAGTAGCAGTATGGCAACCCTTTGCCTAATACTTATCTAACTTCTCACATGACCCAGTGCTGTGCCTGTCTGTAGTGGCTATCTCCTGTCTTCCTGCATTTGGCTTCTGGTGCTGTCAATCAAATCCTGTGTGTGCCGGAAATTCCGACCATGTGTAGGCTCCATCGGACATGTTCCGTCTGAATTTCCGACAAACAAAATTTGAGATCTGGATCTCAAATTTTTCGACATCAAAATCCGTTGTCGTAAATTCCGATCGTGTGTACACAATTCCGATGCACAAAATTCCACGCATGCTCGGAATCAAGCAGAAGAGCCGCACTGGCCATTGAACTTAATTTTTCTCGGCTCGTCGTACGTGTTGTACGTCACCGCATTCTTGGTGATCGGAATTTCTGACAACATTTGTGCGACCGTGTGTATGCAAGACAAATTTAAGCCAACATCCATCGGAAAAAAGAAACCATGGATTTTGTTGTAGGAATGTCCGATCGTGTGTATGTGGCATTAGACTCATTTTGATTACTGGTTATTCTAGTATAGTGACCTTGTCCTATAACTAAAACCTTAGAGGTTGTACACAAATACCAACCCTACGACCCTGCAATGTAACATTCCAATGTGTTGTGCCTCACGTAAAAGCAAGAATGGTCAGTCAGGTGTTCAAATCTATTACATCTTTGTTATCACTATGGAGACACACCCAACCTACGTAGTGTTAAATACAACTCTTGTCACATCCCTTCCTCACACTGAAGAGCTGCCAGCTGCAAGACACAGGTGAGCATCAAATCTCTGTGTAAAGCCGGGGTCACATCATATAGACACAATTGCAGCAAAAGAAGACCAAGTGATCTGTTAAGTTTGCTTCTTTTTTATCTTTGCTTTATCTTTGTTTGTTTTTCAGTTTTTTGTTTTAACTTTTAGATCAGATATGTCATTAAAACTCACTAGAAGTTAAAAATAGATAGTATATTAAATAAATCTGTAAAATTGCACCAAAATCCAATCCACATTATACTTGGATTAGAATTGCAAATGATTTGTTCTTTAACTATTTTAAAGTACAATTGTATTGCTTATGATCACATTTATAGAAAAATCACAGGGAAAACTAAAACATTTTTTTTTTTTTTAGATCCTGATCTAGCAGTAATGGAGGCTTGTACCATGTTAGCCATTGGTTAATGTGAAAAATTTGTAGTTTAAGTGATGCTCTTCATAGGCCAACTTACGTTATTAAAGATGTACGCTTTTAGGAACGCTTAGGTTCCTTGCTAAAGCCAATATATAGTTCTGAATTCAGAATTCTGATATAAAAGTCAGAAGTTTTGGGTATTATTCTATGGCAAAAGAAAGCATTCTGGAAAAATTAAATGTTTTAAACTAAAAAAAAGAAAAAAATAATAATTCTTAGTTAAACTGGAAGAAAAAGTTACTCTCACTGAGATTTCGAACATTTATCTCATAGATTTTCCATTTTTTTCAGAAATGTGAGTTATCAGAATGTCATCATTTTATGCCAGCATCCTAATTGTTTTATCTTAGAATGTAGTTATCTCTGGTTATTTCTATATTTCTATTTTAAGAGCTCATGATTCTTAGATGAAAAGTCAGCGGTAAAGGTAAATTATCTGACATTTGAAAATCAGATTTACTTTTTCTATTAGTTTCAGGGCTAATTTATTGACATTAAGAAAAAAGGTGTTTTTGAAACAATTTAGAAATTGTGAATTTAATTTATAAATTGAGTAGCAAATTGTAAATCTTAGTTTATAAATTGAGTAGCAGCTTAATGATGATTCAAAAAATGTTAACAATTGTTATTTTATTTAAATGAATAGTTTCTTCTCTATATGAAATTAAAGTAAAGAAATTACAAACATTACACTGAAGTCCAAAATGTTTGCTGAACTGGTGGAAAAACCTAATTTGGAATATAGGCATTGATTTAGAGGTAGAAAATAAAATGTTTAAAAAGGTCTTTTGTGCTGATAGACTGGACTGTATATTTTTGTTGTATTGTTCCACATATATTTTATATATTTAATTGAACTAGAGGGACAAACTGCCTACAATTTTTAAAAAAATCAATGGCTTGTGCAGGGACCTAGTTTGGAGGGAAAAAATATATTAGAATATCTCTAGAAATGTTACAATATCCTAAAGATTTGAGTTGGCTGTCAGCTCCAAACCCTTACCTGTACTTACTAGCCTCCCAAGTACAACCTATTTCCAGCTGGGACCCGGAGAACACACTTCAGCATTCAAGAATCTTAAAGTGATTGTAAAGGCTAAACTTTTTTTTTTATTGAAATAAAAAAAGATTTTTTTTTTTTTTTTTTTTCTTGCTCTGTGCAATTGTATTGCACAGAGCGGTCCCATACCCCTCCGGCACTCTCCGCTCCCCCTTAGCAAACCGTGTGCTAAGGGGTACCTGTGTGGACATGTTCTAGAGCCATATTGTGTGAGTTCATGGACACATACAGAGCCAGTAAGGCACACCCCGATCCCTCCTCACAGGGGTTTGACTGACAACAGCAGGAGTCTATGGCTGTTACTGCTGCTTGTGTCTCCACTGAAACCAGAAAGAGAAGGAGTGGTGCTAGACATGTGTAGAATGAAAAAAATTGTTTAGTTTTGATTCATTATTTACATAAATGAGTTTAGTTAAATTTGTTTAACTCGTTTAATTTTGTTTTCGGAATTTGTTTCATTTATTTGAATTTGAATCAAATCAAATTCGAATTCCATTTGAATTGCCTCCAAATTTGAAACAAATTGCATTTAAAGTGAATCCCATTCGAAATCGAATTTATTCTATTCAAAATGTGAAATTTGGAAGATGGCTATATTCTTTCTATTCCATTCTGTTCTATTGTTTTTATTTTCTATTTAATTCTATTCTTTTATTTTCTTTTCTATTCTTTTCTTTTCTAATATATTCTATCTTTTTGTATTCTATTTGAATTCAAATTTATTTTATTTGAATTTCAGAAAACGGTTATAGTGTTATATTTTTTCTTTTCTATTTCTATTGTCTATTCTATTCTATTCTATTCTATTCTATTCTTTTCTAGTCTATTTTTATATTGTATATTATATTCCTTTCTAATCCTATGTTCTATTTGAAATTGAATTTATTCTATTCAAAATTCGAATTTTGGAAGAAGGTTATATGCTTTCTATTTTATTCTATTTGTTCTATTCTATTCTATTCTATTCTTTTCTATTGTATTCAAATTTAAATTTACTCTATTTGAAATTCAAATTTCAGAAGATGGTTATATTCTTTCTATTTTATTTTATTCAATGTTTTATTCTATTCATTTCCTTTGTTTTCTATTCTATTGTGTTCTGCTCTTTTATTTTCTATTCTATTTTGTTCTGTTTTACTCTATTCTTTACTATTCTATTCTTTTATTTTCTATTATATCCCTTTATTTTATATTCTATTTTTTTCTGTTCTATTCTATTCTATTCCTTTATATTCTAGTCTATTTTTTTCTCTTCAGAAATTCTAATTCAAATTATTCAAATTTGAAAACTATTTGATTTGAAAACGATTTGAATTAGATTAGAAAACTATTGGATTTTGTTTTTGTTTCATTATATCGGATTCATTTAAATTCGTTACTATTGTAAATTGGAAATTCGGATACATCCGAATTTTAGTATAACGAAAAATCTGTCCGAATTTCAATTCATAACGAAATGAACCTCACATATCTAAGTGTTGCTACAGCTGGAACAGCGCTGGATCTGTGACAGGAGTCAGATAAGTGTTTGGGGGGGGGGGGGGGGGTGAGGAAAAGGTAAAGACATTTTCTTTTACTTCAGAACCACTTTAAATATCCATCTTAAAGGGGTTCTAAAGGTAAAAGTTTTATCACCTTAATGCATTCTATGCATTAAGGTGAAAAAACATCTGACAATACCGGCCCCCCCAGCCCCCCCATTTTACTTACCTGACCCCTCGAAAGTCCTGCGCTCACTCCCAACATCCTCTTCATCGCTCAGCCTGGCCGTTGACTGGTTACAGTGGATGGATTGAAAGCAGCGCAGCCATTGGCTCGCGCTGCTGTTGATCACATCCAATGACGCGGCCTGCCGGGGGGCGGGGCCGAGTGATACAGTGAGCGGCTATGGCCACCGGCTGTATCACGGGAGCACGCCCACAAGCACTCAACACCATGCGAGGGAGCTCGCATGAAAGTGTTGAGTCCTTGCGGGGGGAAGCCGAGACAGCCGCAGAGGGACTCCAGAAGACCAGGTTCGGGGTCACTCTGTGCAAAACGTGCTGTACAGTGGAGGTAAGTATAACATGTTGGTTAATTTCAAAAAAATAAATAAATAACTTAATCCACTTCCTTAGATTCTTCTCTATATACCAGACCCTACTCTCACCATGCACCTTATAAGGAATGTATGAAAAGGTCCAAACCCATACTGTACACTGATAAGCCCTCAAGTCTTACCCCTGCATGGTAAATGAGCTGTTGCCAGAACTATCAAAGCTTCAAGGCTTTCCACCGGTGGAAGAATTCTGGGGTTATCAATATTCATCAACTTTATGTCGCTGACCAATTTAAAACTTTCTTTTTAAAACTGAAATTCTCAATAGACAAAAATACCTTTTAATAGTACCTACAGCTAAAACATGGCTTAGGCTCAATTTGGCCTTTTCACCTCCCAGCCATTAGTAATACACCCCCCTCCTGTACAGGAGGACCTGTGGTACCTTCTTATCTGCGTCCCAGTTTAATGCACAAATCCTTAGGATGTCTGTTTAGAAGAAACGTGTTGGGGGGAGTTTGGTCTGTGACGTCTTCACACACGACTTGCGGTGATGCTGCTTGTATCTTGTGTATTGCCGATCTCTCGTTTATCAATGTGAGTGGCTTTTAGACATGTGCGATTAGTTTCATATGAATCGAAAATTCGTACGAATTTCCGGAAATTTGCACATTCGTACGAAAAGTTAACGAACCTAAAAGTTAAAAACCCAGGAAGTCAGCACAGCACAGGGATGGTGGGAGCCCCTCATAATGGGCACAGCAGTGTACACTCAGACCTGGGAACTCAGCACAGGGATGTTGGGAACCCTATGAGAATTTCTATGCTTACGAATTTTATAGGAAATCCGAGATTCCGTTACAACAGAAACGTGACTGGTGTTTTGTTCACCAATCAGAGGAAGTCAGCACAGCACAGGGATGGTGGGAACCCCTCATAATGATAAATTCATCATAACGAACAGTCGTTATTTTTACGAAAAGTTAACAAACCTAAGTGTGAGTGTGATCGCGGGTCCCACGGACTCAATGTTGGCGGGGATACCCGCGATTTTCTCACGGAGAGGAAGAAATGGGGAAATGCTGATGTAAACAAGCATTTCCCCGTTTTGCTTAGTGACACTGATTCTGATCACAGCTCCCTGTAATCGGGAGCGGTGATCAGTGTTGTGTCACACGTAAAAAATATTGCTTTTTTTTCAAAATTGTCGCTCTTTTTTGTTTATAGTGCAAAAAATAAAAACCGCAGAGGTGATCAAATACCACCAAAAGAAAGCTCTATTTGTGGGGAAAAAAGGACGCCAATTTTGTTGTTTGGGAGCCACGTCGCACGACCGCACAATTGTCAGTTAAAGCGACGCAGTGCCGAATCGCAAAAAGTGCTCTGGTCTTTAGCCAGCCAAATGGTCCAGGGCTTAAGTGGTTAATGCATCCCTCTGGTTGTTAATGCATGTAAACAATCAGACAAAAATAAAATCAAGCAATCCTCCTCTTACCCACACAACTACCCCCCCCCCCCAACTACTACCATGACAGTGCAGAAATTCATTGTGACAGAACATTCCTACTTCACCAAAAATGTGGTTTGCCTGGTTGATGGCTATCACATGAGAATCAGTTCATTAGACAAGAGATATTTTAATTCCATTTATTATTTTAGTTCATGATAATAATTTCCTAAAATGAGTAATTCTCAAATATAAATAGTGTTGTTGTGTGGAATATTTTTTTTTTTAACTTTTACAGTGGCTTTCAAAAAAAATAAAAAATACCCTGCAGGGCAATGGCATAATGTGCTAGTATGCACTGCACACCTTAGAACAAAGTCCTCCAGCACAGTGCTTTCACCGCTGGGAGGGCTTCCATCCTCACCTGGTCTTCCTTCCGGGTTTGCGGGCTCTGGCTTTACGAGTGCCCGGGACCGCAATGATCCCAACGTACCTTCCCAAATGCACCATCCGATGGACAATATGTTGTGGTGTAGCGCAATGCCAATAATGCTGCATGCACAATTATTGGTCTGTTGAAATGCTTTAGGCAGACCTTTCAATGCAAAAATGTGTGAATCCAGCCTATTAGAGTGCCAGATCCAAGGTTTCGATAAGAGACACCACACCACAAAAGAAACTCATTTCACAGGGCATCCTCTTAAAACTCAAAATTTTGGATTGCCACTAAATTTCAGTTCTGGTGACAATGGACAACAGGACAAATAGAGAGCTTGGATCTCTGCAGACAGCAGTCATTAACCCTTCCCTACTCTTTCTAAATTAAAAAAAAAAAAAAAAAGTTTTGGCTTTAGTTACAATTTAAATAATCTAGCTGTTCTCCTCAACAGGATTTGGTAGCAGTTACAGACTGGAAAGGGGAAGGGGTAGTAGATTTTTCTTCAAACATTGCATACAAAATGTAATGCTACAAACTCAGATAAGTGGGATTCATGCAGATATGTCCTTCTTATTCATTGGTTTTCATGGATCGTTTTACAAGTTGCTGTATTTTCCTGATCTTTATTTAATGTAACAGTACATAATAACATGAGCGGTATCTGTTCAAATCTTTATCAGATGTAGCATTACATAGTAATGTTGCTTTGGAACTGAGAATTTCTTCTATTATAAACCAGGAGAGGGTATTCAATGTATTCCTTATCTCACTAAGTACTTTGTCCACAGGCAGCTGATATCGGCAAGAACCAGGATGGAGTGTCCGACCAAATGGATAGCATCCCTTCTCTTCATTGGTATGTTCCAATCATTCCATCCTTATAACAGAATGTCCAAAAATTCCTGAAGGGATAGGAACAGTCCAGTAATAGATCAGGAGACATACAGTATCTCTTATGGAGTCAATGGAAGGATGGGGAATCTTTGCAATGGATACCAAAATCTCTACCTGGAAATACTTCTCAGAATCCCACACACACACACACTTGAATCTTTGAGTTGCTGCACTTAAAGCTCAACTTTGGGCACCTGCATTTTTGGACACCAATATGTTTGAAAGCCAAGGGTGTTTATGCACTAGATGTTTGGTTTGATGAAAACTCTCATTTCATCTTCGTTTTTCGCTGCCCCTAGAAAGTACAGCTGTATTGGTGTTGTGCTTCCATTTCCCTCTCTGCACTTTTCAATTCACAAAGCACAGTGTGGGATGATGCTGTGGCCGGTCAGCAGCAAGAAACACAATCTGTGACAGGGAGCGTGGAACTGTAAAATGCTGAAGACTTTGCTGGAGACTGTGGGCTCCATTCACAGAATGAACGCGCATGAGATATTTAGGTGTTAGGACACATTTTGTCTAAATATCTCTTGCAATCCTGAAACTGTCAATTCACTAGACCGTATTTACCGAAAAACGATGCAGTATTTACCGAAAAACGATGCAGTATTTACCGAAAAACGATGCAGTATTTACCGAAAAACTATGAAAACGCTTGGTAAATACTACATTGCCAGGCATTAAAATCCTTTCACAGGAGGAAACAAATAATTAAATGCATGCGTAAATCAAGTAGTGGTCCAGGCATGCAGTATTTGTGGAATGTGCACCCGTTGTTAAGGAGCAGGCGGCGGCCGCATCCTTAACGTCCAATGAGTCATTAGCTAACTAAAAAAAATACTTGCCGGCAATAAAAAAATCTGAAAAAAAATACAGCATGGGGCCCCCCCGCCCCAATGCATACCAGGCCCTTTGAGTCTGGTATGGATTTTGAATGGAACCCCGCACCAAAATTAAAAAAACATAATGGCGTGGGGTCCCCCGCCCCTTAGTTATTTAAGAACTACCGAATGGTGGAGCTTGAGGACAGCGGAAGCCTTCGCCACCAGTGGACCTTTTTTTTTTTTTTTTGGGTCGGCATTGGTGGTGGGCTGTGTAATTGATGATGGATCCACACCAGGAGACATTTATTTTTTAAATAAAGGACTTGTCAAAAACGAATCTCTTTTTTTACACTACACATTTTTTTTGGGCGAATGACCAGGGGTACTATGTACCCTTACTCATTCACATAGAGGAGGGGTTGGGATCTGCGGGCCCCCCTTGTAAAAGGGGGCTTTCAGATTCCGATAAGCCCCATTCCAGCAGACCCCCACAACCACCGGCCAGGGTTGTGGGGAAGAGGCCCTTGTCCCCATCAACGTGGGGACAAGATGTTTTGGGCATGTGGCCTGGTGTGGTTCGGGGGGGGGCACTTGCTCTTCCCCTCCATTTCCTGACCTACCAGGCTGCATGCTCAGATAAGAGTCTGTGTGGATTTTGGGGGGCCCCAGTGCCTTTTTTATTACATTTTGGCATGGATTTCCCCTCAAAATCCATACCAGACCCGAAGGGCCTGGTATGCTCCACCGCGTTTTTTTTCCCATTTTTTTAATATTGTCTGCAATTTTTTTCTTTAGATTCAGCTACCAGCGGGAAACCCCGCTGACAGCTGATGGCTCATCGGTTGTCAAGGACATGGTGGCTGCCTGGTCCTTAACAACTGGTACACATTGCACAAATACCGCATGCCTGGACCACTACTTAATTTCCGCATGCATTTAATTATTTATTTCCTTCTGTGAGTGGATTTTAACACCTATCCATATGGTATTTACCAAGCGTTTTCAGTGCTTTTCGGTAAATACCGCACAAACGGTCTAGTGAATCGACAGTTTCAGGTTCGCATGAGATATTTAGGCAAAATGTGTCCTGACACCTAAATATCTCATGTGATTTCATTTTGTGAATGGAGCCCACAGTCAGGTGACCACATTATTATAGGACAAAGGGGGAGATTTACTAAAACTGGTGCACTCTGGATCTGGTACAGCTGTGCATGGTAGCTAATCAGCTTCTTACTTCAGCTTTTTCAATTAAGCTTTCACAATAAAACCTGGAAGCTGATTGGTTTATATGCAGAGATGCACCAGATTTTGCACCATGCAGTTTTAGTAAATAACCCCCATAGTGTCAGGTGACCATCTTATTATAGGATATACTGTCACTCGGCTTCCATATTATAGGACACAGTGTCAGGTGATAGTGTTGTTATAGGACATAGTGGCAGGTGACCAGCTTATTATAGGACATACTGGCAGTTGACTATCTTATTATAGGACACAGTGTCAGGTGACCATGTTTTTATAGGACGTAGCTCGCATATTACACGACATACTGTCCGGTAGTTTCCCTTAGCAATACAAATGGCTCCTTTGTGCAAACCCATCTTTCTGGTTTTTCTGACAAATAGTTGGTATTCTAAGACATGTGAGAAAACCAGCCACAGACTCATTTGTTTTCTATATTGTTCACATTTTTAGACAAGGAATGTTGCTTTGCCTGTGGCTATTGTGAGTTTAATTATTGTTTTTGTTTTTAATTTCAGGGCTTTTAGTGACTTTATCTTCTGCTGCCAATGCCACAGTAAGTTCTATCTGTTTCCAAACTTGCATTTCCGGTAGATATTTTAGGCGAACACGTAACAAGGGAACATGTAATAATAAGAAACAAAAACATACAAAATGACAAGACAAAATTAAAAAAAAAAATAAGACAGAGAACTGAGTACTGATCCGTGCGCAATGTGTGAACATTGTATTGAAATAATGATTGGGATAGACAAGAATCCAAAGAAATATTTGCTACAAATTGCACTGCGTTTAAGGATAATTCCACCCAAAATGTTTATTTCAGTGTTTGGGTAGAATAGATAATGGAGAGTTTAGTAACCTGACAGTTTCTTAAATCTTTCAAGGACTTTATTGGTGAGATCTCTGCATGAAGTTCTAGGGTCTGCACACCTGTTGTGCTCATTATGAGGAGCTTCCAAGTAGCCCAGGACTGACTCAGTACATAAGGCTCAACTTAAAGTGACTGTAAACCTCAGTCATGAAATCTGAGCAAAGCACATATATCTGTAGTGTTTACTTATCTCTCTCTAAAGCTCGTAGTGTCGTTTTTCTCTGGTGCTTCTTTCCTCTGTTATCAGCATGAGTCACTTTTGAGAAGTTTTCCCATATGAGATAACATTTGTTTCGGGGAGGGAGCTCAGCAGACAGCTTGTCTATTCACAACACAGTTCTTCTGATGTGTGAAAGGGAGTGTGTTCCTTTCCTCCAATCAGCTCTCACACACTGTAACTGTAGCTTCTCCACCCCCTCCTCTGTGATACTAATAGACGGAGAAGGATTTTTTTTACACTTTTTTATGTAGGAGGATTTGTTTAATCTCTGTGTATCATCTGTGGCTGTTCACTTCACTGGATATATGTGAGGATTTACAACCTCTTTAACTAAAATATTACTTTTGCGCAGACTGAGGGTGTAAAATGAATGCAAAGCTCACTAGGGGCCTATGCTGCCATTCTTGTACAGTTCTGTTGCTCCCCAAGGCAAGCCACTTCCCCACCTAATTTATCATTTAATACTGGGTCAACATTTTGGGGTCTATTCACACCAACCTGATCTGCTGTGGTGCGTAAAAATGTACGCATGTTAACTTGCGTTGCATTAGTACAGGCCAAACCAAAACCAGACCAAAATTTGTGCACAACATTTCGAGCAACACTGACGTTTGCGCATTGCCCTGCGTTGCACTGGTACTGCAATGCATGTCCATTGTTAAGGTGCTTTGCTTCACACCAAAGAACAACAGTGGGTCATAGACATTTCATTGCATTTGTGCAGCGCTACCCCAGCAGGAGCCACTTGGTAGATTGGGTTCTCTGTTCTTTTGCTTCAACTCTGTGAACAACCTCAGGCCCTCTGACACACCTGGTTAAACACAAGTTGAATGCAAACCTTTATAGGAATACCAGGATACATTGCACCTAGCTGTTCAGTACCAGAAAATAAACACCAGACTGGTTAATGGTAAATTAACTCAGTATATTGTAATGGGTTGAGGTAAATTGCATTATGTACATAAATGAGAAAGTGGGTCAACTACAGTCCACTAAACAATATGATCATTAGGCTATGGTAGCAAGTTAGGTCAAAGTGAAGACAGAATGCTTAATCTGCATGCTTGTTCTGGGTCAGTGAATCAGAAGGTATGGAAGCTGCAGGATCAGCATGACAACCAGGCAACTAGCATTAAAAAAAAGAGGTCAGCGATGGCATTCCACATATCTCTCTCTCAGTACAAGTTTCCTTTAATGTTTCTAGTTGTTTGGAAAGGATGTGGCTGGAGGCATCTTAGTTCTGTCACATGTTGAATGTATAGCTTTGAAGCAGTCTGTAGGCAGGTGCCCTTATGTTATAGTCTGTGTGGTGTATTCAAAAGTTATATATGCCTGGTAATTCATGGGTTAATATGCTGTGTTGTCGGCCCTTAAGGTCACTGATGCTTTCTGTAGTGGGGATATATATATACAGTATATACAGTGTATATATATTTATATATATTGATAGGGGGGTGAGCCAGTTGTTGCTGGTCATAGGAGTGGAAAGGACCATACACATGGAGATGTAGTATTTCACTGAAAGTAGTGTAACCCCTCAGTGGGACCCTGAAATGGGATACTATGGAAGTTAAGCTACCGTACTTACTGAATGGAAACAAATGCAAACTAAAAGTATGAGCACCAGAGCACAGCCCAAATACAGCACTTGTTGGAAGGGGAATTAAAGTTGCACTATGATTGGAGGCTGTACCATATTGCATAACTTTATTGAATCTACCAAAGACTGTATGACAAATAATCCTCAGTTAAGTTAATTGCCTGTTCTGAATTACTCTAGTAAGAGTGAGAGTATGCACTACAGTGAATGGGATTGGGGAATGGAGTGTAAACCTTTATGTACCTTGAGGGAAGATGATGGAGAACAAGAAGTAAGGGAAGGAGGAGTAGCCAGCCTGAGAGAAGAGGCTGCATGGTCTACTCCTCTAAGCAGATGGTTCTCTACATTAGGGCCCACTGCATAACAGAACCCTCCTATGGACTGAGCTTGGACCATGGGCGTACAGGCCTTGAGAAGTATACAGGGGTGGTGGCTGGTAATGAAGGTTTCATTGGAGGTAGTGGATTGGTAGCTGTATGGTTTACCCTTCAAAGCAGTAAGTCCTATACATTAGGGCCCCCTACCTAATGAATCCCTCCCATATACTGAGCCTGGACCATGGGTGTGCAAGGCCTCGCAAAGTATACAACAGCTTCCCTCCATGGCTATGGGCTAAAGCAAGTGTAAAGTGTAATGTGTGTAAAAGAGCTTGTGGAAGAAAATCAATGTTCAATGCTATTTCCCTCAATAGTTTCTGTAGTCAGTACCAAGCCAGGTGGCATTGGCAAGTGAAAATATGTTATTCTTCTGGTGTTGGGCCCTTTGTGATGATTTTGCCTCCAGCCACAAGGGGCCATGACTCACAGTTTCCCCGTGCTGCCAGCAAGCAAGCATGTCTCCTGTGTTCTGTCTCCAGATGTCAGGCACCAGAACACAAGGAATGTACATGAGCTTATAGCTTATTAATGATTATTATTATTTTTTTAATTAATGATTCTGTATACCTATATAAAACAAAAGGAATATCTGTTATAAACATAGTAGCTACAGTATAACATACTATACAGAATATGAGGAATATTTGTATCTTCAGGATATCTGCATTTATACATTTAAATAGAATAATACCTCAATGCTGTGAATTCTGTGTGAATATTATTTTTTAAATAACTAACTAGCTGGCATATTTTAATATTATTGTCTGTATTTATTCCAATAGTGTCCGTCTGGTCCTCTCAATGGTAAGTCTATTTTTACCAGCTATTTGTGGTAGCTTGCATTACATATTTGCAGATAGTTCTTTATGTTAAATATTTTTTTTTTCTACAGAAACAGTCATATGCACTAATATAACAGGGTAAGTTTAATCACTTCTAATTACCTTATTATCATGGTACAGACATAGGAAAATTTAATTAAACTGTCTAACACTCATGTATTTTTTGTTTAGCTGTTTAAATTGCCTCCAATACCTTCACACTTAAAAAAAAATGTAATATCACACCAGGTGTTGGCATTGGTTTTATTTTGTTAGAACTTATACAGTTTGCCTTAGTCAATAAAAAGTCTTAGTAAAGCCAAAACATTTTTGTTAGTTTTTGATAGAGTTTAGAAGATAATTAGCTTCCAAAATGGCACCTGGCCTCCCATGTCTTGACACTCCTTTATTTTCTCTTACAGCGACATCAGTGTCAACAATTGCTCCTTCCAGCAGTATGCTTGTTCCAATGTGAGTATCTTCATTTACATGTAATATTATTGGTCATATCCATGAATTGTGAAGGCTTCTTATCATGGGACATTGACATACCAATATAGAGAGACATATCATGGTTAAAGTTCACTTCTTTTTTATGCCTCTATTTAGAGCTCAGTATTGGCAGCACTTCCTGATAACATCCTGGCCAACCTGTCCACCTGCTACACCAATGATACTATAGAGTCCCTGGACCCTGTATACTTGTCTTTGTTTTTATCCAAGCTGGACATGAACAAAACCAATATCACATTTGGAAGCCTAAACAGCCAGGTAAGTAACAGTTTATTTTGGTGTATTTAGCTGAACTTCCCGTCCAGATTTTGTTAAGTGTTAAAGAGGAAGTAAACCCTGATGAGTTTTACTTCCTCTTTGTTTCCCTGCAAAGGTAAAGCATAATGGGCTACTATGCATCGCATAGTAGCCCATTATGTGTCACTTACCTGACACAGGAGCCTGCGATGCCACCGGTGTCCCCTTTTCTATGAAGCGTCCATCTTCCTTCCAGGTATCGCGGCTCCGGCACTGTGATTAGCCAGAGCCGCGATGATGTCACTCCAGCGCTGGAGCTGCCACTATTGGCACGATCGCCGTTAGAAACGGCATGCTCAGTGCACCTGCGTGCCATTGTCTACGGCACATGCGCCATAGACATCGGTGCCTGTCTTTTGCAAATATCTCCTAAACCGTGTAGGTTTAGGAGATATTTCTTGCACCTACAGGTAAGCCTTAATATAGGCTTACCTGTAGGTAAAAGTGGTAAGTAAGGGTTTACAACCACTTCAATAAATTTGGAGAATATTTATAAAGGTGGACACTGAAAAAAGCAACTGGGTTTGCCAACCTGACTCATGTTCGGGTGAGGACTTGAGAGTTAGAATTTGGTTATGTGTTCTTAGGGGGAGGATCAGAGTTTATTTGAGCTTTCCTAGAATTTTCTGCTAATCATGTGACAAATGCCAACATTAGGTCATGTGACCCTAATCAGAAGATTCCTGCATGAAGATTTACATTTTGACCTAAATGTGCATGTATTTAACATCTTACACAGTGGTTATTTCAAAATAAATTTAATGAATCAGGTTTTTTTTTAAAAAGTCTCTACCAGGGGCCCAATAAATATTAAGACAGTGCTAGGACCTGCCACTGTCTGAGGATAGGTAGACAACACACAGGTTTTGCACTAATGCAGAGTGCTAAGCTCCAGAGTATCGTTACTGAGTGGAGAAAACTGGCTCGTCAATGTTCTCCGGGTTTTGTTATCCCCGATCCGTTTCTTAAACTTGAAGGCATCAAAGCTTGCGGTGGAACAAAACTTTTGGTGGGACAAGGCTTCTGGTGGGACAAAGCCTTCAATCATGTGCCCAGGTCTTATTAGAGACCTGCAGGCTATGTGGGTGTACAGGTGTGCACACCTGTTATAAGCAAGGACCTGGGCATAATTCAAAGCTCCCATTATTTGACAAGTTTACTTTTTGAAACAGGTGTGAGCTGCTGCCAGGAGACCAAGATGTTCTAGTTGAGAAACTGTACTCTATGTTGGAGAGCCTGGGGGACTGACAGTGTGTCTGGGAAACTGAGGAAGCCAGTACAGTTAGGCAAGCCCAGGGGACTGAGGGAATCTGTAGATCTCAGGGAGTGAGAGAGCCTTGGGTGCCAGAAGATCCCCTATCTAGGGGCCATGAGCGAGTGTGTGCAGCAAGGACCTTAACTAAAATCTGAGTGAGCCAGGAGAGCCAGAGAGCCTGGACTGAAAAATCCCGACAAGAGCAAAGGTGTTGCTGAAGAGTAAGTCAGTTGGCTGGGTATTTTTTTGTTACCTGTTTTTGCTTATAACTCCTTGTAAAGCTAAAATCCCTGCAAGAATAACCTGCTGTAAAGACTCTTGCTTTTTAAAAAAAGACCCTGCTTTTTAAAAAAAAATAAAAGTGGACCAGCAAGCCACGGTTTGGGCTGACTCACTAAAAACGCTCATGAGTACTGAGTTAAACATCCACCATATAACGATATCTACTAGTTCTTGGCATTATTCTAATATCCATTGTTAGATAAAATCATAAGTTAAAAATGCAAAAGCGGCCCATTGCAACTGTGGCCTGGAAGCTTAGAATGGAACTCGAAGCTAGAGACCGAGCTCCCAAGATCCTCAGGTAAGGGGTGCAGGCTGCCAAGAAGCCCATCTGAGGCAGTACATGCATGAAATCAAGAAGGCGCTACTCTCCCAACAAGCCACCCTAGTATAGGCATTAAAATGGCTTCAGCCTGTGTGTCTCTGCCAAAGGCAGGGTAATTGTAATTGTCCTTATGATTAAGCCCAGGTGGGTGGGGCAAAATGTGTCAGGGGTGTGGCCTTTGGCAGAAACTTACAGGCTGAAGCCGTTTTGATTCTTGTACTATGGTGGCTGGTTGGGAGAGCTGCACCTTTATGATTTCATGTTTTTGCAACAGCTTCAAAACATCCAAAGTAGTCAATGGTATGTGCATGGAAAGAATCTCCTAAAAAGTTATTTTTTGAAGCGTGATAGTGTAAAATAGATGGCAGAGGTGATACTCACAACTAACCCATAGTTCTGTCTCAGTGGAACAGGTAATGAGAGAAATATGGGGAGCAGGGGTTTGCATCGAAGTAAAGGGAGTCATACACTTGGGCGGGCATACGCATGTATATATTATGTGTTTATATATCTATCTCGTTATATATCTGAGTGAGCCTCCTCCTTACATCAGGGTCTCCAGAGAGCCCCCCCTGTCTGCAGCAATTATAACAAAATGTAATCATTGTCCTGACGTTCACTTCTATACCAATCTGCCAGGCAATGTAATTGCTGAGAACCGTAGCATAAGGATTACTCTGCCTGAGCACGAAAATCAGTAAATAGTCCCAGCGGAGTAATCATTGTGCAACGATTCGCAGCAATTACATTGCCTGGCAGATTGGTATAGAAGTGGATGTCGGGACAATGATTACATTTTTTTATAATTGCTGCAGACATGGAAGGGGGGCTCTCTGTCGGAACTGCTGAATATAGAAAATAACTTGTGCCTAATAATATTAACTAGTCATGTTCCTCCCCCGGCCACCAGCTGAGCAGATGGAGCCCGGAGCCAATCCTAGGTAAGAGACTCAGGGCTATGGGCCCCAGATTCAGGGCTATAGCTCCAGTAGCCACCCCTTAGCGACGCCACTGATGGGGAGCTTCCATTGCTGACCTCTTGAAAATGCTAGCTACCTTCAATATTTTCTGAGTCAAAGACCCATTACTAAGTCATTGCCTCTTAAACTGTAAGTAAACCCCCCTATCGTTTTCAGCCAAGGAAGCTGCCCATCTTTGCCTCTGTTTAATCTACAACTGCCATGATGCTGCACATGTGATCAGTTATGACACCAGCAATTTGATGGCTTGACAGTTTGGTTAAGAGTACAACCAATGGGAGTGTTACATTTCCGGCATGTGCCGGAAATTAAACTGTTTTATGGATGGGTTTACTTCCGCTTTAACAAGCATGTGGATTAGGTAAGTCAGAAGCATTGAACTTCATACATCTTCTGGGTCATTGATTTAACATAAATGAAGTTGTCAGCATAACCACTAACGAGAAGTCAGCAATGGCAGCATGTTTCTTTTGTGAAAGGTTTCCAGTGAAGTGAAACCTGCACTTTACCTATTCAGAGTTTAACGCAGGTTTGCTTTAACCTTACCACCTTCAAAAACATGCACATCGGTATTTCACTGCTCTGGTGTTCTGTTCAGCATGGGGAGTCAAAAGAAGTACCAGGTACTTTGGTGTGTTCTAGGGGAATGTGACTAAGCCATCGAATAGGTCATGTTCAATCAGTGCTGTCACTCTGAGAGTCCACAACCCTGTGTAAGGTTTGACGTCAGCAACTTAAAGTTTACACAGGGCTTTACTTTTTTCCTGATGGCTAATCATAGCGAAAGCAATGCAAGTATAAGCATCTGGGGAGAGGGCTTTAAAGTACATCTCTCCTATTGTTTTGCCTGCATGGGAAAAGTACAGATTCACTTTTAGGCCTGGTTCAGGTTCACACCTATGCATTTTTCAGTGCATTTTCAGTTTTGCAGAAACTAGGGTTGCACCAATACCGATACTAATATCGGTAACAGTGCCGATACCGAGCATTTGCACGTGCAAATGCTCCGATGCTTGACCCGATACCTGGCCAGTCAGGGATGATCGGTACAGCGGTGGGGGGAGTTACAAGCACCGATCTCCCTGTATATCTTTCAGTAAAGCAGATGATGGACGCTTCACCTCCTTACCCCCCCCCCCGGCTTTAAGTTGCTTTAGTGAAATCTATACAGGGAGATCGGTGCTTGTAACTCCCCGCACCGATCATCCCTGACTTCCCCAAGGTCCTTCTCCGTGTCCTGCTCCATGCTCCTCTGGTCCCCCTCTCTGTGCTCTTCCGGTCCTCCTCCAGTCCCCCTCCATGTTCTCCATGCTCCTCTGGTCCCCCTCTGTGTCCGTCTTGCTCCTCCAGTCCCTCTCCATGCTCCTCCAGTCCCTCTCTGTGTCCTCCGTGCTCCTCTAGTCCCCCTCTATGTCCTCCGTGCTCCTCTGTCCTCCGTGCTCCTCCAGTCCTCCTCAGTGCTCCTCTGGTCCCCCTCTGTGCTCCTCCGGTCCCCACTGCCCTCCTCCGGTCCCCCCTGTCCCGGATCTGTCAAGATGGATAGCGGAGGAAGGAGCTGGTAAATTAAATTTACCGGCTCCTTCCTTTTCTGAATGAGCAGAGTCAGTGATCACTGACACTGTCCATTCATAATTGAGCATCGTAAACTTTGTTTACGATGCCTCAGTTTATGAACGGACAGGAGCCGCTGTCTCTTGTCCATTCATTTTCAGTGCAGCTGAGGCTGCAGAGAAAGAGACTAGGAAATCTGTGTCCTTAGTCCCTTTCCCTGTCACAAAGGGAAGATGTCAAGGGTCTGTTTAGACCCCTGATATCTCGCCAAAGCCCCCCCCCACCCAACAGGGCTGATTAAAAAATAATAATAATAAATAAAAAAAACTTGTAATAAATATTTAAAAGTTGAAATTGTAAAAAAAAGAAAATAAAAAAAAAAAACGCTGACACTGTCCACTCCCCCTCCCCCCTCCAAAAAAAATAAAGCATTGTAAAATATATATATATATATATATATATATATATATATATATATATATATATATATATGTATATATAACGAAAATATATAAATTGTAAAAAATTAAAAATTAAATTGTAAAAAAAAACTACTGACACAGTTAAGGCATCATCAGTGCACTTCAGTTCTGCATATTAGTGCCACTTTCACATGCCATTAAAAAAAAGTATCAATAATCGGTATCAGCGAGTACTTGAAAAAAGTATCAATACTATAAAAAAGTGGTATTGGTGCAACCCTAGCAGAAACGCACTACAGTCTAAATAACATGGTTTCCTATGGGTCACGTTCACATCTGTTTGCTTTCCACCAGAGCGTTTTTTGGAAAGGGTCAGTGACTTTTTTCCTACAGAAGGTTGCATTTTTGCTTCCATAGACCTTAATGGAAATGCATTAAAAGCGCAGTGCTTGCTTTTCTTATGCATTTCTGCTGCATTTTTGCTGGTTTTTCCTGCAATACAATAATAGACACCTCCCAAAAATGTAAAATGCATTAAAAAAACCCCTGTGAAAAAAAAGCAGGAAAAAGCATTAACCACAACCTGCATAGGTGTGAACCAGGCCTAAGAAGAAACCATGACACACCTCCCAACTTTTTGAAGTGGGAAGGAGGGACACATATTAACAAAAGTATGCAGGCATAGGATACACCCCCTGTCACACCCCCTAAAGGGGAATTATACAAAAAAAAGATTGCTTAAACCCACACGTGTCTTTTTTTACCACTACTATTCCTTTATATTGGCTTTTGAAATTTACCAATGCAGCAATTTAGAAATTGGATGAAAGGTTTGGCACTGGGAAACACTTTTTGAAAGATAAAAAGTACATTTTATATACAATTATATAGATCAGACCAAAATGAGGGACAAATGAGGAGGAAAGAGGGACTTTGTTCCAAATTAGGGACAGTCCCTCTAAATCAGGGACAGTTGGGAGCTATGCCATGTCATTGAAATAATAAATTCTATGTGCACTGACACTTGTGTGATGGGATTTATAAGGTGTTGGCTTGAATTCTCACATAAGTCTGCATGTTTACGATGCCTACAGGCAAATTCTTTTTCCTTTGTAGTCCAGAAATAATGTACTATTTCCGGTTAATGGAGTCTTGGAGTCCCATTGCAGGCTCTCCCAGATTAGTGAAAAAACTGGTTTCTTTTCAAAGACGTGTGTGTTCTTACATATTGTCCTGCATTATATGCTCACTGGAGAAGTTTCTGTATTTCTCAATATACTGAGCATTAAATAACACCCTACAATGAGACTTAGAGTTCAGAAATAGGTCACTGTCTGTCTAATAGACCTTTTTCCTAATCAATATACAGCTGTCATGACCCAGCTCTTTCCCAGCCTGCCTGCAGGGAAACATAAGCAGGAGGAGCTTCTAGTCCTCTGCTGTTGGTCACATGTTCAAAATAGAAAAAAACAGCCTTTGGAATACAGAGTAAAAATAAATAATTAATATCAATAAACTGTTTTAAATTGTCAAACTAATATCAATTTGAAATTAAATCTTTATTAATTTTTTGGCAATAACAAGGTGTGGGTGGATTTCTGCCAGTCACAGGCTGTGTCACGCCCCTCCAGCCTGTGTCTTAGAATAAGAGGGAGGTAAAACCTCCATAAATCAACATGTAATATCCACCTCCATTGTGTTTAGCTGGTTGGTGGGCATGGAGGAGGAGGGAAGGAGTGGGCTGTAATTTAGCACTGTGTAGTCACATGGGCTGCTCAGATGTGATGGGGAGGAAATGCTCAGCATAGAAACTCACTGAAAACTGAGCATGTGCAAAGCTGTCAGCACTGCTCTGTAAAATCCCCAGCTGAATTGGGAACATGGATAGAATAAGGAGATAGAGAACAGCAGGATAAACCAGGTTTGTTGCAGAATACAGCAAACGAATCTCATAGTTATTGAGTGAGTATGACCAGCATGTAATGCATCATTTATTGATAGTTTTTAATGACGTGGGTTTAGTGACACTTTAAGAGGACTTACAGCTGCAGCAATCTGCCCCTAAAAAGCAAAGACTATATTATTGCAAATATCTATATTACAGCAAAATCGACACAACGTTAATGTCAGTAAGAGAGCCTTCCTAGTTGACCACAGTGCCACCCCGCTGACCCCCACATCTTCACAGCATTTCAACAGCATGAATATTTCTCTCATTAGATCTGCAAAAAGTAAAAAGTGCTGAATAGTAAGCCCACTGTGTTTGGCTTAGCAATGATAGTTTTCAGGGCATTTGCCCAATCTCTCCCACTTTGTATATAACACATTTAAAAATGTAATCAGTCTGGATAATTGATGCAAGGAAAGTAAGTAAAAGCTGTAACTAATATATTGTTTGTGTTGAAGTTTTCCAGTTTCAGTCCAGGATGGAGGAAATTCTTGTGGAATGGGATTTGGCCTCAACTCATTCAGAATCTGAACAACTCAGTAGGTCCTCTCCAATGGATCCCCAGTAGCCTCCAACCATTCCTTGTTCAAGTTACCCCAGACATGGTGACATGCCTGCAGCAGCAGAATGTAACCTGCGGAATTTTCCAGGAACTGTGAGTATCTTCCTAATAGGACCATTTCTGGCCTTCTAAGCGAACAAAACTGGAGATAAAGTAGTTACCATTGCTGAGTTACCTTTGAAGGTGAGTGTTGTGGGGCCTGGCCTAGAAGAAGCATGTAGGCAATGAAGTGTAGAAACACCTGATAAGCACACATTTGTTCTAGGTCACGGACGCACCAGCTCAGTATGATGGTTCTGAAGCACACACCTTCAAAGGAAAACAAGTAATGGCAGGTCCACTTTTTCTATCCAAAAATGTGCATTTTAGACCTCCATTTTTTTCTGGTAGAAGCTGGTGAGATAAAATCACCATGTGGGTTCACACATGCGATAACACAAGCATTTTTCTGATGCATTGGGGTGCCATTAAGATATAATGGCACCCCCATGTGTATTCTGAAGAGCAGCACACTTCTCACACGTGAAAGTGTGAACCTAGCCTTCTCTGGATGGACACAAAACATATTGAGGGCTGTTCACACCAGAACCCAGTTCGGGAAACCCATGTTCCATGCACGTTTCCTGCACCGCATTCAAACCACACTGGGTGTGCAATCAGCTGTGGGTATTAATATATTCCTAACAACATCTCAAAAGCAGATCGTAAATACAGTGCATTTGCCTCTGCCAGATCTCATGGTACTGCAATTTGGTGTGGTGCATTTTTTAAAAGTAGTCCATGCACTCTTTGTTGTGGGATCCAGTGTAATTTCACCGCATTCAAATGTCAAGTCACATAGGAACCGCACAGAAAGGTGGACTATGTTCCCGTGTGATTCATATGTGAATTGTCCCTTAAACTTTTTTCCTCCAATTGTCATTTTTCTGAGTAGGCTTTAATGTCATTGGTGGATGTGAAGTATGGACTGCAGTTTTTAGTACTGACACAATGCATGAGTCCCATTGGGCTGTGGCATTCTTAGAAAGAAGGGTGGCTTTATGCAAAAATAAACAAGAAAACTGTGTTACAGTACCCTCTGTTCTCTTACAAATCACAAAAAATACCAGTTCTAGGGGTGATGGACAGGCCCGGACTGGGACAAAAAATAGGCCCAGGCATTCTAAGCTGAGCAGCCCATTTTTTTTAAACCAAATTACAAATAATATATTTTAGTTATATTTAGCCTGCTTCAGTGACTGTAATTTGCATATATTTATGTCAGACGAAATTTGTGCAGCGGTTTTTCAAATGCTAATTTTTTTGGAAAAATATGCTTTAATGGTTTTTAATGCACAAAGACACAATATAATACCCAATTGTTTGGTAAATTATAAAAGATGATATAACGCTGAGTAAATACGTGTAGATACTAAACATGTCAGACTTTAAAACTGCATCCGCCCATGGGACAGGGCCAAATTACGTTACCTAAAAATCTCCATAGGCAGCGCTTTTAAAGTCTTTACAAGTTCCCATTTGCAATGTCTGAGCAATGCAAATTCAGCCATACAGATGTATGGCTGAACTTGCATTGGATTCGCACAGAAAAAGGTGCGAGGACTTGTTTTTCCCCACACTAGAATCGGATCGCATGGGTGTTCTCACCTATGTGATCCGATTCCTGAGCGAGTTCACAGTTTGCACTGTGATCTGTGAACCGATCTGGGGGTGTCATTAACTTCATAATGACATCTGCAGCGGTTCGCAGAAGGCAGTGTGAACTGCCAGTGGGAGAGATGCGATACGGGAACAGGCGCTGTAATCGCGCTGGTTCCTGCATCGCACAAGTCTGAACCTAGGATTATTGTGATATATTTAGTACTGCTGGGTAAGTGCAGTGCAGTGTTAAAAAAAATCATATATACACTTTAAGTCCAGGTTCACACTGATGAAGGTTAGAAATCGTGCGAGTTCAGCCGAACTCTCATGATTTCAAACAAGCAATGCAGTCCGACTTTGGGGGCGATTTGACAGCAATCTGTGCGGGTTTATGCACAGATGTCTATTCAAATTGCCCCCGAAGTCGCCAAAAGTAGTACAGGAACTGCTTTTGGGAATCGGTGCGGTGCCAGAAAGTCAGCGTCACACCGATTCGGACGATTTGATTACCACCTAGAGCGAGACGTGGATCGCACGACATTGCCAGGGGAATAGCCATATTTGCACATGCTGTAAACACCTAGTGCCAGGACAGGCACACTTACATGTAAGTACCTTACTGCTTTTATATCAACAAATAAATATACTACACTATGAGACTTTTATCTTTGTCTCCCGTGAAGTCATTTTTGTACATCCTAGCTCTATCCTAAGGGACCATTGGAGTGGAGTGGTGTAGGTAGTGGAACCACTACCTACACCAAATGCGCATTTTGACCACCCTGTAAAAAGGGGTCAAGCACCTCTGGTGAGTTACCACCTTCCCATTGAGCACACGTGGTGGAAGTACTAGAAGTCACCTATATAGGAACATTTTGTTTAGGTGTTGAGATTATCATCATAAACTGACTTTATGCTTGCAATCGGTTATTTGTTTTTTAAACCATATTCAGTGTTGCACATTGTTGTCATTTCTTAGTATGGTTTACCAAGCCTCATCAATCACTTCATGAACACATTAAACGCCTTTTCCTTTCATTAGATATACACAAAAAAAAACCCCCATTGCATACCTCCTGATTTTTTAATTCCCCAATTTTTAGAGGGTAGTTATCATAAGTGGGATTGCGTTGCGCAAATATGCTCAAATTAGGATAAGGGGTGGTAACCAAAAGTAGTCAAATTTGGTAAATTTAGGATCAAGTAATTTCAAATCCTTGCCTTGCCTTGATTTCTGTGTATCGAAAATGTATCGAAAATGCATAAAGGTAGTTTGCTTATGCTGGCCCCACATATTGCAATCAAATTAACAACAAATATGTAGCATGAAGATTAACAATTGCTTTAATTTATATCCAGTCAGGTAGGCCCTGACATTACATAGTTGTTGGTAAATCTAAACGAGATTGTACAAGGTTGTAACATTGGTGGCCATCTATGAGCTACTAATATGCTCACTTGTAAAGGATCCAGAGGATGGCTAATTTGTAAAAATATGAGCCAGACATCTTAATAAGTATAATCATTGTAGAAAGGTTTAAAATGTACTTATATTTGGATTACAGAGGGGCAGTATTAACGATCCCCTCTGGTAGCCAGTATTTAGGCAATGATCTGGTTATACAAAGGTTCTATTAACTACAGTCTGTGGAGTCCTAGATGAGGCTACATCTTAGGGGTGGTTCCCCAATCCAGACCTACTGTAACCTTAAGGTAAATCTCCCCACACTTTTTTTTTATTTATTTATTTTTTAATGCCTCTATAAATAATTTTTCCTAAAGTCCTTAGGATGATCCGATGATGTCATGGGTCTTTCCTCTTCTTCTGCAGTGGATGAGTTCCTTCCTCTGTATCACAATGAGGTGTGAGAGCCACTCAGTAGAGGAGTACTGTGAACTGCTGTGGTGTGAGGTTGTACAATGATGGGCAGGTCCATGACAGCCTGGGTTAAAAAGAAACTCATTAAATGATGCTGGTCATCATTAAACCTGGTAGAAAAAGGACATCTAGTGGTGGTAAAACTGAAGGAGACAGCTCCCGACTGAAGAAGAGTTTTGCATAGCTCTTGTTTTTTTTTATTTTAACCACTGACAAGGAGTTCATAAAATAGAGTTCTGTTGTAGGCACTAAACTATTCTACATGTTTATCCAAATACAGGGGCCCATTTCATTTGTTCTTTTACTTTCCACCTTCCAAACCTTATACAACCCTTCAAATCCTCAGCTCAGATTCCAAAAAATGTTGACCTCACATTATTAAGGTCTTTCACAACTGACCTAGCTGGTTCTGTCTCTACTGGAAAAATGCAGCAGCCATTAGTTGTCTTGTCCAGCTTATCAGTCCAAACTGGTTAGAGTGTACAATGAGTAATTATGCTGTGTATTTCTCACTTGTAAAGGATCCAGAGGATGGCTAATTTGTAAAAATATGAGACAGACATCTTAATAAGTATAATCATTGTAGAAAGGTTTAAAATGTACTTATCTTTGGATTACAGAGGGGCAGTATTAACGATCCCCTCTGGTAGCCAGTATTTAGGCAATGATTTGGTTACACAAAGGTTCTATCCCTTTCATGACTAAGCCTATTTTTGAAATTTGGTGTTTACAAGTTAAAATCCATATTTTTTGCTAGAAAATTACTTAGAACTCCCAAACATTATATATATATTTTTTAGCAGAGAATCTAGAGAATAAAATGGAGATTGTTGCAATATTTTATATCACACGATATTTTTGCAGCGGTGTTTTAAACGCAAATTTTTGGAAAAGGGACACTTCCACGAATTTTAAAAAATCTAAACAGTAAAGTTACCCCAATTTTTTTGTATAATGTGAAAGATGATGTTTTGCCGAGTAAATAGATACCAAACATGTCATGCTTTATAATTGCACGCACTCGTGGAATGGCGACAAACTATGGTAGCTATGAATTTCCATAGGCGACATTTTAAATTTTTTTTATGGTTACCAGGTTAGAGTTACAGAGGAGGTCTAGTGCTAGAATTATTGCTCTCGCTCTGACGATCGCGGCGATACCTCACATGTGTGATTTGAACACCGTTTACATATGCGGGCGCGACTTCCATATGCGTTTTCTTCGCTAAGCGAGCTCGCGGGGACGGGGGCGCTTTAAAAAAAAATTTTTTTTATTTATTTTATTTATTTTTATACTTATAAATTGTGTTTAAAAAAAAAGTTTTTTTTTTTTACCTTTATTGCTGTCACAAGGAATGTAAACATCCCTTGTGACAGTAATAGGTGGTGACAGGTACTCTTTATGGAGGGATCGGGGGTCTAAAAGACCCCCGATCCCTCCTTTGCACTGCAAAGTATTCAGATCGCCGAAAACGGCGACTCTGAATACTGTGTATTTTTTTAAATTCAGCGCCATTGGCAGCCGAGTAAACAGGAAGTGACGTCATGACGTCGCTTCCGCGTTTACATTGTGGAGGCTGGAACGAAGCCGCCCACAGCTTCGTTCCAGCCCGCCCACAGCCGCCGGAGGCAGCCGATTGGATACTGGGCCTCCCGATCGCACGGGAGGCCCGGTAAGAGCGGCGGGAGGCGGCGGGAGGCGGCGGGAGGGGGGGCATCCCCTCCCGCTTCTCCGGTATGACAGCCGAGCGGCTTTTAGCCGCATCGGTTGTTATATTTGGATAGCCGATCGCCCGCTCGAAACAACGGTACCGGGATGATGCCTGCAGCAGCGGGCATCATCCCGGTATAACCCCCGCAGATGTGCGTACGGTCGGCGGGAAGGGGCTATTAACTACAGTCTGTGGAGTCCTAGATGAGGCTACATCTTAGGGGTGGTTCCCCAATCCAGACCTACTGTAACCTTAGGGTAAATCTCCCCACACTCTTTTTGGATTTTTTTTTTTTTTAAAGCCTCTATACATAATTTTTTTTAGAGTCCTTAGGATGGCCCGATGATGTCATGGGTCTTTCCTCTTCTTCTGCAGTGGATGAGTTCCTTCTTCTGTATCACAATGAGGTGTGAGAGCCACTCAGTAGAGGAGTACTGTGAACTGCTGTGGTGGAAGTTGTACAATGATGGGCAGGTCCATGACAGCCTGGGTTAAAAAGAAATTCATTAAATGATGCTGGTCATCATTAAACCTGGTAGAATAAGGACATCTAGTGGTGGAGAAATACTGAAAGAGACAGCTCCCGACTGAAGATGAGTTTTGCATAGCTCTTGCTGTTTTTTTTATTTTAACCACTGACAAGGAGTTCATAAAATAGAGTTCTGTTGTAGGCACTAAACTATTCTACATGTTTACCCAAATACAGGGGCCCATTTCATTTGTTCTTTTACTTTCCACCTTCCAAACCTTATACAAAACTTCAAAGCCTCAGTTCAGATTCCAAAAAATGTTGACCTCAAATTATTAAGGTCTTTCACAACTGACCTAGCTGGTTCTGTCTCTGCTGGAAAAATGCAGCAGCCACCAGTTTTCTTGTCCAGCTTATCAGTCTAAACTGGTTAGAATGTACAATGAGTAATTATGCTGTTTATGTTTAAAATTATCTTCTTTTCAGGGTGAAGAATTTAGACTTGGCATTCCCCAAAATGACAGATGTGGGAAGGCAAGTGCTGTACCCCGCCCTGAAATCACTCCTCGCCAACAAACAGAACGTGTCAGGTAGATATCATTTCAAATCCCATATCAATGACCACTGTTCTGGCTATTGTAGTGCTCTCTCTGAAGGAGCTGCTGAGAATATGCCCAGGTCTTCCTTGCTAGTACAGAGGCTGCTTGTCACAGACACAGATCCAAGCACACCGAAAACACAGACTTAGTCTAGGGGATTTTTTTTTGTGGATTCTATTTGCAGAAATGTGAACAGGAAGGGATTTAGGGGTTTAGGATACTCAAAACGATAGCAGAAATCAACACTAGGACAAACTTCTTACAAAATCCTCTTCAAAAAACCTTGACTGGTTGTACTAGGGATTGGCCAGTATTTCTAGGTCTCTATAAGAGCAGGCCTGTAGCAACATGCACACCTAGAAGTCTAAAGGTCTTACTCAAAATATCCTAGGACAGATGTCTGCCACCCATCTTCCATGGGACAATCTTTAGTGAGGCGAAGATCCTTCTCCAGACCAGACTCCAATATGATGCCTTCCAGAAAAAATCCTTTTTTGCATCTCTTCTCTAGGCCCTCAGCCCAGCACCTGTTGAAGCCCAGACAGCAACTCTAAGGCCTCATGCACACTGGGCATTTACCAAGCTCATCTGTATGTCTCTTCTCCTACCAAGAGGAAAGCAGCAAAAAAACGTGCCTAAAACTGCCTTTTTTGCAAAAGCGTTTAGGTTGGTTTAGGCATGTTTAGGTGTGTCAGGCGTTTGGGCGTTCTTTCATTCCATTGGACAGAAAATTAATTTATTCTGGCCTTTGAAATGAATGAACACTCAAGCGCTAAACGTGCCTAGCATTGGCTGTTTTTTTTTGCCCAAATACTCCTCTCCTTAAAGTAATTGTAAAGCCCTGTTTTTTTTTTCTATAAAAATAACAAACATGTTATACTGTACTTACCTGCTCTGTCCAGTGGTTTTACACAGAGCAGCCCAGATCCTCCACTTCCCGGGTCCCTCGTCTGTGCTCCTGGCCCCTTCCTCCTGCTGAGTGCCCCCACAGCAAGTAGCTTGCTATGGGGGAACCCGAACCGAGTAACAGCTCCCTGTATCCATTCAGAGCTGCGGTTTGGCCCCACCCCTTCTCTCTCCTGACTGGCTAACTGACTGTTGTTGACAGCAGCGGGAGCCAATGGCACCGCTGCTGTGTCTCAGCCAATCAGGAGGGAGAGTCTCAGACAGCCAAGACACTTGTTGACATCGCTGGACAGAGATGGGCTCAGGTAAGTATTAGGGGGGCTAAGGGGGGTTGCTACGCACAGAAGGCTATGCATTAAGATGAAAGAACTTCTGACTTTACAACAAGTAATGTGTTTTTTCTGTCTCTAAATGCTCCTGCCTCTAAACGCCTGTAAACACTTATGTGTGCATGGGCACATAGGCTAACATGGAGGGGTGTTTATAGGCAGAAAACGTCAAACGCCCAGTGTGTATGGGGCCTAATATAAAGCCTCAGGACGAGAACAATCTGAACAGGCCTCATATACATTTACATAGTTTCCAACTGTCCCTGATTTGCTACAAAGTCCTTCTGTCCCTTTTTCCTCCTCATTTGTCCCTCATTTTGGTCTGATCTATATGGTATGGTTGTATATAAAATGCACTTTTTATCTTTCAAAAATTGTTTCCCAGTGCTAAACCTTTCATCCAAATTCTAAATTGTTGCATTTGTAAATTTCAAAAGCCGGTATAAAAAAATAGTGGTGGTAAAAAAAAAAAGCACATCTGGGTGCGTGGCAGAGGTAAGTCTTATACCTACATACTTTTGCTAATAGGTGTCCCTCAATCCCATCTCAAAAAGTTGGAAGGTATACATTTATCAGCTTCATACCATCATTCACCTTCATCCCTATTTTAAGCTAGAAATGTGTGGGACTTTTCAGATAGTGTCAAATATATTTACTCCAAAGTTACCTCTTTTTTTTTTTTTTTTTAATTTTCATTCATGAATGATTTAAATCAGTGCATAGAAACAATATTCTGTGGGACATTGCACAATATTTCATGGATCTCTTATTTCCAACATGTTCTATAGTACATTCATAAGAAGATCGTTACATAAATACACCTTTAATTATTACCGTATTTATCGGCGTATAACACGCACCTTAAGAGGGAAGTTTCAGAAAACAAACTTACATTTTAAAATAAGGGTCAGTGCTCTGCAGCCTCACCAGTGCCCATCAATGCTGCCTGATCTATGCTCCTCTGTGGCCTCTAATATGCCCATTATTGCAGCCTGTTTAGTGCCCATCTGCAGCCTCTAGCATGCCCATCTACAGCCTCTAATGTGCCCATTATTGCAGCCTCTAACATGCCCATCTGCAGCCTCTAACTTGCCCATCTGCAGCCTCTAATGTGCCCATTATTGCAACCTCTAACATGCCCATCTGCAGCCTCTAATGTGCCCATTATTGCAGCCCCTAACATGCCCCTCTGCAGCCTCTAACTTGCCCATCTGCAGCCTCTAATGTGCCCATTATTGCAACCTCTAACATGCCCATCTTCAGCCTCTAATGTGCCCATTATTTCAGCCTCTAACATGCCCATCTGCAGCCTCTAATGTGCCCATTATTGCAGCCTCTAACATGCCCATCTGCAGCCTCTAGCATGCCTATCTGCAGCCTCTAATGTGCCCATTATTGCAGCCTCTAACATGCCCATCTGCAGCCTCTAACATGCCCATCTGCAGCCTCTAATGTGCCCATTATTGCAGCCTCTAACATGCCCATCTACAGCCTCTAATGTTCCCATTATTGCAGCCTTTAACATGCCCATCTGCAGCCTCTAATGTGCCCATTATTGCAGCCTCTAACATGCCCATCTGCAGCCTCTAACATGCCCATCTGCAGCCTCTAATGTGCCCATTATTGCAGCCTCTAACATGCCCATCTACAGCCTCTAACATGCCCATCTGCAGCCTCTAACATGCCCATCTGCAGCCTCTAATGTGCCCATTATTGCAGCCTCTAACATGCCCATCTACAGCCTCTAATGTGCCCATTATTGCAGCCTCTAACATGCCCATCTGCAGCCTCTAATGTGCCCATTATTGCAGCCTCTAACATGCCCATCTGCAGCCTCTAACATGCCTATCTGCAGCCTCTAGCATGCCCATGATTGCAGCCTGTTTAGTACACATCTGCAGAGTCGCCTTTGCAGATGATTGCAGCCACGCCAGTGCTGGAGTACACAGATCCGCGATCTCCTGTGTATCCAGTGCTCAGTCACTCACAGTCCCGCCCGGCTCATATGATGGACAGGTAAAAAAACGAGAAGAGAGAGGAGCGCCACTAAGTAAAATCATTTATTCAACAATGTAAAATCAAAGTAGCAACTTACATTTAGGAGCGGTATGTTGAACAGGCAGGTATAATGCAGATGGGAGAGAGGGAGAGAAACAATCAGCAGTTCCCAGGGAATGCCTCCAAACACAACGCAGTCTGGCGGAGAAGCCAGGATGGTGTAGAGCCTGTCTCTGCGGGGGGACGGAGCGGCAGACCAGGAAGCAGCTGGCAATGTTATCAATGGAGAAAAACATAACGCGTTTCTGAGCATGCGCAGGGTCTATACGGCATATGCGCGCTCCTTTATCAAGTGTAGAGTGAGGGGAAAGTAAAGGGCTATTTATAGTAAACTAAAACGAATGAGTGGACGTTCGCAGCTGATTAGATCATTGCAGGATTGTCGGTGTGAGATATACAGGCAATTGTAATTGTATATAACACGGCCGGAGCACATATAAGTATGTTTATAATACTAGATGTCTGATATTTAAAAGAACTAGGGAGAAAAAAATGCTGGAGGAATGAATGTCTAAAATTAGTAAGTGATTAAAAGGGGAATATCTAAAAGATATATATATGTCTATCTGAGCATATATAAAGAGCCTATCATATGAATGTAATACAAATATTATGAGGACATGATCAAAAGGTAAATTAATGAAAAGGGGGGTTAGAGATGTGGGAATTAAAATAAAAGATAAATAAAAAATATATAAAAAAAAAATAATTTTTATATATTTTTTATTTATCTTTTATTTTAATTTATATTAATTATTTTAATGTATAATATTATTTTAATTTCATATGATGGACAGAGCAGTGGTCCAATGCCGGGCCAGGGGGGCGGGACTGTGTGTGACAGTGCCAGATACACAGGAGATCACGGCTGTGTGTAATCCAGCGGCGCTCGTCCCCTCCTTCCACTCCACGAGGCAGCAGGAATCGGCGTATAACACGCACACACGATTTCCCCCTGATTTTCAGGGGGAAAAAGTGTGTGTTATACGCCAATAAATACGGTACTTATCCATAATGTAAATCACTGGATTTACTGGATGAAGTGTTCAAAGCACACGTTTAAATTTGAAAACATCAGTATTGTAATGCAATACAAACAACAGTTATTCTTGTATAAATTTCCTTTCATGTTGTGAGTTCTGCCTGTCTGCTGGCCATCTCTTACCACAACTTCCTGGATTCCCTGCATGCTTTGCAGCTTCTCCCTCCCTTTTACTTTCAATTCATATGATGGACAGTGTCCTGATTACCTGTACAAGTCTCCTCTGCGAGGAGATGCTGCTGATCGGCTCTCCTCACCTCACACTCTGTAAATGGTACTTCCGTATTTACATGTGACGCAGCTTTTTACCCATGTGATTGGCTGTGTCTAATCACAACCGATCACATGTCAACACAGAAGTGCCGTTTACAGAGTGTGAGGCGAGGAAAGCCAATCAGCAGCATCTCCTCGCAGGGGAGACTTGTACAGGTAATCAGGGCACTGATCATCATTGCCCTGATGATCAGTGCAGCCCCAGCAGTGCCGAGGAGTGATGCCAGTCTGTGCCCATCAGTGACATCAATCAGTGACACCAATCAGTGGCCATCAGTGACACCAATCAGTGCCCATCAGTGTCTGCTGATTAGTCCCGCCCATCAGTGCCACCTATCAGTGCCGCCTATCAGTGCCCATCAGTGCCACCTATCAGTGGTCATCAGTGCTGCATATCAGTGCCACCTATCAGTGCCCATCAGTGCCACCTATCAGTGCCCATCAGTGCCACCTATCAGTGGTCATCAGTGCTGCATATCAGTGCCACCTATCAGTGCCAATCAGTGTGGCATATTAGTGCCTCCTCATCAGTGTCCATCAGCGAAGGAGAAAAATTATTTATTTTAAAAATGTTCTGACAGAAACTAAGAAAAAAACTAATTTTTTCAAAATTTTCAATCTTTTTAAAAAAAAATGTTAGCAAAAAATAAAAAGCCTAGCAGTGATTTAATACCACCAAAAGAAAGCTCTAAATGTGTGAAAAAAAAAGATAATTTCATTTGGGTACAGTGTTGACTGAGTAATTGTCATTCAAAATGTGAGAGCGCTTAAAGCTGGAAATTGGCCTGGGCAGGAAGGGGGTAAAAGTGCCCAGTATTGAAGCAGTTAAAATTTAATGACAGATACGCCTTCAAGTCAACACATTTCATGCAGCAGTGTTTGTTTCTTCAGGGAGAGGAAAATCTCTCCCTTATATTAAATATAATTTAATTGGAGGAGCTCATTTGACTTACATACTCAGGATACAAAATACTGGAATTTAAATGCTTGACATAAATCCTACTTCTTTTATTTTCTGTCAATCTCTCTAGGATCAGCCTGCTCTCAGAACACCACCAGCAGTATGTGGATACAACAGAATCTTGGAATGTTTTCTCAGTTTGCTAGCTTGGGGGACTTTACAGCACTAAACCCCAATTTCATTCCTGTAAGTAAACAATATGCCTAAATAAAAATGAAAGTTAACTGGTCATGGTGGGGAAATTCACATTCTACACTTTCCCCAAAATTTTAAATTTTTTACAATATAGAACACATATATATCTATCTATTGCCATGGTTCCTAGTTTTCATCCATATGGACTCCTCTATCAACTGCCATTTTGCAGCTGCCAGAAGGTATAGGGAAGCTATGGAATGGGCCATGTGACTTATCAAATAACAAATATTTCTTGTTCTAAAACAAAAAAGTAAAACATTATTTTAAATATAACAAAATTAATTGATCCCCAAAAAAAAAAAACAGTACCATTCAAAACTGTTTACAGTGGAACCTTGGAATACGAGCATAATCCGTTCCAGGAGAATGCTTGTAATCTCACAGCGAGTTTCCCCATAGAAGTTAATGGATACGAAGATAATTTGTTCCGCATTGACTTCTATTGCATGCGATACCGCATGTGGCCAGAGGTGAGGGGGCAACGGAGAGGCTCAGAAATACTCAGGGACAGCTCGGCTGAACTCGGAAAGGCTCGGAAACACTTGTTCCGAGTGATTCCTAGTATTTCCGAACCGTTCGGAGTGTCACCGGCGCCCCCCCGCACCTCTGGCCAAATGCGGTACTGCACACCCCATTAGCTTGAATTCTGATCATTTTGCGAGACAACACTCGCAAACCGAGTCAGAATTAAAAAAAAAAAAAAAAAAAAGTTGCTCATCTTTCAAAACGCTTGTTAACCGCGTTACTCGTTAATCAAGGTTCCACTGTACTTATATGTTGCATTATGAGATTTGGATTGCATATTTACCACTGAATTGCTTATATTACTCTGGAGGTTGTTGTTTTGTTTTGCAGATGGATGCCTTATCTTTCCTAACTTTGCAACAAATTGCAAACTTCAGCGTATATTCCAACCTCATTAATAATTCTGCCGCAGTTGGAAACATTTTGGCAGCAGTATCGAATATTAGTTCAGTGCTTGACTTCCTGTCTTCTCTGAATGCTGCTGCCATGGCGGTAAGTGTTACCTCCCAGTACATCTACAATTTTAAAGTGATACTAAACACACACTGTTTAACTTACATTATCCCGTCTTTTTATGTATGTGGATAATGGCACTGTATTTATTTAAATTTTAACCACTTGATGACCGCCTCACGCTGATATACGTCAGCAGAATGGCACGGGCAGGCAAAATCACGTACCTGGTACGCGATTGCCTTCCCGCGGGCGGGGGGTCCGAGGCGGTCGTCTTTGGTCTGGGAGCGATCAGAGGTGAGGGGGAGACCATCCGTTCGTGCCCCCCCCCCCTTGCGATCGCTCCCAGCCAATGAGAATCATTCCTCTGCTGCTGTATGCTAAACAGCAGCAAAGGAAATGATGTCATCTCTCCTCGGCTCGGTATGTTCCATTCCGGCGCCGAGGAGAGAAGACTGTAATGTGAGTGCACAAACACACACACACAGTAGAATATGCCAGGCACACATTACACCCCCCTTTACCCCCCGATCCCCCCCAATCACCCCCCAATCACCCCCCCCCCGTCACACTGACACCAAGCAGTTTGTTTTTTTGTTTTTTTTTCTGATTACTGCATGGTGTCAGTTTGTGACAGTTAGTGTGGTGGGACAGTTACTGTTAGCCCCCTTTATGTCTAGGGTACCCCCCCAACCCCCCCTAATAAAGTTTTAACCCCTTGATCACCCCCCGTCGCCAGTGTCGCTAAGCGATCATTTTTCTGATCGCTGTATTAGTTAGTTAGGGAGGTAAATATTTAGGTTCGCCGTCAGCGTTTTATAGCGACAGGGATCCCCATATACTACCTAATAAATGTTTTAACCCCTTGATTGCCCCCTAGTTAACCCTTTCACCACTGATCACCGTATAACCGTTACGGGTGACGCTGGTTAGTTCGTTTATTTTTTATAGTGTCAGGGCACCCGCTGTTTATTACGGAATAAAGGTTTAGCCCTGATCACCCGGCGGTGATATGCGTCGCCCCAGGCAGCGTCAGATTAGCGCCAGTACCGCTAACACCCACGCACGCAGCATACGCCTCCCTTAGTGGTATAGTATCTGAACGGATCAATATCTGATTTGATCAGATCTATACTAGCGTCCCCAGCAGTTTAGGGTTCCCAAAAACGCAGTGTTAGCGGGATCAGCCCAGATACCTGCTAGCACCTGCGTTTTGCCCCTCCGCCCGGCCCAGCCCACCCAAGTGCAGTATCGATCGATCACTGTCACTTACAAAACACTAAACACATAACTGCAGCGTTCGCAGAGTCAGGCCTGATCCCTGCGATCGCTAACAGTTTTTTTGGTAGCGTTTTGGTGAACTGGCAAGCACCAGCGGCCTAGTACACCCCGCTCATAGTCAAACCAGCACTGCAGTAACACTTGGTGACGTGGCGAGTCCCATAAATGCAGTTCAAGCTGGTGAGTTGGCAAGCACAAGTAGTGTCCCGCTGCCACCAAGAAGAAGACAAACAGGCCTGTCGTGCCCATAATGCCCTTCCTGCTGCATTCGCCAATCCTAATTGGGAACCCACCACTTCTGCAGCGCCCGTACTTCCCCCATTCACATCCCCAACCAAATGCAGTCGGCTGCATGAGAGGCATTTTCTTTATGTCCTCCCGAGTACCCCTACCCAAAGAACCCCCCCAAAAAAGATGTTGTGTCTGCAGCAAGCGCGGATATAGGCGTGACACCCGGTATTATTGTCCCTCCTGTCCTGACAATCCTGGTCTTTGCATTGGTGAATGTTTTGAACGCTACTATGCACTAGTTGAGTATTAGCGTAGGGAGCAGCATTGCACAGACTAGGCGCACTTTCACAGGGTCTCCCAAGATGCCATCGCATTTTGAGAGACCTGAATCTGGAACCGGTTACAGTTATAAAAGTTAGTTACAAAAAAAGTGTAAAAAAAAAAAAAAAATATATAAAATAAAAAAAAATAGTTGTCGTTTTATTGTTCTCTCTCTCTCTATTCTCTCTCTATTGTTCTGCTCTTTTTTACTGTATTCTATTCTGCAATGTTTTATTGTTATTATGTTTTATCATGTTTGCTTTTCAGGTATGCAATTTTTTATACTTTACCGTTTACTGTGTTTTATTGTTAACCATTTTTTTGTCTTCAGGTACGCCATTCACTACTTTGAGTGGTTATACCAGAATGATGCCTGCAGGTTTAGGTATCATCTTGGTATCATTCTTTTCAGCCAGCGGTCGGCTTTCATGTAAAAGCAATCCTAGCGGCTAATTAGCCTCTAGACTGCTTTTACAAGCAGTGGGAGGGAATGCCCCCCCACCGTCTTCCGTGTTTTTCTCTGGCTCTTCTGTCTCAACAGGGAACCTGAGAATACAGCCGGTGATTCAGCCAGCTGACCATAGAGCTGATCAGAGACCAGAGTGGCTCCAAACATCTCTATGGCCTAAGAAACCTGAAGCTACGAGCATTTCATGACTTAAATTTCGCTGGATGTAAACAGCGCCATTGGGAAATTGGGAAAGCATTTTATCACACCGATCTTGGTGTGGTCAGATGCTTTGAGGGCAGAGGAGAGATCTAGGGTCTAATAGACCCCAATTTTTTCAAAAAAGAGTACCTGTCACTACCTATTGCTATCATAGGGGATATTTACATTCCCTGAGATAACAATAAAAATGATTTTAAAAAAAAATGAAAGGAACAGTTTAAAAAAAAGATAAAAAAGCAAAAAAAAAAAAATAAAAAAAAAAAAAAAAAAAAAAAAGCACCCCTGTCCCCCCCTGCTCTCGCGCAAAGGCGAACGCAAGCGTCGGTCTGGCGTCAAATGTAAACAGCAATTGCACCATGCATGTGAGGTGTCACCGTGAACGTCAGATCGAGGGCAGTCATTTTAGCAGTAGACCTCCTCTGTAAATCTAAAGTGGTAACCTGTAAAGGCTTTTAAAGGCTTTTAAAAATGTATTTAGTTTGTCGCCACTGCACGTTTGTGCGCAATTTTAAAGCATGTCATGTTTGGTATCCATGTACTCGGCCTAAGATCATCTTTTTTATTTCATCAAACATTTGGGCAATATAGTGTGTTTTAGTGCATTAAAATTTAAAAAAGTGTGTTTTTTCCCCAAAAAATGTGTTTGAAAAATCACTGCGCAAATACTGTGTAAAAAAAAAAATGAAACACCCACCATTTTAATCTGTAGGGCATTTGCTTTAAAAAAATATATAATATTTGGGGGTTCAAAGTAATTTTCTTGCAAAAAAAAATAATTTTTTCATGTAAACAAAAAGTGTCAGAAAGGGCTTTGTCTTCAAGTGGTTAGAAGAGTGGGTGATGTGTGACATAAGCTTCTAAATGTGCATAAAATGCCAGGACAGTTCAACCCCCCCCCCCCCCCAAATGACCCCATTTTGGAAAGTAGACACCCCAAGCTATTTGCTGAGAGTCATGTCGAGTCCATGGAATATTTTATATTGTAACACAAGTTGCGGGAAAGAGACAATTTTTTTTTTTTGCACAAAGTTGTCACTAAATTATATATTGCTCAAACCAAGCACCGCCTTCAGGCTTTCTAAGGGCGTAAATTTTTGATTTCACTCTTCACTGCCTGTCACAGTTTCGGAGGCCATGGAATGCCCAGGTGGCACAACCCCCCCCCCCCCCCCAAATAACCCCATTTTGGAAAGTAGACACCCCAAGCTATTTGCTGAGAGGTATAGTGAGTATTTTGCAGACCTCACTTTTTGTCACAAAGTTTTGAAAATTGAAAAAAGAAAAAAAAGAAGAGTGAAATCAAAAATGTACACCCTTAGAAATCCTGAAGGCGGTGATTGGTTTTCGGGGCCCCGTACGCAGCTAGGCTCCCAAAAAGTCCCACACATGTGGTATCCCCATACTCAGGAGGCGCAGTGCCAAATTGTAAAAAGACCTCTGGTCTTTAGGCAGCCAAATGGTCCGGGGCTGAAGTGGTTAAAAAAGTACCTTTTTTCAAAATCAATATACAGCTGTCACATGACCCAGCTCTTTCTCAGCCTGTCTGCAGGGAAACATCAGCAGGTGGAGCTAGTCCTCTTCTGCTGGTCACATCAAACAGCCTTATTATGTGGTGTGAGCTATCTACAGGGCTATCTAGGGGGACGCTCTGCCAATCGCAGCCTGTTTCACCCCAAAGACTGCCATTGCTAACCTTCTGCAAATGGCAGTTGCCTGGCTGGAAGGTTTCAGAGTTAGAAATCTAGAATGAGTATGTAGCAGTTATGAGAGTCAGAGGACAGCCAAAGTTCTTCTACCCTTGCTCCAGGGCAATGCCGTCCAAGGTATAATTGCAAAAATATCAGGCAATTAACATTTTTAGAGATGTCAGCAATGGCAGCTCACATGACAGTGACCTATGAAAAAGGAGTATGTTAAACCTCCTCTGGGTTTTAAACATAATTGAATGTGAAGAGAAATATTTTAAATATGGGATTTTCAAAGAATGTTAAACATAACAGGTTCTAACCTTTTTCCACTCTCCATTTTTTAACAAAACCTGTACACCACCATTTCCTCAAAGCCTTGCCTGGCACTCTTTATGAAAGCTGGCCAAACATGAAACCAAAATACGAAGCTCCCCCTTGTCTCCTCGCATAATATTATATTAAGATGAAGGGCTATTATGGCAAAATTTGTCAAATTTGTGAAATTTAATTTTCCTTTAAGTGCCTTATTTACATTTGTTTTCTGAAACCACCTAAATTCAAGTCTAGCCAAAACATCTTGATAGTGTGGGTACGTTTTAGAACATGTGCCAACATTTTATTCCTGATGAATATGGTTAAGGTGAGTGTCACAAGTATAATGCAAGTCCTATAAATTTTAATTTTGTATGACAAAAGGCACAAAAGAAAGCCAACATGTTCCGGAGGCTCAATACTCCCCCTTCACCAGGGCCTATATTGTAGTGGAAAAACCCACCATACCTTTTTGCGCTAATAAGTGCCCATTTCGTCTAATGGTATAATGGATGTTACCTATCACTCTATTTCCCGCATATCCCCAACATGAACAGACATGACCACAGCTTATGTCCTCATCTCAGCATGACTGCCTGCCGAGCAGTGGACTGGCTATTTTATTCAAAGACAATAAAAGCAATCACAAACAGGAACTCCTGGCCCCAGAAGCCAATCGCTTCCTTCACAGGATATGACCTCACAGGATATGAGTTTATACAACAACCAATGACTACAGTTCCTGCTGATGGGAGATTATCTGCAGGTGTACGCCATGGCACCCCAAATATGTTGATCAGGCATACAGGGGTGACACGAGCGCACATCCGCTAAACCGATAATGTTTTGATAACGCTTTGGCTTTCTTTAGTGATCTAATATCATGCAAAATAAAGATTTGCTGGACTTACATTATACCTGTGGTGCATTCACTCTCTTCACATTCATTAGCTACTCTGGGGACCTCCAAGGATACCCTGGCTGACAGAGAGCGGCCTCCAAAATCTGGATACAAAGCTTTAGCCATCAGGTGTTAAGCGCTCTACCAACTCACCTGTTGTCAAAATATTAATGCTGACACTGTCCACATGTGACAGATTTCACCTCACATCCTGTCTATTTAGTGCGTGTCAGACAGAACCGGAAGTGAGAGAAAATTCTCTCCCCCTCAAAAGCTAAATAGACCATTTTCATGCAGAGTGGTAAAGAGGGTGGAACTTCTGTCAGGTTTTTATTGCTGTTGTTTTCCCAGTGGGGCTCCTGCGATCACTCGTAACACGACGAGAGCCTGGGATCTCTGTGTGTAAACAAAGAGATCCCGGTTCTCTGAGGGGAGAAGTGACAGATCGTCTGTTTATACAGAGTATGAACAGCGATCTATCTCTTCCCCTACATAGTCCCCTCCCCCCTTCAGTTAGAAACACAAACAGGGAACACAATTAACCCCTTGATCGCCCCCCTAGTGTCAACCCCTTCACTGCCAGTGACATTTTTACAGTAATCAATGCATTTTTATAGCACCGATCGCTATATTAACGTCAATGGTCCCAAAAATGTGTCAAAATTGTCCGATGTGTCCGCCATAATGTTGCAGTCACGATAAAAGTCGCAGATCGCCGCCATTACTAGTAAAAAAAAAAAATAATAATAAAAATGCTATAAATCTATCCCCTATTTTGTAGATGCTACAACTTTTGCGCAAACCAATCAATATACGCTTATTGCGATTTTTTTTACCAAAAATATGTAGAAGAATACATATCGGCCTAAACTGAGAAAAAGTTTGCTTTTTTAAAAAAAAATGGGGATATTTATTATAGCAAAAATTACAAAATATTTGTTTTTTTTTCAAAATTGTCACTTTTTTTTGTTTATAGCGCAAAAAATAAAAACCACAGAGATGATCAAATGCCACCAAAAGAAAGCTCTATTTGTGGGAAAAAAAGGATGTCAATTTTGTTTGGGTACAACATTGCACGACCGCTCAAATGTCAGTTAAAGCAATGCAGTGCCGAATCGAAAAAAGTGCTCTGGTCAGGAAGGGGGTAAAATCTTCCAGGGCTAAGGCGGTTAAATAATGCAACCAATCGGACAAAAATTATCCTTAACTGACTGTCCTTTTAAGTAATTGTCTATAACATTTTTAGTTTGTTTAAAAACACAGTAAAAAATTAATTACATCAAGGGTGTCCAACCAGTGGCCCACAGGCCGCATGTGGCCCAATACGGCTATGAATGCGGCCCAAAACAAATACATGAACCTACTTGGTTAATGTTTATTTTTATTTTTTGTAAGAATGCATTTAAACTTAGCAAGCACAAGTGGCTGAAGAAAAATTTGACAATGTCTATGTAATGGAGTTTTATACGTGTTATCTTCCCAAAGAAGAATATCCCACGCTTTACAATCACGCCTTAGTCATGTCATCAGCACCTATATTTGTGAGCAACTATTTTCAAAGGATGAAGCCCACTAAGGGCAAAATTACAACCAAAATATCTGATGAGCACCTTGAGAATTCATTAAGAATTGCTACTACATCCATCCAACCAGATATTGATGCATTCGTTTATCAAAAACAGTGTCATATATTGCCCTAGTTTTATGTTGCCCTCTTTTACTTTTATAATTAAAAATATGATGACAAGTTTTATTAATCAGGTATATTATCTATATCAGTGATTGTTAACTTGTGGTCTGCCCGACTTTTTCTGCTCATCAGCTCTCCTTATTGTTAGTGTATTTTATGTGTGGTCCAAGACTATTGCTCTTCTTCCAATGTTGTCCAGGAAGGTCAAAAGGTTCGACATCTCTGATTTACATCATAGGCAGTGTCTGGTAATCACAGCTGAAGCTGGAACTTTTAAGATACATATTGTATATCACAAAAATGTCTTCTTGTCTCTTCAGAAAAATATAAGTTCACTACAACCACCCCTGGCTCAAGCTCTGTTAAACAGGACATTTGAAGCTCTTAGGGCCAATATATCAAGCTTTAACGTCTCAGATTGGACCCAGCTCTTCCAAAACACACTCAGCACAGTCCTGCCTGAAATCACCCCAGATCAGCTGAACCTCATCCCTCCAAACCTCACCTGTGGCTCCTACCAGGCTATGTAAGTGTTAAATGCTATGTCACAGATGTACAGCACCAGCCAAAACACGGGACTTTGCATGATGCAAATAGTAACAAACTTCCTAGTCACCAGCCTGCCAACTCATGTTCGTTATTATTGCCCCATCTCTAACCAATAGCAGGAAAGAGCTAAAGACTACAGATGCTGGTCGCTATTTGCATGACATAGTGTTTTTTGGTGTTCTGGGGGCGTTGGGAGGCTATACAACGTTAGTGCCATTTATGTAAGTTGTATCGGGGCCATCAATTTACTTAAAGCTGAGCAACAGTAGATATTTAAAAACATTAAACTGGCTACATAGTTATTAAAAAATCATTACTTGTTTTTTTTTTCCTAGCATCATTCTGAAAACGCTGTTTACCTGGCTGGCTACTTTTTGAATTGCAAACTCGTTACATTCTGTAAATGAGTTTCAAATAGTGACAAAATTCCTTATCTTTATGCTTGTTCTGGGTCAGTGACTCTAAAAGTTTTAACAGGTGTACGGGTTTACAGCTGAATTCCAGGTACAGCATTTTTTCCATAGGTACATTGGTTCAATTTGGACCAATGTAAGTAAGTATATTCCATACCTGTGTGATCCCTGCTGGAAATCACTGTTGTAGGCTTCTCTAGTACAGTGATCACCACTAGCTTCCCATGCCAAGCAGCTATCCTACTGCAGTAATAGAAAAAAGATAACTGTAAGCGCAAAGAAAGTGTAACTGTAAACATGTAAGTGGAACAGTAATAAGGAGAGCCGGCAAAACTGTAATCCTTGAAGTGTCGTTTATTGGTACATCAGAGTGACAATAAAACAATAAAGATGACGCGTTTCGGCAATAGCCTTAGTCATAGCTACGTTAAAGAAGTCCGGTAATTGGAGCTGTGAAAAAAAAAAAGCAGCTTGTAATTTTTATTAACAACATTGCTCAGCCCCTGAAACACTAAAATAAAAAGAAACATTGTTTCTTTCTGTTTCTTCATCTGCAGATCAAAGGGGTGAACAAATGTTCCTCTGTTTAACCCCTTATTAACCTTTAATTTACTCTTTTTTTTTTCACGTCTTTTTTATAAACGATAAACAAATAAAACTTTTTTTTATTTGCTTTGTTAGTGAATATTTTTGCACATATATATTAACTTATATTTACACATTTCACATTGAAAAAGCGCAAAATTAAAAAAAAAAATCAATTTATTTCATTTGTAAATAACTTTTCAATGCTTTGTACCACTGCTGACAGCTGACGTGAAAACAAAATAGTTGCGGTAGGTATCGGTAATTGGTACTAAAAAAAAGTATCGGTACTCGTAAAAAAAATGGTATCGGTGCATCCCTAAGCAGTAGCATTTCCCAACCTACTATATATACAAGTAATTTTTTGGAGCTGCTTTTTAGATAACATAAAATTGTACCCAGAGAGGCACAGAAGCACCCCAGGATCTACATGTTCACATTCTGGTTGTGGTCCTAAGCATGTTATTAGATTGAAGGGTAGACACACACTTTGAAAGATTAGAAAGAACTTAGTGAAATGTTATAAAACACAGAGAGAAGTTTATCTTCAAAATCAAGAATAGATACAAGGACAAACATTTTCAAGAACAAGCCTGATATAACTGACTGTTTATCAAAATTGGTGAGAGCTGGCAACTTAGCAATTGTATTTTGTCCATTGTTTCTAACAGAATTAAGGGCTTGGACTCAAAATTCTCGAAGATGGATCCTGTAAAACAGCAAGCAGATTTTCAAACATTTGTGAAACCTTACTTGAAGAAGCAAGGTAACTTGTTACAACACAAATATATTAAAGTGGAACTTAAGTGTATCTGAGGACCATAAACTGAAAATGCTATTTCATTCAGTTTTGATATTAGAGCGAACCCACCCATATATCCATGTTTTATTTTGTTACAACCCCCCCCCCCCAGCGTTTCTAGCTGTGGCCATCTTGGGTAGATGTTTCACATAGCATTTACTTTATGGAATCCATCTGTCCTTAGCTCAGGCATGCAGGCAGAAGTGTGTGCTTAGCTGAGAAAACCCCTCAACAGATACAAGACAAAAAAATGCCCATGAAGACTCCATGGATGTATGACATAATTTTAGCCTAGGCCAGAAACCAAGAAGCAACTGAAGAAATGTAAAAAAAAAAGGCTAAAAGGGTTAGTACACCTTTACAGAACTGAAGAAGTATAAAAAAAAAATCTGTAAAGGTGACCAAATACCAGAACGCTTCTCCCCCGGTCCCCGCTGTACTTGCCTCCTGCAATCCTGAGTTGTCGGGGTCTTTCAAGATGCTCCATCAGTCTGGGGCTTTGAATACCTCACTGCTTTCTCTTCTCTCCCTCCGGCAGACCAGGACAGACCAGATGGATTCCAGTTGGTCAGTGCCATTCATGTGACAGTGCTGACCAATTAGAATCTGCCTGGTCCAACCTTGCACACAGGTGAAATATTGTACCTGTATGGCATTTTTTTTTTAGGATTAGAACACAGGTGCATTGTTGTCTATGGAACAATGCTCACAGTTGCGTAAAGATCAGTAATGCAGCAATGAGTTCAGAGCTGTAGAAATAAAAATAGAAAATTTTACATTTGAATGGAGTCATTTACATGCATACACATGTTGTACAGGATGCAGAGGATAGCTTCTGAATGGGAGAAATATGTTTCCACTGTTTGGGTTACAGGAGGACGGTTTGAATGCAATCTTGGAGTACTCACAGGTTCTCACTTATGTAGGGTGAGGGGTGTTGGTTGGGAAGGAGTAAAATGACTTACAGCTTGCCCGAGATTGGTTAGTCGATATGTGAGATCCGGAATTTGGAAGCCTAGCGAGACTTTGGGTGGGACAGAGCAACCAAACCTAATTTCAGGGACTTTGGCCCTTAAAGGGTTAACCTGACTGAAAAAGAACCAGAAGGAGTCAGCACCTGTCTGTAGGGTGGATTTGAGAAGTACACAGCTGTGTGAGAAAGTGTGGACTATCTTACAACTGAGACATCATTTGCTGAGCTCCTGCGACCTTTCTAGTACCCTAAGCAGACAGGACCCTTAAACCCTAGTGTAGGACTGGTATACTGGTGGTGAGCCATTATGTTACTTTCAATATACCAGAATTATGGACTGTTTGCTTTTACTATGCTGCAGAAAGCTGTTTAATTTGCTTGGTTTTGAAAGAACATTAAAGACTGTTTACGTTTACAAATTACCTGCTGATGGTCCTGGGCTCCCCATATTACAGTGTATACACAATAATAAATGAGTGTATATGCGTTAATTGCAAAATTGGCAGCTAGCAGAGGGTGAAGAAGAATTTACATGTGCATATACATATGCATGTTTACGCACATTTACTTTTTAAGGTCTTTATGGAATATAACTTGTGCTTTTTAATCAGGATCTTTCTGCATGCAATATTCTGCGTATAAGCATCAGTAAATTAATACATCTGCATGCAAGAGGCATAGAAGAAAAAAATAATGCTGGGATGTTTTGAGGGTAAAATTGGGTTAGACCTGGAATATCATCCTTTTTTTTCCGCAGGACCTGCCTGCTCCCAGAACCTTACCAGTAGTGAGCTGATCAACCTGAACTTGAAGAGCTTTTCTCAGTTTCTTGACTACTCTGATTTTCTGGCACTTAATGCAAACTTCACTGCTGTAAGTATATGATATCGACTGATAGTGGAAACACTGTTTGATGAGGTGCACTTTAAACCACATCTCTGACTTTCTCTGACTTTCAGTTGGATGTGTTGCCTCTCCTCAATATACGGCAAAGGGTGAACTTCACGTTGGGTGCAAACCTTTCAGCTGACCAAGCTGCCAGCGTTGCTGGGAGCCTACAGAACGCTGGTGATGTATATGACTTCCTGGGCCAGCTTAATGCTGCATTTAATGGGGTAAGTGCGCTTTTTCTTGCCTTCTGTTAAAGAGGTACCACTGTCTAGAATTCAAAAACAGTTTCTCAAGTAATCTTTGAGTATTCCACACTTTGGCACATACCATTTTAAAGAGTTCTATGGCCACAACACCTTCATTTTTGTCAGGAACCATGAATCAGACTGAGACAGAAGTGCAGTAAAAATCACACTTTTTAATAAAATGATAAAATGGTACAAACAGAGCAAACGTAGTCAAAACATAGCCAGGGTTCGGTAACCAGAGCGGGCAGTCAGAACAATCAGTGAAATAGTAATCCAGAGATCAGCATAGTAGAGGCAGCAAACAGGATCAGGAACCAGAAGGAAAGTCAGCCAGGCAAAAGTCTTTAAGTCTTTAACCCAGAAATCAGCATAGTCAGAGGCAGCAAACAGGATCAGGAACCAGAAGGAAAGTCAGCCAGGCAAAGTCTTTAACAGAAAAACACAGCAGAGAGTATCTGTATATGTTGACCAGGCGAAGGCACAGGAGATCTGATCCAGGCAGTTTAAATAGCCAGCAGTGCTAACTGACAAGCAGGAAATGAAGACCAGATGAGTCACTGTGGAATGAAGAGTGCTGGCAATTAACCAATAGCTTAGCACTAGAGCTCTGAGAAGGTGGGGGGGTGGGTGAGCCCAATTTTCTAACATCAGCATTGTAATAATACAAAGAGTAATTATATTTGACAATCTAATATAAACATACTTGAAAAATCTTCTTTCATGTTGTGAGTTTTGCCTGTCTCCTGACCGTCTCTTTTCACAACTTCCTAGATTCCCTGCATGCTCTGCAGCTTCTCCTCTGCTGTTTACTTTCCATTTCTAAGAACTATATATCCTATACATAGCCTCCACCTCCTGAAACTCCTCCTCTTAAAATCCCTGTAGGTCAGAAGGCAGGCTCCATTAAATGTGTGACACAGCAGTGCCTACTCACAGGGCATAGTGAATGTGTTGCATGGAATTCAAGCAAGTAAATGTAGCGATTACTCCCGTAGGAGCCACTGGAATTTTGCCCAGGTTCTTCCCCAGTGGATTGCCCCACAGCCAGACACAGGTTTCCTCAAAAACCAGTCTTGTTTTTGTTGTTTTTATTCTTGGAGAACTTGGGTAGGGGTTGAGGAATTGAGAGATATACTCCAAAAACAGAAAATGTGTACAGCTTGAGGACAGTGAACTCCTTTTTATTAAGCTGAAGCAGAAGACGACCTCGAACAACTGTGGACTTGACTTGTAGTGAAACAGTTAAATGTAGAGCTGAAGCAAAAGTCCTTGCATATAGCAAACTGTGGAGTTGGCTTGTAACAGAAGCAGATAATAGCAGGCTTCTCCAAACTTTCTAAACAAAAGAGCAAGGTTTTTTTTGTCCTTCAGGCTTTAGGGGGGCCAGACTGTGGCTAGCGAGAGTGGAACTTTTCCTGGCATCAGTGGAAGTAAACATCACATTTGATATTAGGTGGAGGAATAGTGCCCCCATCATTGGTATCATTGGGAGAAATAGTGCCCCATTGTTGGTGTCAATGGGAGAAATGGTGCCCTATTGTTGGTGTCAGTTGGCAGAATAGTGTCTCGTATCAGTGGAGGAAATAGTGCCACAGGGGGCCAGGAAAAGGCAAGCAAGGGGCCACATCTACCCACTGGGCTGCATGTTTGGAAACCACTGTTTTAGAGCAACTAAGAGCATAGTCCCTTCACCAGGAATTAGATAAACTAAGCTGTTGAGGACACCAGCCCCTTTAGCAAACACACAGCTGACTCAATAGCACAAGAGGGGAGGCAGCATCCCAAAGTCTCTAAGATTTCTCAGCAGTCTGGACTCACAAAATGTCCAGGGAAAGCTGGTTACCTCCTTCCAACTTCCAAGCAAAATTTTCCTCCAGTGATACCAGAATAGATCTTCAGATGACAGCCTCTTGGTCAGCTCTCAGCAGCTCCAGCTTCCAGGTGCTTAGGTCACCCACCTGAGGACTCACAAACAGCAAGCCCTCCAGGCTGGACTAATCCTTGGGGAAAAGACCCCAAGCTCAGTGTGCTTAGAGAATATATACAGTGTCCCAGCAGCCTTCAGGGCCCTGCTTTCTGGGATTAGCCAGAACTGTATAAAAAATCATGCTATTTGCATTGCTTCACACCTATCTTCCAGTGAGTTCTCCAACTTTCTGGATAGCAGAGGAAACAATTAAACCCAGCAGCAGCTGAACACTGAGCAGAACTAACTAATCACAACCCAAGCTGCACTGTATACAGTGAGCCAACTAACCTTACCTGACCCAGCAATTTTAGCCACACTGATACAATGAGGCAAGCTAAATTTACCTAACCAAAACACACACAGCTTCACTGAACACAGTGAGCCAGCACTAAATCTAGCTAATCCTAGCACCTATCTTGGAGGGTGCTACATAAATGTGTGGGGATCATCACAAAGTAAGTTTACATTTGTTCAGTTTAATAGGAGAAGGTTATAAGGGCTCTTTCACATGGGGCGGATCAGTGATGATCCGCCCCGTGAACATCTGCCGATCCCCGCTGAGCAGGAAGATGACAGGTCCATCGCTGCACTCTGTGCAGCGACGGACCTGTCAGAGCGCCGCTCTCCCGTATGGGGGATCGGGTGATGATGGACCGTAGAGTCCGTCGTCACCCGATCCAATCCGAAAATGGATGGAAAAGTAGGTTTTTCCTCCGTTACACTTTTTCGGATCGGAGCGGGTCGGATGTCAGCGGACATGTCACCGCTGACATCCGACGCTCCATAGACCTCCATGGACCTGAACGGACAGTCCGTGTGAAAGAGGCCTAAAGCATTGAAATACAATGTAGAAATGTATATATTTTATATTTAGACCATAGAGATGTTTTAAGTGCAAGTGACCTATATCAAAATGAGTGTGGATGATCAAGCGTGGGTTGGGGTTTTAGGATAACCTAAAAGAAGTTGAGGTACAGAGTGGAGCTTTAAAGAGACCCTGTCACAAACCTAAAAAATTGCAGGTTAAAGCACATTCAATGATTTTAGGCAGCATTTTTCCTTTCCACAAACTGTTTTTATTCACTAGCAATGTGTTGGATACCAGTCCTAGGGTCAGTCAACCTATAGTAGTGGAAAATATGTCTCCACACAGAGTGTGAGCGGTCGCACTAAATGCTCACCGGGGCGGTACATCATTTCTTGCACTGTGGTAGGTTACAATCAGATCTGGTGAACAATGGTAAAAAGAATGAGACCCCAACATGGAACCAATATGTGATCAGCAGAGACGCCCATTCATGAAGGTCAATATTTATTTTAACCAGTTTTTACAATCAATACATACCATCCCTCCTAAAGAATCCACTTGAAAGCATATTTTTTTTGAATCGGTGCTTAAGATTACCACACATTGGTAACATTTTGGGGCTGCATTTTTCTTACAACTTATGATTTTGTTTGATCATTTCTACATACTTTACCAAGAATTGTGCATGACAGCACCTTGATCCCAGCAAGATGGTCCTCACATTTTATGACTGCTGTAAATACAGGTTTAGTTGACCAGTCAAGTTTCTTAGTGGGCATGGCCAAAATGCATCAAACATCTTCTAGTTTACCGATACCCCAGATTGGATCTCTGCCTAGCTATAGATATAAGTCCTGAAGTGAAATGTCTTCTATCGTTTGCAGAGCATGTTGTCGCAACCTTTGTCCCAGGCCCTGCTGAACCAGACTTTTGAGGTCCTCAAGTCCAACTTCTCCAACTGGAACAGCTCAGACTGGAGCCAACTCTTCCAAAATAAGCTGAGCTTTGTCCTGCCAGCCATTACCCCAGGTCAACTCATTCTTATAAACCAGAGCATCTCATGTGACTCTTACCAAGCCATGTAAGTATCTACTAATTTTTTTGGAAGGTTTGGTACTGAAGCTACAGTTCTGGGTTGAGGCAGAGGTAGAAAAAGCACCCAACTTGGACACTATACTATGATGTGCAGCTGGTTTGGTAGCCACCCCTGTCTCCGCATTGCCCAGCTATTACTTGTACTGTGCAGGAGCAAGCTGCCAAACTTGATAGGCTATAGCCTCATTTACAGCTAAGCAACCACTAACATTATAACTAGTGTGGTGCTGGAGAAAGGAACTGTCAATGTGTAGTGCTGGCAGAGCAATCCAAGTTGTTATATTATGCTAGTGCTGGAAAAGAAAGCACATGAGATTTTATTGAATTTTGACTCCAAATTGTTTTCAATTTGTAAGATGTTACCAAAAAAAAAAAAGAAAATCACAGGTACAGAGCTCTGCACAAAAATGCAAATATATTGCATGCATCATTAAGGTTCAGTGTTTTACTTGTTTTATTTAAAGCTGAACTCCAAGAAAACCGCTAAATACACAGATAAATACATATCTGGGAGCTGCTTTACCAGCCAAAAGATTTGTACTTCTTCTTATCCTGTCCTGAGATTAACAGCTCTGCCGCACAGTGTCTAGCAGGGAAGGAGACCTGATTTTTCTCTTCTGCAACCTGTGACAGTGAAAGGAGAAGCAGCACAGTGATGAGCTCATCTCTCTGTCTCTCTGCTCTCTCTTCCTATCAGTATGTTCTTTGTTAGCACATAAGCACTGCAGCACAGTTGATTTGCTCCCTGTGCTGCTTCTCCCTCCCATAGTCTGAGGTATGTTGCACAGGGACTGCAGGAGGCTGATACTAAGTCAAATTCAGGCACTTACACTGCTTTTATTTAAAAAAATACATCAATACGCTGCAGTGATGGCCCGTCCATTAGGGGAGCATGGGCACCCCCATCCCTATCCATGCGTCTGGCCCCCTAATCTACATTTGGGGCACTGGATGCATGGAATCCAATGGGTGGGTGTTTTTTTGAAGCACGTAATTAAAGCCAGAGGCTCTAATAGGCTTCAAAATAGGGTGGGCTTGGGGCGCAGAGCATTGCGCTCAGAGCCCACCCAGTTGTGTGAGAATAGAAAATGAATAGTCACTATTCTCACACTGATCCTCCCCCCCCACCGGCCAATCGGGAAGCAAGTCGTGAGACCCATCACCCAATTGGCTGAAAGGACAGGCAATCCTATTGGATGCCTAGGAGGAGGAGGGATGAGACGCACGGCGGAAGCCGCCATGATGCAGAGGAGGAGGAGACACTCGCCCGTTGCCCTTCGCAGTGCTGCCCGCCCGGAACCTAGATGGGGTAAGTGCTGGGTGACCGACCGACCGCGAAACCCCACTTCTGCTTAATCCTTCCTATAGGTAAATATGGCCACCCTCCGCAGTAAAGGACCATTAGGAAGAATCAGGGCCAAGCTAGGCTTTTATAAAATGGCAGATAACTTTTCACTCAGGGCAAGTTATAGAATTAACATCATATGCTTTTCCAAAAAAGTCAAACGTTTTTCAAACTATAAACGTGTTAATTAAATATTCTTAAAACACAAAGTGACCATGAAAATGTTATAGAATTGAGAGCTGGAGTTTTCTCCAGAGCTTTGTATCTTTCAGTTATACCCAATAATCCCCAATCCCTATCAAGGGGAAACTTGAGGAAAGGCTGTTTTGTATTTTCCCCTATTGTATGCAAGGGGTCTGTTTATAAAACCTTTGTTGCACGAATGTCAGAAACGTTTGTGCAAGCTGAACTAACTTTCACTATAGTTTTTCGAATAGCTTAACCCCCAGGATCTTCACCTCGATCCAAAACACAGTAGCGTATTCAGAAATATCTCAATAAGAAAATTTACCACATTTTGGACTTTAACTAGAGCTGATGATACAGGAGTTAATCTATTCACAAACATACAGTGAAATTGCAGTCAGTAGACCAAGTCTTTTATTCATTCATTTTTACTTTATTATCAACAGAGTCGCAGGTTTAAACAGCAAATTCCCCCAAATGACTCCAGGAACCCAGAAGAATGTTTTTACAAACCTGATCCAACCTTATATGAAAAACAAAGGTAAAATCCCACATAAAACACGTCTGCACATTTTTCCTCAGTATCCTTGACTTGGCAATTTCTTTGCATGCCCAAACCTGGACTACCTATTAATAAGGCATCCTATTTAGTTCTGAACCTCAAGACAAACCGACCACCAATTCCATCACAATGTATGCAAAGGAATAGTATGTCATTTCTTGGCTCTACAGTGGATTTAGTTTGATTTAGTATTAATAATAATAATAATAATAATAATAATAATAACAATATACCCCCCTATGAATGTATTTTTGTTATTTTTTCCTGTGTAAAACCCCAAAGAAAAATGTAATCTTTTTGGATTTCTCTTGATAATTTTAGGTCCAGCTTGTTCCAAGAATGGCAGCAGCAGTGTTCTCTTAAATCAGAACTTTGGAAAGTTTTCAGTGTTTGCAGATTATTCTGAGCTTGTCTCTGGTCTTGGCGATAAATTCAATGCTGTAAGTTTTTTACTTTAAAAAAAAACAAAACATCAGGGTGTTTAAATGCCTCTATCGCGATGCTTCACTTTGTGCCAATGGTAAAACATATTGCATTGGGCAAGCCTGCTGGACGTGACCCGTTCAAGCGAACCGGGATGCCCCTCAGCCCTGCACACAGTTGTGACGCGTTTGTTTGGCAAAATAATAGGGTTAAGTGGGGGTGAGGAGGGGTCACATCGCCTCCTCACTGCCTGTCAATCGCCTCTGAAAAGCGAGCCAGATGCGGATCGCTTCTTAGAGGAACAGTGGGTTTGCACGTACCAATCAGCAGAGCATATCACAAAAGTAAGATTGTTTGATGCCTATTATTAATACTTTATACCTATATAAGTGTATAAATAAGTACTTGTTATAAGCATAGCTATCCAATCATGTGCAAAAATGCTGTTTTTCTTTTTTTTTCTTTTCTCCTTGCATGTGATTGGGTATTCCTTGCACAGTGAAGCTTCACCTCATTTGCTAAGCTATGGAGCAATGGCGCTTGCAAAGTTCACAGTCTTTGTGCCTTTAGTAAATCAACCCCATTGAGTATGGGGATGTGCCACTGTCCCGCCCTCACCGGCACTGTACCCGAATGAGAGCTTCATTTATTTAGAGAGATAAGAGAGCTTGACACTGGTCCACCACACATCCGGGCAGAAAGTCAACTGCAGCAACAATAGAATAACTTTTTGTTCAATTTGATGAAGATTCAGCTCAAGGAACATGATGCAGATGAATGTAAAAAATCATAGCACAAAAACATTATTCTCCATGAGCTGAAGAGGCCAAGCCGTCTGACCAACATCACATGTCTATGTCTTATTTAGTCAAGATCTACTCTTTCTATGCTCAGAACAATGGGGGTTATTTACGAAAGGCAAAGCCACTTTGCACTGAAAGTGCACTTGGAAGTTCAGTCGCTCTAAATCTGAGGGGTAGATCTGAAATGAGGGGAAGCTCTGCTGATTTTATCATCCAATCATGTGCAAGCTAAAATGCTGCCGTTTATTTTCCTTGCATGTCCCCCTCGGATCTACAGCGACTTTACTTCCAAGTGCACGTGCAGTGCAAAGTGGATTTTCCTTTTTCACTTGGAGACAGAATTTTCGTTTTTAGGAAAACATATGTTCATGCACTGTTACAGATGTGCTTGGTTATGGTGCTTTTAGTTGGTAAATGGTTGTGTATAATTCCTTTTTTTAAACTCTTCTGTAGTCTGATGTCGTGCCCTCGCTCTCTCCCCCTCAACTGGCCAACTTCGCCTTGAACACGACTATGAATGCACAAATTGCCAACAGCATTGTGGGCGCTCTACAGAACTCCGCTGATGTGTACAACTTTCTCTCCAGTTTCAATGCGGGTCTAGCATCAGTAAGTGACAACAAAACATGTACTGGCTCCCATAGCTGTTATGCAAAGACTAATACATAGGGAATGATCTATTTTCAGTTATCATTGTACAGTTTTCAATGTCTGTGTTCTTATACATGACTGACTAAATGCCATCAATATACACAGTTACACCAGTAATGCCGCGTACACACGGTCGGACTTTTCACCTGCAAAAGTCCGACGGACGCCGCCGGACAAAGTCCGGCGGAAAGTCCGACCGTGTGTGGTCTCCATCGGACTTCCGACGGACCGTTTCGGTCGGATTTTTGCGGAAATCCGACGTACTTTAGATTTGAAGCCTGCTTCAAATCTTTACGTCGTACCTCCGCCGGACTCAGTTCCTGACGGAAAGCCCGTTCGTCTGTATGCTAGTCCGAAGGACCAGATACGACGGAGGAGCAGGTTGCTGCATCTCGCGCTCGCTGCAATAGGAAAAACAAATCTTCCTATTGCGGCCAGCGCGGGGCATACCAGGCCCTTAGGTCTGGTATGGATTATAAAGGGGAACCCCTACGCCGAAAAAACGGCGTGGGGTCCCCCTAAAATCCATACCAGACCCCGATCCGAGCACGCAGCCTGGCCGGTCAGGAAAGGGGGTGGGGACGAGCGAGCGCCCCCCCCCCCCCTCCTGAACCGTACCAGGCCGCATGCCCTCAACATGGGGGGTGGGTGCTTTGGGGGAGGGGGGCGCCCTGCGCCCCCCCCCCCCAAAGCACCTTGTCCCCATGTTGATGAGGACAAGGGCCTCTTCCCGACAACCCTGGCCGTTGGTTGTCGGGGTCTGCGGGCGGGGGCTTATCGGAATCTGGGAGCCCCCTTTAATAAGGGGGCCCCCAGATCCCGGCCCCCCACCCTATGTAAATGAGTATGGGGTACATGGTACCCCTACCCATTTACCTAGGTAAAAAGTGTCAGTAATAAAACACAACACAGGTTTTTAAAATAATTTATTAAACAGCTCCGGGGGGGTCTTCTTCCGTCTTCGGGGGTCCCTCCGGTTCATCTTCTCCCGGCGTCCGGTTGGTTCTTCTCCGCTCTCCGGCCTCTTCTCCCGGTGTCGCAGGTCTTCGGCCGGCCCCTCCGCTCTCTTCATGTAGCTCTATTGCGAGCGGAGGTCCGGACTTCTGGGCTTCTTGGCTTCTGGGCTCCTTGGCTTCTCTTCTCTTCTCTTCTCTTCTCCCAGATGTTGACACGACGCTCTCTCCGGCTGGACTGGTCTCTGAGGGCTGCGTTGTGACTTATATAGGCGGAGACCCCGCCCCCATATGATGTCACAGTCCCTGGGCATGCTGGGACTGTGACGTTTTAGGGGGCGTGGTCGACCACGCCCCCTAAAACGTCACAGTCCCAGCATGCCCAGGGACTGTGACATCATATGGGGGCGGGGTCTCCGCCTATATAAGTCACAACGCAGCCCTCAGAGACCAGTCCAGCCGGAGAGAGCGTCGTGTCAACATCTGGGAGAAGAGAAGAGAAGAGAAGAGAAGAGAAGCCAAGAAGCCCAGAAGCCAAGAAGCCCAGAAGTCCGGACCTCCGCTCGCAATAGAGCTACATGAAGAGAGCGGAGGGGCCGGCCGAAGACCTGCGACACCGGGAGAAGAGGCCGGAGAGCGGAGAAGAACCAACCGGACGCCGGGAGAAGATGAACCGGAGGGACCCCCGAAGACGGAAGAAGACCCCCCCGGAGCTGTTTAATAAATTATTTTAAAAACCTGTGTTGTGTTTTATTACTGACACTTTTTACCTAGGTAAATGGGTAGGGGTACCATGTACCCCATACTCATTTACATAGGGTGGGGGGCCGGGATCTGGGGGCCCCCTTATTAAAGGGGGCTCCCAGATTCCGATAAGCCCCCGCCCGCAGACCCCGACAACCAACGGCCAGGGTTGTCGGGAAGAGGCCCTTGTCCTCATCAACATGGGGACAAGGTGCTTTGGGGGGGGGGGGCGCAGGGCGCCCCCCTCCCCCAAAGCACCCACCCCCCATGTTGAGGGCATGCGGCCTGGTACGGTTCAGGAGGGGGGGGGGGGCGCTCGCTCGTCCCCACCCCCTTTCCTGACCGGCCAGGCTGCGTGCTCGGATCGGGGTCTGGTATGGATTTTAGGGGGACCCCACGCCGTTTTTTCGGCGTAGGGGTTCCCCTTTATAATCCATACCAGACCTAAGGGCCTGCGACGGGGCTCGCAAGGTTTCAATCTCGCCAAAAAAAGCGGCGAGATTGAATTCCTTTTCTAGTCCCGTCGTACCAAAGTCACGTTCAAAATGAACGGACTTGTCCGTGTGTGGGAAAGTCCGTTCGTTCTGAAAGTCCGGCGGAAGTCCGTCGGGAAGACCGGATTCCGGAAAGTCCGGCCGTGTGTAGGCAAGTCCGGCCGTTCAGAAAGTCCGGCGGTAGTCCGCCGGAAGTCTGGCGGCAAGTACGTCGGACCTAGCTTTCTAGAAAGTCCGACCGTGTGTACGCGGCATAAAGGTGCCAAACAAATAATCCAAGAGTCCAACAATGAATTTTTGGTTCAGTAAATGACCATGGAAAGGACAACAAACAGCCAATGCCTTTCAGAAGCCCATAGAACTCCACTTCCCTCAGGGGTTAAAGTATAAATAAAGGCAAAACATTTTTTTTTTACTTTTGGATAACATGAAGAGGGATTAAAACACCTGTCAGCTTTTTATCACTGTCTGTGTCCCCGTTAGGGAGATTCACCCTCTTTGTTTGTCTTGTTTACCGATATAATCGAAAGTAAAAGAAAATGCCTAATTTTGGGTTGTTCCCAGAACAGTAACAATGTGGACACTGGTGACAACCAGGGATTTACTCACATTGGAGGGATTTCCTCTCACTTCCTGAGTTGGATATGGGACAGGAAGTGAAGGGACATCTCCCCAATTGGCACACAGATGGCAAAAGCATTGATGGGTTATAACTGTAGTGCTCACCCCCCGAGAGGCCGCTGAGAATATTCCCAGGTCTCCCATGCTAGCACAGAGGCTGCCAGTCACAAGCACAATTGCATGCACACCAACAATACATGCTTAGTTTAAGGGATGTCTTTTTAGAATTTATTGCATAGAAACTTGAAACAGGAGAGGTGTTCAGGATACTCTAAAATGATGAATAGGAAGACAATCTTCTATCACAAATCCACATAGCTGCAGGCACACATGAAAGTCCCAAACACAGGTCTTACTCACAGTGTCCTAGACGCTGTCAGCCACCCAGCTTCTACAGGTAGATCCTCAGTGAGTGAGACAAAAGATCCTTTTCCAGACCAAAACTTCAGGACAGTGCCCTCTAATGCCTCGTACACACGGTCGGACTTTGTTCGTACATTCCGACAACAAAATCCTAGGATTTTTTCCGACGGATGTTGGCTCAAACTTGTCTGGCATACACACGGTCACACAAAGTTGTCGGAAAATCCGATCGTTCTAAACGCGGTGACGTAAAACACGTACGTCGGGACTATAAACGGGGCAGTGGCCAATAGCTTTCATCTCTTTATTTATTCTGAGCATGCGTAGCACTTTGTCCGTCGGATTTGTGTACACACGATCGGAATTTCCGACAACGGATTTTGTTGTCGGAAAATTTTATATCCTGCTCTCAAACTTTGTGTGTCGGAAAATCCGATGGAAAATGTGTGATGGAGCCCAGACACGGTCGGAATTTCCGACAACAAGGTCCTATCACACATTTTCTGTCGGAAAATCCGACCGTGTGTATGGGGCATAACAAAAATCCATTAGTAGCCTTTTCCAGGCCCTTAGCCCAGCTTCTGCTAAGGCCCAAACTGCAGTTCTTGTCTCACTGTAGCTGTCTCCAAGGACATCATCCCCAGGTAGATTGGAACCCTCCCAGAAGAGGAATAACATTCTGAAAAGGCCTCACAAACATTTATCAACTGCCCAGCCACCTTCTGGATGCCTCCTTCCAGGGATTGGCTGGGACATGATAAATATTCATTCAGGACAATTGACTCTTTCTGCCCTATATTCTGAAAACTTCTTCCAGAAGCAGGTTGGAAACAGCCAAACACCCAGATAGGAAACCATGAGCAGACAAAAACAAAAAAGATTCTCCATGTTGAAGACTTATTTGTTTTCCTTATATAAGGAATTCTTGTCCTGTAACTGTATGAGCCATTTAATAAAGTAAGTGTTTCTCTTGATTTGTGTCATATTTACAGAACAACCAGACTTCTGTTGATCCAGCTTTGTCCAAGGCTGTGCTTGCCCAGACCTTCCAGAATACGCAGAGCAACTTCAGTTCTTTCAATAGCAGTGACTGGGCCCAGTTATTCCAGGATAAACTTGCAGCTTTTTTGCCTTATATTACCTCAAACCAACTTAACACCCTACCAAAGAACTTGTCATGTGACTCCTACCAGGCCATGTAAGTATCTTATGTAAAATGTATGGGGCCAACCAAGACTTCAATAGCCGAAATGAGGTAAAAGTATGCAAGTATGTGTTAGTGCTCTACTGTACAGTGATTGCAAAAGGCTGATATCACGTCAAAATCAGGTAATTGATTCAGTTAAATTTGATTTATTAATACATGCAGAGCTTCTTTAAAATAAACTATATGTGTCTAGGGTTATTACTTATATAATATTAGGATTGGCCAGACTCCCACAGTCCCAAAGCATTTGTTCTTTATCCCCTTCGCTCTCAGATTCTCTATACCGGTGGCCTGCCAGGAAAATGCTCAAAGGTTAGGTTCATACTATTGCAGGTAGCTCACATTTGCAGAGGCAAAGTAGCCTATTCATTTGAATAGGCAGCTGTACCTGTGGAAAACACAGGGAAAAAGTACCTGACCCTTTCTCGAAAATGTGGTTGCATGAAACCGCATGGTGCTTTGACACCATGCGGTTTCACGCACCCGGAGCGTGGGGGTGCCATTAAGAATGAATGGCACCCATGCATGTCTGCTAAAGAGCAGCATGTTTTGGTTGTGGGTACCTGCGGGTACAGGATTGCACACAATTTACAGGCATTCCTGTCAATAGTGTGAACTACCATTTACACCAATAGTGTAAAATACCGGACACGTCTGGATTTTTAATGGTTCATTGATACCGAATGACTTTACACAGCAAAAAATAACGCAATTTATCTGGCACCTGGTATTCACTGTACAAATTTTCAAAAATAATAGTTATACCTTAACGTTCAAATGTCTATAGACAGTAGCTTTTTCCAGTTTGAATAGATATGGTAGTATGGCGCAATTATCATATCTCTACAAGCACCCAATGCCCAAGCTTTCTTGGGGGAAGGCTTGTTTAGCTAGGTTGTATTTTCCCAGCAAACTCCAACTGCTTTCAGCTCTTCTCCTGCCTGTCCTTGATTTAGATATACTTTATGTCAGGATCAATTATACTCTTGTCTCAAATGACACTGCCAAGTGTAGCGCAGAAGTTGCTGGGGACCAAAAACAAATAATATAAATAGCTGGGGATGGGGGGCAATTAACTTCTCCTCCTTTGCTCAGTAGGTTTACTGGTTCCACATCCTCTATGATTACATCAGCACAAAAGCATTTCCTAAACAATTCAAAACTAAATAGGGCTTTAATGGTACACGCTACCCCCCCCCCCCCCCCCCCATACGTATTATAAAAATATAAACTTTATTGTAACAATATTAAAAAGTTAAAATCCCAAAAAGGGATATGTTACACATTTTAAAAACAAATTGGTCTGCATAGTCTGTAACCACAATATAGACATATACAAAATGATGTGACCCCAAACTCAATCATTCATAGGAAGTTATCAAGATGGTTTGTTTGACACATTTCACAGGACAAAGCCTGCTTCTTCAGGAAAAACAAAGCATTTTACATATCTAAAAATATAAATACACAAGTCAAGCAACTTGTTAATTCAATTTTGACATTCAAGTATATGTATATTGATTATCTATTCAATACATATTACTAACTGCTATGGATGTTGACAGAGTATGCAGTGCGGTAAAGACCAATGTAGAACAGCAAGACCTATAGACGAATGGACCCCAAAAAAACCCAGGCCTCCAACTAGGATAAGCAATAGGTTCATCAGGGTGATAGATGCAATCATCCAGCTTTCTAAAAAAAAGAGAGTGACATTTAAACCCTTAAATTGTCAAGTACTCTAAAATAAGGGACTAAGATCATATCTTCCTTCATATAGTTTATAAACATATGAAAAAAAGGAGGGCAAAAATAAATGCTATAAGTTGCAAACATCCTAAACACTCCCACCAGGGAAGATACTCATGGCGGGAAGGGAAGGGAGAGCAGGGAAAGATAAATGGATCCCATATGGTAAACTATATTAAATTATTTAAATATATCCATATGCAAATATAGATATAGAAAGACCCATAACTACCATCTACATCCCTACTCCCCATTGCTGGGAACCCCATCAAAATTTTGGTATGGGGACCCATGAACTTTGCCCCTGCATGGACGATAATTACCAGCTCTTCATAGCTCCTACTAAGGGCTTGCATTCAGCCTTTACAACTTCTTGTGGATGTAGTCATCAAGGGAACCTGGGTTAAGGAGGGCCTGTAAGGATAGCCTTCATGATAAACTGGAAATATGGTAAATTCTCCCTGTAGATCAAGTTTGAAATTCTTGAGCCATTTGGTAAAGTTAAGCTGGTCATAGATGATTCGTTTTTTTGATTTTCTTTAACAACAATTTTCTTGATGTCCCTTCGACAGAACAACTTCTGTTAAGCGGGAAAGGCCACACACTGATAAAAATTTTGGTCGGTGTATGGCCAGCTTTAGATGTTCCTACTTTTTGTGTTACCCAGAGAGTTTGAATTAGAGATCCATTTTTTTCTAACAATGGCCATAGTGTGGACAGGGTAGATATCTATTCATGAAAAGCTTTAGCAATTCAGCAAGAGTTTGAACTGTTACCCCTGAACTTAAATGATCTGGTTTCCATGGATCATGCTTACAATTCAGGAAATAAACTCAAGATATTTTGCTAATGTTTATCTATCTTATTTTTTCACAGTTTGAAAGGCCTGGATACTAGTTTCCCCCAGATGTCAACAGGAACAAAACAAAGCATTTATAATACTTTTATCAGACCCTATCTGACCACTAAAGGTATTCAAACGTTGTATTTAGTTCTCCTGGCTGTATTTCAAAAGCATACTATAGAAATACAATTTTTAAAAAGGCATGTTTCTACCTGTTTTTCATTCATTGCTTTTTCTCATAGATACTTCTAATGCCATAGTCTGCTATAACCAAACCAATGCCAACTCTTCCGCCTGGCTTGTGACTAATATGGCTTCATTCTTGTCGAGCACAAGTGATGTAGATCTGATGCATTTTGCTAATGATACCATGGTAAGACTGGGTACCTCTTGCCCAAGGGCCCTTAGTCTGTCTATTTTATTTCTTATATTCTAATGAATTTGACAGTATTTTGAAAAAGGAAAAAATTGAGTCTGCCAAATAAAACTGAAAAAAATGCTTTATGAACGAGTACAGAGCAACATTCATGTGTCTTTTATATCAACCTGGAGCTCAGCTATAAAGATTGTCATATATAATACTAAAAGAACTAAGGGATCCAAAAGAGGAACTGTTCCCATTTTAAAGATGCCCCTACTCTCTTTGTTTAACTTTTCATTTATATTATGTTATGGAGAATGCAGAAGAAAGAGTGGGAACACCCCAGGGTGTGAGAGCACCTAAAGCTCACAAATAGGCAGGAGCAGGGCTAGAAACTATGGCAGAGAGACTTCAGCTCTGGAATCCCCAAGAGATAAGAATCAGGTGATTCACCCCAGGAAAGAACAGGAAGCAAAGCCTTATTACACTATATGACTAAAGGTTTGTGAACACGCAACATTCACACCTACTGTACATACAGAATATGGCCAAAACTAGGTGGACCACCCAGCTTGCTCCTCCAAACTTGTGGCAACAGTTTGAGGAAGGTGCTTTTTTGTTTCAGCATGACGTGCCCCATGTACAGATCCAGCTCTATAAAGACATGGTTTGGTGAGTTTGGTGTGGAAGAACTCAAAGGAACCGCAATGGGACCCTGTGGAACACCTTTGGGATTAATTATAAAGATGCTTGCAAGACATGCTTTCTCATCTAATATCTATCTAACTTCACAAATGCATTTTTGTCTGAAGGGCACAAATTCCCACAAGAATCTAGGCTGTTAAACAGGGAGGTGGGGGCTCAACACTAACGCACATGGTTTTGAAATGAGATGTCCAACAAAGATGGGTGATTGTAAACCTCAGACATGAAATATAAACAAAGCATATCCCTCTATTGTGTGTACTTGTCTCAATTAAGGGCACTAAGTGTCTGCTGCTTCCTTCCTCTGCTATCAGCATGAGTCACTTCTGACAAGTTTTCCTGACACCAAGAGATAAAAGGTGTCAGGGGAGGGATCTCCAGCTTATTGACAGCCTCAGCTCTGTTCATGTGTGCATGTGTGCTGTGTGAAGGGGGTGTGTCACTTCACCTTCCAATTAAATGTCAGAGCTCTGCTCACTGAGCTCTGCAGAATATGAGTTAAGCTCTCCGCCAACCCTTTATTTTTTAACAACTCAGACAAGCTTTATAAATTCTGGACTTTAAACAGATGTAGGGAATTGAAGAAACACAAACCAGGGAAGCTCATGCACTAGTGCAATGAACCTCTTTATTGATCAAAGATAAATTGACACATGAATGCACTCACATGCTCCCAGAATGACATCAAGCTCATCACACAAGTTTTGTGAGAAACCAGCTCCAGGGCTCCTGTAGGGACAACACTGGATATATAACAAGTACAAGCCGGCAACTCGACAGCTTCTCCATAGAAACGTTATTGTAGCATTATAGTATAGCATCTATAATGCTACAATAAAATTTTCTATGGAATAGCTGTCGAGTTGCCGGATTGTACTTGTTATGGATTCACTGTGAACTCAATTAGTCAGAGCACCGACCACTCTGCACACTAACTACATTATACAGCGGTAGAGCTTGGGTAAGTTTTCTTTTGCTACCTAACACTGGATATAATCTACTTGGCTGAGGCTCCTCACCCTGTGCCTGTGCATTGTAAGGGAGAGAGGAGAGTGGAAAGCCGGCCACAACAACGGTATGTGTTTGGCAGCCGCTGGAAATATGGAGGACCGGCAATCATTCAATAGAGCAGCGTGCATCTGATTGGTTATGATGCATCTCGGTGGTGTGGCCTCCTTTTTCAAGCATGCTTTTTTAGTTGGTCACACTTGAGCATGAGAGTGGGATTAATGGTGAACTGGTGTAGGTAAGAGAGCACTGCAGATAAACAGGTACAATTTACTGTATGTAGGAGGATTTGTTTTATCTCTGTGTAGCACCTGAGGCCAGTCACTTTACTGGGTGTATGTAAGGGTTTACAACTACTTTAAGGTGAATGTAGAATTAACTATACATTTGTGTAATGGAATCTATAAATTAATTTGGTTCATTGTTGACTCTTTTCTTTGCAGCTGCAAATTTTTGCCAACGATGCATCCTGTGTTGCACTGGCAAGTAAGCTGACATTCTCTCAGAGCACATCAGTTTATTATACGTCACTTCTGACATCCAACGCAAATTTCAATCTCTCCAGGTAATTAACTGAACCATATATCACCTCTCAGTATCCTAAAGTACACCTGTCACCACCAAACACAAAGAAAACAATGATGCATGCAAGTTATAAATTGATCCATCTTGCCATTGTCATTCCAAGATCATGCCAGTGGGTTCACATTCAAATTTTGCATCTTGAAAAGTGATTCTGAGTATACCTTTATAAGAAAGTAAGCCTACCCACTTCCTCTGGCCTCCTGTGTAGTTACCAGGGCCACTGATAAGGCAGTACAGCCAGCCCTCCTGTAGTGGGCCCGGGTCTCATCAGTTCAACAGGGGGGCCCGGGCCCCTGCTGAGCAGGAGGTCTGGCTGTACTGTCTTTTTGCAGGGACCAATCCTCTTCTGCCTCCCCCTGCAGCGCTGCCAGCTTCTCCTCCTCTTTCTCCCTCTGGCTGCACTGCAGGGGGATTGGTCCTAGCACATGTGCCCCTTCCATCTGCTGTCCAGACCCCTATGCCCTCTTCCCCAACACCGCTTCCGGCTTCTGTCCTCTCTTCTCCCGCAGGCAGCAACTTTGGGCACGGGAATGTTTCAGGATGGAGAGCAGGGGAAGGGAGCAGTCAATATGTAATTTACTGGCTCATTCCTTTCCTGAATAAACACAGTGAGCAATGAGTACCAATCACTCCTGTGTCCATTCATCTGTGCCTACTATGCTTCGGTTTGTGAATGAACAAGAAGCCTCAGAGTGCTTCCTATTCATATGTGCAGATGAGGCTGGAGAGAAAGGGACTGATAAACCTGTCTTCAGTCACTTTCGGGGGGGGATGTTGTCAAGTAAGCTGTATGGGTCCTGTGATTTCTAACAGCAGCCCTGGTAGTTACTACTACCAAATTGTATTTTCAATGGGCACAGTCTTGCAGTACATTACTGAAATCACATGTGGGATGGTGCTGCTCAGGAGAACAACCATGTCCCCGCTGTGAAGTCATTTGTGCTGTCCATGTGCAGGGTATCTGTGGCATGGTCAATGCTTTGGAGATTTGTTCCACCATAGAGATGGTGGTAGTTACATCACTGGAAACTGTGGCTCTGCACAGTGGCTGTGGAGAATGTTACAAACATTGAAAACACTTTGATGAATTGTGGCATGCTGTTGACAATCTAGAGCAGTGGTTCTCAACCTTACTAGTGTCGTGACCCCTTGATAAAATTTCCCAAGTTGTGGGGACCCCCAACAGTAGCGTGGGTTTTCAGCACCCAAGGCAAGACAAGTCATTTGCGCCCCTAACCCACTGAAATTTAGCGCTCCCTGAATCCCTTCCACTTGTACCGTATTAAAATCCCTTATGGTAAATTGTAGGATGTACTACTCTTTCTCCTTGTTCTCCTTTCTTTTCCTTTTATCTCTCTATCCTAATTTCTCTTCCCCCCCCCCCCATTCCTCTGTCTAGCTGTCTTTCTTGTTCTTTCTCTTATTCTTTCTCTCCCTTTTTCTTTGTTCCTCCCCCTCTTTTCCTCTCCTTTCCATGTATTCTCTATTTTTAATCCTTTTCTTACTTCTTGGTGGGGGGGGGAATGGGATGAGTGGCAGTGCTGGTGGGGGGTGGGATTAGTGACAATGCTTGGGGGGAGTTGTGATCAGCCAACTTAGGTGCTCTTGATCAAGGTCATCTGGTGATCTGAGAAATGTAGTGGGGACTCACTGTGTCTCCGGCTTCACTGTGTCTCTGACTTTGTGGTGTCTCGTAGCAGTGACACCTATGCCGAAATCAGGAGATAGGGTCTCCTCCAGCCCCTCCCACTTCACATTCCTCACCAGTCAGCTGACCTCTAGTCTCTGCCCCCCAGCCATGCCATGAACTTAATGGGCAGCTGCGAAGGGGCTGAGTGGGACAGCCCTGCTGGGCGGCCGCAAAAAGGTTGGGAGAGCAGTGCGGGCTTCAGGAACAGCCCAGGATTCGGTGACCCCTGGCAAATCACCATTCGACCCCCAGGTTGAGAACTACTGATCTAGGTGAACTCTTTGAAGAAGACGGGAACATTGCTGCACCAAGACAAATATGTAGGCTGTATGTCATACTTGTATGTAATATGTATTTCATAAATTCAATACTAGATATATGATCCGGTGCAGCAGTGCCACCTTGCCACTGTATATATAAGTTATAACAAATTGGAAGAAACCGTGTCAATGCTAAAAGTGTATTCTGTTCCTGTCTTTCCAGCCTCCCTCCAGTATTCCTCTGTTTCCTGAATCCGTCTGCTCTCAAGAACCTGACTGTAGATGACTCTTTAGCTCTTACAAAAAAACTCAACAAGCAATGTTTCCCCACTTCTCCAGGGCAGGCAGCTTCTAAACCCACCACTGAGCAGCTGCAGGTAATGATCTGCTTTAAGGCAATATCATTTGTATTTAATGACATATCTAACACTCTGAGGCTATGTTTCGTCATAGACAGACAGGCAGTAAGATACAGAGTTCCCAATTGTCCCTGATTTCGAGGGACTGTCCCTGATTTGGAGCAATGTCCCTCTGTCCCTCTCCTCCCTCATTTTGGTCTGATCTATATAGTTGCACATAAAATGCACTGTTTATCTTTCAAAAAGTGTTTCCCAGTGCTAAACCTTTCATCCAATTTCTAAATGGCTGCATTTGTAAATTTTAAAAGCCAATATAAATGAATAAACAAAATCACAATAATGTTGCGCTACTTCTAAAAATTAAAAAATTAAAAAATAACGTATAAAGAAGCCAGCATCCACAATGTAGTGACAAAGCAAAATAGATGAGTGATGAAAGATGCAGCGCTAAATGAAAGTGAACGGTGCACATATAAGTGACTACCAGACATGTAAAAAAATTGTAAAATAAGTGAAAAAATATTTGAACAATTCTTTTCAAGAAATAACTATTTAGTCCATAACCATATGAGTGTCCAACTCAATACGTGTTTATACTCGTATAAGTGTCCAACAAGGTGAAATGATATGTTTATGGATGAGCACGAAGATGTCATGTAAATCACAAGGATGATGTCTCAAAACTCTTGGAAGCCATGTAAATCACAGGGATGGTATTCCAATAGTCGATATCCACAAAAGAGTATAGAAGGAGCAAATACCCTTACCAGAATGGGTGGACACGTTTGCCGTACGGCTAGGTGTCATACAGGCTTGAGGATCAGCGATCCCAATATAGGCTCGATGAAAGGGCATGTGCAGCAGGATCCCCTGGTTCCTCTATGGCAATCGTTGGTGAGCTGGGGGAGATGGATGGTCCGGAACTCGATGAAGGTGTCTCACCTCAACACCTCTGCTCTCCCCAGTCACCAAAAAAAAAAAATATATATATATATAAAGGAATAGTAGTGGGAAAAAAAGCACTTGTGGATTTAATTAACCACAAAAAAAAGGTTAATTCTCCTTTAAGGGGGTGTGACAGGGGGCGTGTCCTATGCCTACATACATTTGCTAGTAGGTGTTCCTCATTCCCATCTCAAAATGTTGGGAGGTATGAAGATATATGTTTGTCCTCAAACCCGCCAAGACCAGCAAAGGTGCTAACCTGCATCTTGGCCCTCCGCCCTATTCATTTATTAACCCTTTTGTTGCCAGAGCCATTTTTGCTTTGTGTAAAAAAGACCTGAAGATTATATAAAACCCCCAGTAATATATATTTTCTAAAAGCAGGAACCCTAGAGAATAAAATAGTGATAGTTTCAATTTTTATGTGCCCCCCAATATTAGTGCAATGGTTTAGAAAAGGCAAAAAAAAAAATACACTAACTAATTTTTAGAGGAACACAAACACAATAAATGATTTTTGTTTGGGTAAAATATAAAAGATGAGTACATAGATACTGGCCATGTCATACCTTTAAAATTGTATGCGCTTATGAAATGGCCACAACCTTCAGTACCCTATATTTTCCATAAGCAACACTTTAAAGACCCCTACAGGTCATACATTTAGAGTTAATTGTAAATAATGGGCTTAGCATTATTAATCTCACTCTAGCTTGCGTGGCAATATGTACCATGTGTAGGGCAATCAACGCTTTCATACATAGGAGCCAATTACGCATGCATTTACTTTCGTACGTGTTTCGTATAAGGGGGTGGGGAGGATCAAAAATTTTGTGTGTGTGTGTTTTTTTTTTTTTACTAAACTTTTTTTTCATCACATAGGGGACTTTTTTGGTGATAGGTTCTCTTTAATGAGACATTAGGGGACTAAAAGACCCTTGATGTCACACAAGCCCTTCAATGAATCTAATGGAGTGGTAATGGATTACTGCCGTTGCTAAATGTGAAAGCTTCATGCTCAGGCTGGTTGTTAGGGATTGTTATTAACCCCACCCAGCTAATTCAACTGTCAGCCAAGGGCTTCCAGCAGACAGGTGAATATAAACAAAGGTGCTGGGTAGTATAAAAAAACAAAAATGGCATGGAGCCCCCAAAAATTTACACCAGACATGTATGGATTAAAAGGGGAAGCTCCACTCAAAAAATCTATACCAGAACCTTTTGTCGGCATGCAGCCTGGCAGGCCAGGAAAGGAGATGATGAGCTTGGGTCTCCTCCTCCTCCTCATACTGGGGCACATGCCCTCAATATAAGGGAGGTACCTCGCCAGCGAATCCTCCCTGGGTAAAGAACTTTTTCCCTATGTTGATGAGGACAAGTTCCTCTTCCCCACAACCCTGGCTCAGTTAGTTTTGAAAATGTCAAGTTTTCTGTAGTAGCTTGTATACATCATCACTTCACAAGCAGATTAGGAGCAACGCCAGGCATGGTATTTGAAATAGCTTTTAATGTTTAATTATTTCAAAGATTTTTATTTGCCTTGGTATATGTCCCCACCGGGGCAGTGCCTAGTCCACTGTGCCTATTAGCCTAGAAAATGGCTATTACTAATTTCAAAGATTTGGCTCTCATTGGCTTTAATGGGGTTCAACTTCAGCATCAGAACTTTGCCGAACCCACCAGGTATGTCCCAGTGATCAGCAAGATTTATCCTTTTTTTCTAACTTTCCTCTTACTTTCAATGTTGTAAAAAGCCCAGTGTTTACATAGATCAATAGCTGAAGCTTACAGTATACAGGCCTCCATCTAGGCTAAACCCCTCTGTTATTAGTCTGATAATAAAGACAGGTGTTAGCTTTATGCATTTTTGTATCATTCAATATTTTTTGTGTATCTTTCTACAGGTAGCCATGTCTCTGGTCAGCCAACTGACCACCTTCTCAGCTAGCACAATTACTGATCTGGGCCAGTCAGCTGTGGGTCTGTCTCCAAAACAAATTGACAAAATAAGCGATACAGACTTACAATCCAGCTTGTCTTCACTGGCCAGTGTCAGCGGCTGGAACAAAGGCCAAACCAGTTCTATCATGAATAAACTCCTGAAGTCAAACTACACAGTGAGTAAAAAAAAATCACTAAATGTAATACTTCCTATATATGCTTATAGTACCAACATGTGCTGCTGTAATCTGGCCTAGTTTACACTTGCACCTGGGGGGGGGGGGTGTTAGAATATGCAGTTGAGTCACGTTTTTTTCCTCCCCCAACAGCACCCCATAAGTGATATTGAAGTCTTATTTTTTTTGTTTGTTATTTTTAAACATGTTATACTTACCTGCTCTGTGCAGCGGTTTTGCATAGAGCAGCCCAGTTCCTCCCCTTCTCGGGTCCTCCCCCGGCGTTTCTGGCCCCTCCCTCCTACCGAGTGCCCCCATAGCAAGCAGCTTGTTATGGGAGCACCTGAGCCAAGCCGCTGCTCTGTGTGTCCATTCAGACATGCATCCATGGCTCAGGCCCCGCCCCCTCTCTCTCCTCATTGGCTCATTAACTTTGATTAACAACAGCGGGAGCCAATGGCGTCTGCTGCTGTGTCTCAGCCAATCAGGAGGGAGAGTCCCGGACAGCTGAGCCTCTCGTGCAACATCGCCGGATCGAGATGGGGCTCAGGTAAGTATTAGGGGGGCTGCTGCACACCGAAGGTTATAATCTTAATGTATAGAATGCATTAGGATATAAAACCTTCTGCCTTTAGAACCACTTTAAAGCGGTAGTAAACCCGCAGATTTTTATTTTTTTTTTAAACCTGTAAGGCAAAAGGCATAATGAGCTAGTATGCACCACATACTAGCTCATTATGAAATACTTACCTTAGAACGAGGCGTCGGCAGGTAAACTCAGTCCACGCAGAGGGAGCGGACATTTTCCCTCGGTGTGTCTTCTGGGTATCGCAGCTCAGGCGCTGTGAGTGGCAGGAGCTGTGATGTCGTCACTCCCGTGCATGCGCGCGGCAGACTTCTTTCCGGCAAGGTCCGGCATCTGCCGGACCTTTCAGCTGGGAAACTCAGAGCGCATGCGCCGCTGAAGTCAGCAGCTGCATGCAAGGGGAATATCTCCTAAACCGTACAGGTTTAGGAGATATTCTTTTTACCTACAGGTAAGCCTTATTATAGGCTTACCTGTAGGTCAAAGTGAAAAAAAAAAGGGTATACAACCACTTTAAGCTGCAAAGGAAGCCAAACAGAGTTGTACACATACTGCAGCTGTTATGGTTTGCTTTACTGTACAGTAAAAATAATCCCTTGTTACATTTGGTAGGCTGTACCGCTGCCAAACCCCACCCATTCAAATGAATGGGGCGGCACCGCAACCACGAGCCAAACGCTAAGCTCGCAGTTAAGGCACAGCATTCCCATTCAAAAAACCTATTTGGCTGTCAAAAATAAAAAATGGGCATTCAGGATGTGGCAGTCACCTTCTGAATGCCTGTCAGCCACACTTGCGCTAATCTGTGAAAAGTGACCCACCATGGATAGCTTTTCACAGACCAATGAGACCAATGAGCCATTTTTTTTTACTGTCCACGTCACTCTATTTAAGAGAAATCAACTGCTGAAGTATGTTAAGCAGCCAACACTTATAGGGCGTACACACGGTCAGACTTTGTTCGGACATTCCGACAACAAAATCCATGGATTTTTTCCGACAGATGTTGGCTCAAACTTGTCTTGCATACACACGGTCACACAAAGTTGTCGGAAAATCCGATTGTTTTAAACGCGGTGACGTAAAACATGTACGTCGGGACTATAAACGGGGCAGTGGCCAATAGCTTTCATCTCTTTATTTATTCTGAGCATGCGTGGCACTTTGTCCGTCGGATTTGTGTACACACGATCGGAAATTCCGACAACGGATTTTGTTGTCGGAAAATTTTGTCTCCTGCTCTCCAACTTTGTGTGTCGGAAAATCCGATGGAAAATGTCTGATGAAGCCTACACACGGTCGGAATTTCCGACAACACGCTCCGATCAGACATTTTCCATCGGAAAATCCGACCGTGTGTACGGGGCATTAAAGTGGTTGTACACACTGTACAACCACTTTTACCTAGTAAGCCTATATTAAGGCTTACCTGTAGGTGCTGGAAATATCTCCTAAACCTCTACGGTTTAGGAGATATTTACAATAAAGCCGTGCGCCAATGTCTACGGTGCATGCGCACTTTAGAAAGGGCAAATCGTGCCATTTCTAAAGGGGACATGCCGTGACTGGCGGCTCCCGCGCGCATAGTGGGGACAGCGGTGACATTTCAGGCTTCGGTTTCAGGTAAATGACACATGCATAGTAGCCCATTATGCTTTACCTTTGCAGGAAAATAAAGATGAAGTAAAACCCATCAGGGTTTTACTTCCGCGTCATTAGATTTGATTGACAGCAGCCAATGGCTGCGCTGCTATCAATCTATCCAATCAAGAGCCGAGAACCCCGGCCAGAGGAAGAGTGCGTCTCCGGCGTGTGAAATTCCAGGGCTCAGGTAAGTAAAACGGGGGGGGGGGGCTGGGGGGCCGGGGGGCCGGGGGGTCGGTCACTGCCAGATGTTTATTCACCTTAATGCATAGGATGCATTAAGGTGAAAAAACACAAGGGTTTACAACCCCTTTAAGTGTTCTGTGTCCTCTATTTGGTGGTTCCTCCCTTTGACCTCCACGTAATTACTGTGTCATGTGGTGACATGGAGGTCAGCAGAAGGAACTGCTAAGCATAGTGTGGAACCCAACAGACCAATGCTCAACTCTCCCGGAAATATAAAATTCTCATCGGACTTCAGCTAAAAAAGGAGGCACGGGTTATAGTAAAGTTACTTTTGCAGGTTTTGCTTTCTTCCCAATTTCATATTCCTGACATGGTGGCTTTTAAGGGAACCTGTTAAATTACCCTGCATAAGAAAAATACAGGTTCATTTTCATCTAAACCCAATTAGAAATGTAATATACAGTATGTCTAAGACCATTTTCAGCAAGTACACTTCAGCTGTTGGTCCTACCAGAAATGCAGTGTCCTTGTCACTTCCTGTGAGATTAAAAGACAGCAAAAACAATGTTATATTATTTCTGAAAACGACTTCTCATTGCCTCCCATGTAATAGAGTACAGCTGAAGTTTAGGTATGGTATATTTTTACATAGTTACATTGGTGGAGCAATGTAAGTATGTATTTGCTGTACTTATGGGATTCCCATGGAAGGTGGAAGTCCCTGTATTAGGCACCACTACTGCAGTCATCTCCACTAGCTTGCAGCGTTCTTTGAATGGCGCCCATGTTGCGCGAGAGACCTCCTGTATCAGTAAACAGCAGGACAGCTGACCGACACGGGACTTGGAAGCTGGTGGAGATCAGTGTAGTAGTGAAGTAGTGGCGGTCCATACTACAAGTGATTTCAAACTTCCACTGGGATTCCACAGGCATAGCATATACATACTTACATTGGTCCAAGCTGGACCAATATGACTATGTAGAATTGCCAGATCTAAACTTCAGCTCTAAGAGACGTTTGTAATCCAAATAATACGTGCAGCCAAGGGTGATAACCAAGACTCCCCCAATAAATACAGTGGAGTGAGTATTGTTACCCTACGACAGGAAGTGTGTTACTGGCAAGATCACAAGGTGAAAATAGAGGGGAAAAAAATATGAAAGAAGAAAATGAATGCAGCCACCACATCTAAGGAATGGTAAGCTGTAATTTATCGCTATTTTGGGTTTGGCTTTAGATACATTTAGTGTAATACAGTATATAGTTGACTGTCTTATAGCAGACAAGAACTGAGATAAGAAGTAGCACAGCATTATATGTAGCATCTAACTATGGCTCCCTATCTCTTTTAAACTGATGATTGGCACACATTGATAGTTTAAAAAGTATATAGCTACCTTTAAACAATGTTTTTTTCCTTTCCCCTCAGATTGGAAACTTGACAAACCTTGGCAGTTTGGTGAGTGGATTGCCGAGTCAGACTCTACTGGCCCTGGACCCGAAGAGTGTTGTAAATGCTGTGAAGGATCCTCAGTTTGCTAGCCAGCTGTCTAGCGCACCACCAGCCCTGCAAAATGCATTTGTTAAACAGGTAGGAAAATCACTAGCAAGACACACGTTTCCTGCAAATGGGTCAATAAGGCACGACTTTACAATACTGTATATACAATATAATATACAAAAAAAAAAAAGTTGATCTCCTGATTGACTTCTGCCAAACAGGGAGGACCACACACAGATCGAGATTAGGTTGGTCCCTGCTGAACCAACCGAATTTTGATTATTGTGTATCAACCTTACATTTGAAACCATGTTGATATGTTAGACCAGGCTTACTCAACCTTTTAACCCTAGAGGAACCCCAAAAATAATTTTCAGGTCTCGAGGAACCCTTACTAAAACCAATTCATCCGGGGTCAATGGAACAATGCCCCTTATACTGGTGGTCAATAGGAAGACTGTTCTCCTTAAAATGGTGCTCAGAATGCCACCCTTAAAGACAGCTAAAAAGATATTTTGTGTCACGCTGCTGGCTTTGCTAAGTGATGCTGAACCTTGAACTCTGTAGGCACCATCAAATAGGTGGTTCATCAGCCGCAGCTCAAGGAAACCCTAGCAACCTCTGGAGGAACCCCAGGTTGAGAATGGCTCTGTTAGACAATGGATCTTACTAAAATAATTGTCTTTTACTGAAACAGTATGCAGTAAATGGAATACAGTGGAACCTTGGATTACGAGCATAATCCGTTCCAGGAGAATGCTTGTAATCCGAAGCACTCGTATATCAAAGCTAATTTCCCCATAGAAGTCAATGGAAACTAATATAATTAATTCCGCATTGACTTCTATTACATGCAATACCGCATGTGCCCAGAGGTGGGGGGGGGGCACCGTAGAGCCTCAGAAATACTCGGGGACAGCTCGGCTGAACTCGGAAAGGCTAGGAAAGGCTCGGAAACACTCGGGACAGAGTATTTCTGAGTGTTTCCGAGTATTTCTGAGTGATGCCAAGTATTTCCGAACGGCTCAGAACTGTTCCGAGTGTCCCCGGCACCCCTGCACCTCTGGCCAAATGCGGTACTGCACACTCCATTAGCTTGAATTCTGCTCTCTTTGCGAGACAACACTCGCAAACCGAGTCAGAATTAAAAAAAAAAAAAGTTGCTTATCTTTCAAAATGCCCGTTAACCGCGTTACTTGTAAACCAAGGTTCCACTGTACACTTTTATAGGATGACCGATATGTTTATTTGATTCAGAATGGTATTGCGATAGTCCCAGTGTTGTAGAAACATTAAAATAAAGTATTTTATTTGGGGTTATCCTTACATTGGTAGTCAGTGGGAGAGTTGGCCCTTTACAATGGTGGTAAGTTGAGAGGTGTCCCCTTACATTAGTAGTCATTGGGAGAAGGGTGTCCTTCCAATATACTCAGTAAAAGATGTGCCCTCTTTCATCTACATTCAGTGAGTGGAAGAATGTTTCTTATATTGGTTAGACGTGTGCAATCCGTTTCGGCCGAATTCGTTTTTCGACAAAATTCGACAAAATCGTTAATTCAGAAATATTCTAATTAACAAAATCCCGTTTAATGAATTTCTTCAAATACGAAAATTTCGGAAATTCGAAAAATCCAAAAATAACAACGAAAATCCAAAAATTCAAAAGAACGAAAATCCGAAAATTTGAAAACCAGACAATTCGAAAATCCAAAATAAGAACTAATAATATCTATTACTAACTATTAAATTATAGGTATTTGAATTTCTTTTCAAATTTGGCTGTTAGTGAACGTAACCGAACACGAATTTATCCAAAGTTACGAATTATCTGAAATAACGAACGCCGCATCTAAACGAAGGGAACGCAACAAATTAATAATATCCGAACATCCCAAAATAAGAACGAAAAGTCAAAAGAATGAAAATTCGAAAATAAAAACGATGATCCGAAAATTCAAAAAAACGAAAATCCGAAAATAAGAACAAAAATCCGAAAATTTTAAAATCAGACAATTCGAAAATCCAAAATAAGAACTAACTAATAATATCTATTACTAACTATTAAATTATAGGTATTTGTATTTCTTTTCAAACTTGGCTGTTAATGAACGTAACGAACAAGAATTTATCCAAAGTTACGAATTATCTGAAATAACGAATGTCGCATCTAAACGAATGGAACGCAACAAATTGATAATATCCGAACATCCGCAAATAAGAACGAAAATCCGAAAATTCTAAAGAACGAAAATCCGAAAAGAACGAAAACCCGAAAATTCAAAAAAACGAAAATCCAAAAAGAAGAACGAAAATCCAAAAAGAAGAACGAAAATCCGAAAATCCAAAATAAAAACTAACTAATAATATCTATTACTAACTATTAAATGATAGGCATTTGAATTTCTTTTCAAATTTGGCTGTTAGTGAATGTAACAAACACAATTTATCCAAAGTTATGAATTATCCGAAACAACGAATGCTGCATGTAAACTAATGGAAAGTAAACAAATTAATAGTAATAAATAATAATAATAAGGATATAAACATTATTATTATTTATTATTATTAATTAGTTGCGTTCCATTCGTTTAGATGCGGCATTCATTATTTTGCATAATTCGTAACGTCAGATAAATTCGTATTCGTTACGTTCCCTAACAGCCAAATTTGAAAGGAAATTCCAATACCTATAATTTAATAGTTTGGTTCTTATTTTCGGATTTTCGTTCTTTCGAATTTTTTGATTTTCGTTCTTATTTTTGAATTTTCGAATTTTCAAATTTTTGGATTTTCAATTATTCGGACTTGAGAATTTTCTGATTTTTGAATTTCCGATTTTCCAAATTTGCTAATTTTCGGATTTCGACATTCGAGTTTACGAAGTTACAAATTTATCCAAAATAACAAATTTCGATCATAATGAATGACCCGAAAAACAAAAGAAAAAGCAAAAACCAATGAAACGAAAATGAAAACAAACAAATTTTTCGGTAGTGCACATGTCTAATATTGGTAGTCTATGGAATACATGCACCATTTTATTTGGGGCAGTAGGAGAAGAGCATTCTTATGGGATCAGTAAGATTAAGAATGCCCCTTAGATTTTGGTCAGTGGGAAGAATACCACTTATAAAGACAGTTTAAAATATCATTGGTGTCATGCCCCTGCCAAGCGACATTGGCCCTGAAACTGGGTAGGCACCATCAGATGGCCGGATAATGTGCACTTCTCAAGGAACCCCTAGCAGCCTCTGGAGGAAATCTAGTGTTGCAGAAAATTTGTTGGAGGATGGCTTGTCTAGACAATGACCAATACTGTTGTGTTTCAGAGAATTGAGATTTCTTATATTGTCTTCTGAACTCCATTGATGATTTGCTCTGCTCTCACTTCCTTCCTTCCTTTAATGTACCTTAAAATGTAATAAAACACCAAGTTATTAAAAAAAAAAACTGCAACAAAAAGTTGTGTAGCTTCAAGCCCAAAGACTTAAAAGGTTTACGTGTAATAGATACTGCATGGTCACAATTCTCTTCCGTCTTTTCTTCCTAGATTATTGCTGCAGATTCCAATGTATCAAACATTGTGAAAAATGTTCCTGCAAATTTGGTTTCTTTCATCCCCAGTTCCAAACTGATCTTTAAAACTGATAAGCCAGTTTTGCAAGACATCAACAGCATTCCATGGACCCCCAACCAGGTACGATGGGAATTCCTACCAAATAAACTTTTGAAAAGCAGTCCTTTTCTTAAAATTCACACTTCAAATATCAAAGTCAGCATTATCAAACCATTTTATTAATATAGAGTAGAACACCAGACTAAACTTTTATTTATTTTTTAGTTTTGGATAACGTGAGAAAGGTTTAAAACTCCTGTCAAATACTATATATGTCTAAATTTACATAATTCTTTTGCCAGGCCGCCATGTTTTTTGATGACGTGCTGTCTTCTACAACCAATTACACACTGTGAGTATTTTACCCCAGCATTCTATAAAGTGACACGTCTGTATACAGATGTCATACTGTATGTTTTCCAAAGAAGAAATTTACTAATTACTGTTTAAATTTATAATGGAAAAGATCATGGATGTAAGTTTAGAACAAGTTTAACACTTTCAATATATATATTTTTTTCAAATATGGACTTTTAATACTTATAATTAATTGAACCAAAAAAAAACAGTAATATGCAGTTTTATAATTATAGATAAAAAAAAAAAATCAGCGCCCCAGGGGTTTTTGTATTATCTTTCTCAAGGCTATAGTGGTAGGTGAGAAATCCCCCACATTCCCAATGGGGAAACAACATATAAGTAAAAACAGCACTCACTAAAAATAAACAGAATGTACTCCTAAAGTCCCAGTCCAAAAAGTGTCCTTCCAAAGGATTTATAACATCCCTAAGTCCAAAATGGGTCAAACAACTCCGGAGATGTCCCCTCCGATAAAGTTTCTGTGTGATGTTTCCCGTCTGTGAGAAATTTTGAAAGAAAAAGTACTATAATATTTTTTCTTTCGAGATTACTCACAGATGGGAGGGAAACATCACAAAGAAACGTCATCGGAGGGAACATCACTGGAATTGTTTGACCCATTTTGGAATTTTATAAATCCTTTGGAAGGACACTTTTTGAATGGGACTAAGAGTACATTAAGAGTACATTCTGTTTAATTTTAGTGAGTGCTTTTTTATAATTAATTGTAACTTCATTGTAGTCTATATATATATATATATATATATATATATATATATATATATATATATATATATATATATAGCTTATTATTATTATTTAAGGTACTATATAGCGCTGTCAATTTTATTCAGCGCTTTACATATACATTGTACATTCACATCAGTCCCTACCCTCAAGGAGCTTACAATCTAAGGTCCCTAACTCACATTCATATACTAGGGCCAATTTAGGCAGAAGCCAATTAACCTACCAGCAGGCCCATTGCGACAAGACAGGCAAAACAAGCAATTTCTTGGGGCCCCGAGCTGGCCTGGGGCCCCAGCCGTGCCGCCGTTTCCTATAAGCTGCAGCCTGTAGTGTGGCCGAGCTCCTCTTCCTTCCTCCTGCAGTCCATGCGATACAGGACTCAGGAGATTCAGTTTCCTGTTCCCGGCCAGACTGACAGGAAGTGCACACACTGAGTGCTCACTTCCTTTCAGTCCAGCCAGCCGGGAACAGATAACTGAATCCCCTGAAGCGCGGTACATGGTAGGGAGGGGGGTTAAAAAGAACACAGGGGGAAGTAGTAAGGGGGGCTTTGCATGCGTGCGGGGGTGGGGTTGGGGGGCCTCCATGTCCATTTTGCTTGGAGCCCCCAAATTCCTTCAAACGGCCCTGCCTACCAGCATGTCTTTGGAGTGTGGGAGGAAACCGGAGTACCCGGAGGAAACCCACGCAGGCACAGGAAGAACATGCAAACTCCAGGCAGGTAGTGTCGTGGTTGGGATTCAAACCAGCGACCCTTTTTACTGCTAGGCAAGATATATATATATATATATATATATATATCTTATCCGTAATATTTAACAGAAACTCTTTTTTTTAACAGAAACTAATACGTAATATTTAAAAAGATTGAAAAATTGTTTTTCTTTATTTACAATGATTTTATTTGATTGAAAAAAACTGTGATTTACAGAGATAAATAGTTTAAGAGGGCCCCTACGGACCTCTTATAGCCACCTTGCCTGTGTTCCCCTGCTTGGGCAAGGTGTAAGTGTCTCTTTAAGATAAATGTAAAACACACTAATGAGTGAGTCTGAGACGTGAATTGTCCCTTGTTGAACAGCTCAATCAAATGTTTAACAAATAGAAATTGTGCCTAAAAGGAGATCATTATCATCTGTCTCTTAGCTAATCCATGGTGCTCTGGGAATCCTTTGTCTTGAATTAAATAAAGAATGTATATACATCACAAAAAAGTGATTTAAAACTATAGTGTCATAACATAAACAAAAAACAAAAAATGTAAAACAGAATCAACTCAAAACCATTATAGTTTCCCTTTAAATGCAAGCTGTAATTAACCTTACATGTTACTCCCTTCTTTTAGGATTTCTGCATCTGTCCTACAAGGTTTTACTTGCAGTACCCCCAACAAAATAGATAACGACCATCTAAAGACCCTGGCCAAAGCTATGAAGACACAAAATGCTGCACTTAGTGAAGCTCAGGTGAGCTGTACATTTCACACTGCTATGGGGGGAAGCTATTTAAAGGGGCGGTATAATGTTATTGTACAATATATTACATTTATTATGCTCAGGACTTAAAAATTAAAAAAAAATGTTTTCCCTTTCTATTTACAGAAAATTAGAAAAATGTGTATGAATATTTCTTAATTACATTTCTCATCATTAAAGTGGAGTTCTGCCGAATTTTTTTTTTTTTTTTTAAAGTCAGCAGCTACAAATACTGCAGCTGCTGACTTTTAAAATATGGACACTTACCTGTCCAGGGCGCCCGCGATGTCGGCACCTGAAGCCGATCTGTCCCTCGGCTCTCGGGTGGAGGCTCTGCCATCTTCGGTAAGAGAATCAGGAAGTGAAGCCTTGTGAAGCCTCCCACTGGTCCCTGCTGTCTTCTGGCACCTGTGTGTCTCCCAGAAGACAAGGGGGGGGGGAGGACAGGGGAGGCGCAGGATATGGCATATGGATACTGCAGCTATCTATGCCCAGAAGTGGGAACAAATACCTGGATTATACAGGTATCTGCTCTCCCCTCCCCCCTGAAAGGTGCCAAATGTGACACCGGAGGGGGGGAGGAATCTGAAAAGCGTAAGTTCCATTTTTGGGTGGAACTCCGCTTTAACGGGAGCTTTATACTTCTTTTTATATGTATACTTGTCTCACCCTAACTGCTCTGTTAAAAAAACAAAAAATTTGTTTACAGGGCTCGATGGTTTAAAGCGGATGTAAACCCATCGATAAAACCGTTTAATTTCCAGCATGTGCCAGAAATGTAACACTCCCATTGGTTGTGCTCTCAACCAAACTGTCAAACCGTCCAATGAATGGTGTTCATAACTGATCACATGTGCAGCATCATGGCAGTTGTAGATTAAACAGAGGCAAAGATGGCAGCTTCCTTGGCTGAAAACGATAGGGGGGGTTTGCTTACACTTTAAGCGTAAATTTATAGACACCACTAAATGATCACAAAAGTGACTACTCCCCTCTCCCTCTCCCCTTCTGCCTGCTGTAGAGGCCTTCGGTTTTTAATGTAGAGGTTGATTCTCAGCAGAGAAGGACTAACTTGACCTGTGGACAATCTGCACGTATAGGGACCTTAACATTGATTAGTAGAAGCACTGTATATGATGAGCTTCATTCAATATTGCCGAAATCTTGCAGATCATTTTAATCAGTCTTTTTTTTTCCTATTAGCTGACCTGTCTATCTAGGCAAGTGACCAAGAATGGCTACCCAACAGATCTGGATCAGTATCCTACAGAAATGTTCCTGTTTCTAAAGTTAGTTCAGAACTTTATGTGGGGAAATAAATAAAATATATATTAAGTGTTTTTTTTTATGTATCATGCACTTTTTCTACATGTCTATTATTGTGATTTCTTAACATATGTATACCTTTTATATACTTTGTGCTTTGGTCTGTCTATTAAAGACCCGGGTGTCTGGCTATTATTTATTAAGTGAATACCAAGAGTTAAAGTCCAGTTGAAGTCATAAAAATAGAGATAATATCAGGTATCCATTTTAGTAACAATCTACATTTTTATAGTCCCGCATTCTGTTTCCTTTTACAGAAGTTCCGCTTATGCCGTGGTTCACAAATGTGCCTGTCCACTTGCACGTGCACATTGCGGATAGAGCAGCTCATTCATTTCAATGGGCTGCCCTACCCATGAGAAACGTAGGGAAAGAGGCTTCCGACCCTTTTTTTTTGTATTGCCCCGCACCGCCAATGCTGGGGGGACTAATGGCATCAATGCTGGGGGACTATAGGCATCCCCCTGTGTCTGCTAAAGAGCAGTGCATTTCTCTACAGGTCAGGAATAAGTGGAATTTGGCACATCTCCCCAGTCACAGAGATCTGAATCTAGTCTAAATGTGACCTTGCAGTCAGGAATGCGTGCAATTTTGGGCGCATTCTATGGTCGCAGAGATGTGAACCTAGCCTAAATGTAATATGCAATCCAGTAGACACCAGAGTTAGACCCAGTGCACTCTGTATTGTAAACAAACCTGGTCATACATGTCCTCTCCACTTTTCTGCAATTCAAGTCTGCATGAGGAGGGGTGTTACTTAGTTGGTTACATAGTTGGTAAGGTTGAAAAAAGACACAAGTCCATCAAGTCCAACCTGTGTGTGTGTGCGCTTTTATGTCAATATTACATTGTATATCCCTGTATGTTGTGGTCGTTTAGGTGCCTATCTAATCGTTTTTTGAAATTATCAACGCTCTACAGCTTGTAGAAAAGAATTCCACATTCTTACCGCTCTTACAGTAAAGAACCCTCTACGCAGTTTTCAGTTAAATCTCATTTTAGTGAATAGCCAGGAGTGTTTTTAAATGCCCTTAGGGTGTGGCTAATACTCAGCTCTGCTAGCACAGAGCTCTGTAATGTGGACACAGGAAGCACATTTTAAAAGGGTTGTAAACCTACGTGTTTTTTCACCTTAATGCATCCTATACATTAGGGTGAAAAAACACCTTGCAGTCACAGGCCCCCTAGCCCCCCCCCCCCCGTTTTGATTATCTGAGCCCCGAATTTCCGTCGGCGCGTCCCCACCGTCCCTCTCTCCACGGGTTCCCAGCTCTTGATTGGATAGATTGATAGCAGCGCAGCCATTGGCTCCCGCTGCTGTCAATCAAATCCAGTGATGCGGGCGTGGGGAGGCGTGGCTGAGTCCTGCATTCGGCCTCTATGGACGCCGAATGCTGAACTCGGGAGCGTGCCCGCAAGGTAATCCCCTCGGTAGACTGCTTCTCCAAGGGGGTTATCTAATGCGGAGAAAAAATTATCCTTTAGTATCACTTTAATTTCCAAGCAAAATTCAGTCACAATTCATAGTGTGGAGATACAGATCTATAAAGAGATTAAAAAAGTGGCTTTAATTATGCTTCAAATGCTGTAACCCATAGCAGCCAATTAGCATTCCACTGGAGCTTGCTGACTCTGGGCCAATATCCCGTATTTCTTCTCCACCAGTATGAATGTGTTATCTAAGAATACATTTACAGTAGATATGTCATGCTATAAAAAGGTACATAGGCATGTTTGTATGTTTGTTTCTGGTGTTTTACTGATCCCATCATTTTTTGTTCCTGCAGTTCCTCTATGTATATAAATGGCTCCATTGGTTGCAAAGACTTCTATACCAAAGTCGGAGCTGCGAATGTGAGCATCCTACAGAAAGGATCTAAGCTTCGCAACAACCTGCTAACTCAGGCCTTGTCTTGTTTGGTGAGTAGATCCTACACTACATCAGGAGCTCTGTCAAATGTAAACATTTTGTCGAAATTGTTTTGACGACCATTTAATAAGCTCCAGGCGAAAAATAAAAATTGAGAAAAAATATATAGAAAAAAATATTTTATGTAGTTTGATCCTGGGAAATACACTATATTACCAAAAGTATTGGAACGCCTGCCTTCACACACACATGAACTTTAATGGCAAACCAGTCTTATGCCCCGTACACACGGTCGGATTTTCCGACAGAAAATGTGTGATAGGACCTTGTTGTCTGAAATTCCGACCATGTGTGGGCTCCATCACACATTTTCCATCGGATTTTCCGACACACAAAGTTTGAGAGCAGGCTATAAAATTCTCCGACAACAAAATCCGTTGTCAGAATTTCCGATCGTGTGTACACAAATCCGACGCACAAAGTGCCACGCATGCTCAGAATAAATAAAGAGATGAAAGCTATTGGCTACTGCCCCGTTTATAGTCCCGACGTACGTGTTTTATGTCACCGCGTTCAGAACGATCGGATTTTACGACAACTTTGTGTGACCGTGTGTATGCAAGACAAGTTTGAGCCAACATCCGTCGGAAAAAATCCAAGGATTTTGTTGTCAGAATGTCCGATCAATGTCCGACCGTGTGTACGGGGCATGAGTCTGTAGGATTCAATACTGAGTTGATCCACCCTTTGCAGCTATAACAGCTTCAACTCTCCTGGGAAGGCTGTCCACAGTGTTTAGGAGTGTGTCTATGGGAATGTTTGACCATTCTTCCAGACACGCATTTGTGAGGTCAGGCGCTGATGTGGACGAGAAGGCCTGGCTCCGCTCTAATTCATCCCAAAAGTGTTCTATCGGGTTGAGGTCAAGACTCTGTGCAGGCCAGTCAAGTTCCTCCACCCCAAACTCGCTCATCTATGTTTTTATGGACCTTGCTTTGCGCACTGGTCCAAATCATTTGGTGGAGGGAGGATTATGGTTTGGAGTTGTTTTTCAGGGGTTGGGCTTGGCCCCTTAGTTCCAGTGAAGGTAACACTTAAGGCATCAGCATACCAAGACATTTTGGACAATTTTATGCTCCCAACTTTGTGGGAACAGTTTGGGGATGGCCCCTTTCTGTTCCAACTTGACTGCACTCCAATGCACAAAGCAAGGTCCATAACGACATGGATGAGCGAGTTTGGGGTGGAGGAACTTGACTGGCCTGCACAGTCCTGACCTCAACCCGATAGAACACTTTTGGAATGACTTAGAGCGGAGACTGCGAGCCAGGCCTTCTCGTCCACATCAGTGCCTGACCTCACAAATGCACTTCTGTCAGAATGGTCAAACATTCCCATAGACACTCCTAAACCTTGTGGAGCTTTCCCAGAAGAGATGAAGCTGTTATAGCTGCAAAGGGTGGGCCAACTCAATATTGAACCCTACGGACTAAGACTAGGATGCCAAGTTCATGTGCGTGTAAAGGCAGGGGTCCCAATACTTTTGGTAATATAGTGTATATTGATCAAGTCAGGCCAAGCATTCCATTTGAAGCACAACGCTTGGAGTTTTCACTTCCTTAAAATCTAAAGAAAATGAGAAGATTTGGGCAAAATTTGCAATTTTGCTAAAATGCTTTGGAATCTATGGATATGTAAAATTAAGTTTTGGTGGCTTTTAAGGTTGCAATGCGCTTTAAATTGCTCCTTATGGTTTCAAAAGCTCCTTTCACCTATCCCGGACATGTTCCTTTACCAAAATGTCCCCTCATTCGTTTATATTTTCTTACAGAAACAAATTAATGTTAACTATAATATGTAAAATGACAGTATGCAAATAATGTTCAAACACAACAATAAAACAATAATACAAAGAACAAATAAAATTAAATAGACTTTCCTAAATAACCCACCCCACAAAAAAAAAAAGAAAAAGAAAAAAAAAAGAAAAGCACACTCTAAATAACAACAAATCAAATAAATAGGTTAATAGATTTTTTTTTCAGTCAATTTTTCATTACAAAACAAATTAGAAATCTTGCCAGGAATTGGGTTCACTCATGCTAACCGATTAATTGTTGTCTCAGAATGTTACAGGCTTTACTCTGACAGACGCCAACATCCAGGTACTTGGTCAGTTGAACTGTGACCTGAACGGCACTTTCATCGAGAATTCCTCAGGATCAGGCACTTTACTCTCATACTTGTCTCAGTGTAAATCCTTCACTGATACTCAACAGACCTCCCTCCAAAAAGTTCTCAGTGCAAACTCCATATTTGGGTAAGTACAACATTTTTTAAGTATTTTGTTCAGGGCTAAAGTATAAATGGTTCAAAAATATTATTGCTGATCAGGTAAATATAAAGAATGTTCTATAGAACCAAAAGGTAGCTAATGTACTGAAATAGATCTGAATTGCTGGGGAGATCAGATTACATACACTGCAGACTTATGCCCCGTACACACGGTCGGATTTTCCGATGGAAAATGTCCGATCGGAGCATGTTGTCGGAAATTCCGACCGTGTGTGGGCTCCATCGGACATTTTCCATCGGATTTTCCGACACACAAAGTTGGAGAGCAGGAGATAAAATTTTCCGACAACAAAATCCGTTGTCGGAAATTCCGATCGTGTGTACACAAATCCGACGGACAAAGTGTCACGCATGCTCAGAATAAATAAAGAGATGAACGCTATTGGCCACTGCCCCGTTTATAGTCCCGACGTATGTGTTTTACGTCACCGTGTTTAGAACGATCGGATTTTCCGACAACTTTGTGTGACCATGTGTATGCAAGACAAGTTTGAGCCAACATCCGTCGGAAAAAATCCTAGGATTTTGTTGTCGGAATGTCCGAACAAAGTCCGACCGTGTGTACGGGGCATCACACACAAGTAGGATACAAGAAGGACACATTTTAGCCATTTTATTTTCAAATTTTGGATTCGGTGGTAAGTAAGACCATTTTAATGCTGTCTGTTGAGACTTCTTCCCACTTCCCTTTTTCTGACGATTTTAATTAAATATATGAAAGTTTTGCCTGTAGTTGGGCTTTCTTGCACACAGCTTCAGGGCATGTAAAGTGGCAGCTGAGGTTGTGTGCAAAGAAATGCTGCTGATATTAGTCTGAACTCTCTTTTCTTAAGCCTCGTACACACGATTGGATTTTCTGCAGACAAAACCTCGGACTTTTGTCCAAAGGCGCGTGCCTGGATTTTGTCTTGCATATAAATGGCAAGGAATTGTCGTCCAACAAACACAAACGTAGTGGCATACTACATGGTTTTTCAGCTCTTTAGCGCCACCCTTTGGGCTCCTTCTGCTAATTTCGTGTTAGTAGAAGTTTGGTGAGTGTTGATTTGTGCTTTTCATTTCGCGCTTTTCAGTTCATTTCTGAACAGCCGCTCGTCAACCAGACACGTTGCGGAATCGGAGGAGATAACGTGTTATTTATTATTGGCCTTGGGGTTATTGCTTTGACCCAAGTCCAGTCCTGGAACAGAAGGAGGAGGAGTTCTTGGACCAAAAATTGGCTGCTTTATTAATCGTGACCAATTATGTCACATGCCTTTGCTGTGGGAGCTCCAGGAGAATAATAATGATTTTCAGAATTATCTCCGCATGACGGACCCCTGCTTTCACCAACTCTTGGCATTGCTGACCCCCTATATTAAAGCGGAGTTCCTTCCGTTTTTTAGTTTATTAAAAGTCACCAGCTACAAAAAGCATACCTGCTGACTTTTAATAAACCGACACTTTCCTGTCCCACGGTCCAGCGATGTGGCCGCCCGGAGGCTAGCTCCTCTCCCCCTCCTCTCCTCGGCGCCGTCATGGTAAATGTGGGCACCCAGGCCGTGACAGCTTACGGCTTCACGGCCAGGCGTACACTGCGCATGCGTGAGCCGCGCTGCACTCTCCTATTGGCCAGCCGATCTTCTGGGACCTGAGTTGTGTCCCAGAAGGTTGCTGGCAGGGAGGGGCCGGCTAGGGCGAGGGGAGGAGTCACCTAGGCGACCGAAGATAGGAAGCAGAAAGTGGGACAGGAAGTCCCACGAAAAAAAGGGCACACGCTCCCCCCCAAAAAAAATGAAATGCCAAATGCGCCATGTCAGGGGGCGAGGAGAGCTTAAAGTGGAAGTTCCACTTTTGGGTGGAACTCTGCATTAAGAAGCAGGACACATGCATGAAGCTTTTATTTTATTTTTTGGTTGAATAATGATTGGATTTGGTATATTTTCTATATTTTTGGATGCATAGAATGCACTTTTTGGTTAGATTCTATTGGCAGATACAATGTCTAATTTTATTCGTTTTCTTTTTTTAAATGCACAATAAAAAAAATTGTGTAGAATAATACTTGGCTATGTTTTTTACTTCAAATGACAGTTTGGGAGTAGGCAGTTACATTTAAAAAAATACAATGTAAAATTGACAACGGACACCAATATAGTTGTATCTTTGATCTTAAAAACTACGGATAATGGTGTTGTGGTAACTTGTACCAAACAAAAAAAAATAACAAGCATAATACGGTAATATTATTCTTGATATCACTAGATAAAAAAAAGCCTTTGAAAATTCCTTTGCAATATCTCCATCAGTATCACCAGCAAAGCAGCTTCATTATTATCCCATTAAAGAAGAAGAGAATTGTGCGCTGCATTTGGAGATTTCATAATTTGCTGCGTCACGAATGTTAATTCTCCATTACGAACGCTGGTTTACAAGACCGCTTCTGGCTCTTCCTTGCTGCCGAGCATGCGTGTTTGTACTTTGGACGGACTTGTGTACACGCGCTCGGAAAATCCGACGTCAGACATTTGTCCGCAAAAAATTTTAAAGCCTGCCATCCATTTGTCCGCACAAAATTCGACAACAATTGTCCAATGGAGCATGCACACGGTCGGATTTTCCGCCAACAGCCTGACATCACACAATTCCCGTTGGAAAATCCGATCGTGTGTACGAGGCTTTAGGCGCGAAGGGGTTAAAGAAATAATTGCCCAGAGATAGGAAATAAAACACTATTATCATAATAAATAAGATATGATGTTTGATTGGATGGCAGGGTCTCTTTTAATGAATGATGCCAGGCCTGGCCATCAAAATTTTTATTTATTTATTTATTATCTGAAAACTTTGTGGTTAATTTATTCTGTTTTTATTTGACTCTATCAAGGAATTCATCCACCTGGACGCCAGACACACTTAATTCACTTGGAGGAATAGTAGCAATTTTAAGCCAATCCACAATAGGAGCTATTCCCACAGTAAGTATGGGGAATAAGGGTCTATAATTGTTATTATCTCATTAGTAGGCTCAGAATTGTATGCAACTCTGATGTTTGCCAAAAAGGCTAATGCGTTTGGAGTTTTATAGATATAAAATGCATATAAACTCAACAACTTGGTCTGTTTGGTCTGTTATTTACAATTACAAAAGCATTTTTTATAGTTATTTGATAAGTGCAAATATCCCCGTTGTCCTGGCCAGAATTCCAGTGAGATTGAAAGTACCTGTGCACTTTGCCATTTGCCCTGCCCATCCTCTGAGAACTACAAAACACACCACCCCTCACCTCCGTAGCGTGGGGGGGGGGGTTGTGTAGTTCACAGAGGATCGATGGGCAGAGCAGAGTGCACAGCCGTTGCATCTGAGGGAAATCCTGAAAACATGACCTGTTGGGGCGCCTTGAGGACTGGAGTTGAGAAACACTGCGCTAGACGCGCCCTATTTAAGTGAATACAATCACGCAGTTGTGGTGCGGTTGAAATGCAGTGCGGATGGATTCCCCCAAAACAAAATTAGCCATCCAGGAAAGGCACATTGCCTCCAAACCTCTTGTTAACCAGCTTTGAAAAGCAATCCAACACAGATGGCTTTTCAGAGCTGTAAAAAAAAAAAAAAACAGCTGTCCGTGTGAACGAGGCCTTACTTGATGCAACTTAGTAAGAAAGTCAGAAGCAGGTCGGAAGATACTCAGAAGCATTTTCAACCGATCTTATGCACTGATCACTGAAGCACCAAAACTGACCAGGGATGCATTGGGTGCACCTAAAGATTTGTTGCACATGCTCTCACACTCTTTATCTAATTTTAATTTAATCTCACAAATTTTTCTTATTCTTGACAGGTAAATTTTAATTCCTGGATGAAGACTGCTGTACAAAATTCTGCCTACTCAAGGGATCAGTTTGCTACCTTGGTGAAATACCGTGCTTCCTCCAGATCACGACGTGCTGCAAGTGAGTGTAGTAAATGTAGTCAAAATCGATGGAACCATTGAGGTTTTGCCTTGGATGAATTAAAGGTTTTTAGGGGCCCATTCATAGCTATGCGTTTTAATGTACATGCACAGGTTTTCCAATGTTATTAACTGCTTGCCGACCAGCTGCCACAGTTTTATTGCGGCAGAATGGCATGGCTGGGCGAAACAACGTTACCCTCCGTCGCTTCGTCTTTTGGCCACTAGGGGCGCGTCGCCAGAGGGGCGCGCTGCCGGAGGCGGGCGTGCGGCTGGAGACGCACACACGCACCCACAGTGTGTACTCGGAGCTGATGTGAAAGCACGGCGGGTGCAATGACCGCCGGGCTCCCGCGATCGCTCGTGACAGAGCGAGAACCGGGATCTGTGTGTGTAAACACACAGATCCCGGTTCTTTCAGGGGAGAGGAGACAGATTGTGTGTTCATATTAAGTATGAACACCGATCTCTCTCTTCCCCTAGTCAGTCCCATCCCCCCCCCACAGTTAGAACGCACCTAGGGAACACAGTTAACCCCTTGATCGCCCCCTAGCGTTAACCCCTTCCCTGCCAGTGACATTTATACAGTAATCCGTGCATTTTTATAGCACTGATCGCTGTATAATTGTCAATGGTTTCAAAAATGTGTCAAAAGTGTTCGATGTGTCCGCCATAATGTCGCAGTCCCAATAAAAATCGCAGATCGCCATCATTACTAGTAAAAAAAAGAAAATAGTAATAAAAATGCTATAAATCTATCCCCTATTTTGTAGACGCTATTACTTTTGCGCAAACCAATTAATATACGCTTATTGCATTTTTTTTTTCCAAAATATATATAGAAGAATGCATATTGGCCTAAACTGAGGAAACATTTTTTTTTGATAAAAAATGTGGGATATTTATTACAGCAAAAAGTAAAAGATATTGTGTTTTTTTTTCAAAATTGTTGCTCTTCTTTTGTTTATAGTGCAAAAAATAAAAAATGCAGAGGTGATCAAATACCACCAAAAGAAAGCTCTATTTGGACGTCAATTTTGTTTGGGTACAGCATCGCACGACCGCGCAATTTTCAGTTAAAGCAACGCAGTGCCGTATTGCAAAAAAATGGCCTGGTCATTGAGCAGCCAAATCTTCCGGGGCTGAAGCGGTTAACGGTGCTAGTTCATATTTGTGCGATGTGGTGACCTGCATTGTCCAAAAAGGTGCTTGTCCATTTTTAATGCCTCAATATGGGTTATAGAGACTGTTGATGGGAACGGAAGCACAACGATGACCAAGGTCCTGCCCATAGCAATAACAAATGCTGGAAGAAGCGGAAACATAAGTGTGAAGCCAGCCTTAAGCAAGCCATGGATTGTACAACTTTCCGTGGTGGAAGGAAAGAAAATTGCTCAACACAGTCAATGTGGATGGGGAATCCCTCCCACAGTGCTATTGTGTTCTGCTGACAGGGAGTCTTCCAACCGCCAGCAGTGATCACATGCAAAAAATCAGACAGGCTGGTTGTACTGAAGTTGATTGACGGATCAGTACAACCAGCCTGCCCATAGATGGATCAAATCTTGGCTGTTCACTGCTGACCCGGCCGTGATGTAATTCATCTATGGTCGACTCTAAAGTAGAATTGTAGATGGAATCTGTGATATTCTTCTTTTTATTGTAGGTTGCCCAAGCGGCAAGCAGATTACAGCTAGCAATGTGAACGATCCTCTCCTCCCGCTGAATTACAATGCCGCTGATCTGGATGCCTGCTTAGATAATGACACTCTTACAAATTACCTGAACATCTTGAGCAATTTGGCGTTCACAAGTGAGCAACTGCAAGTCCTAAAGAATAGACTTGATGTGGTGAGTGTCTATCAGTTTTTATATATCTGTTTAAATGATATCTGTTGCAGGAACCCAAAGTTATTGCCATTATGTGCAAGTATAAACGGCATAATTGCACATTATGGTGGATATAAGCCACCCATACACAGAGTGAATTACTTACAGGCGCCACTCCATCCGACATCATTCTATCTGAAAATCAAAGGTGGAAAATTATTGGTTGATCAGTGACTGCAGCCAATCAGCCGGACAATAGGCAGCTGGATGAAAGAAATCTAAGCATGTATGGCCAGCCTGTAGCATGCTCTTCTCCAGTGATACGAGGTCTACAATCCCTCGCCTTGCTCCATTTATGGATGCTGGCATCTTCCTTCAGCCTCTTTTGGTTCAGCTATTGGACAGTCACTGGTGAAGTGTATGGTAATCAGGGTAGCCATCAGAAATTTTGGGCCCCCTTACACCGATTTAGGCCTGGGCTCCCCCGGGCCAATATTCCACGGGGCCCGCCCACTGGCCACCCCACCGAATCCGCCCACTGGCCATCCAACCGAGTCCTTCGGTGCACCCACTTTTTTTTAACACTCTTATCCCAATGTATCCCCATACCCACCCTGAATTATCCACACCCCTCTCCAGGAGAGGGATGGATGATTCAGGGTGGGGATGGGGATACATTGTGGAGAGGGATGGATGATTCTGGGTGGGGATGAGGATAATGGAGTTCAGTGGCGACTGGTGCTCTATCAGTAGGGGCAGAAGATGGACCTGACCCCCCCACCCCCCATTTCTCTAACACGTCACCACCCGCCATTCACCCCCCCCCCACCCTGGCTCCCCAATCCTGTGTTGAAGATAATAGGGGGCTCTGTGCAGGCTCCATGCCCAGGGATGCCAGATGAGGTTGGCGGCAGGTGGGGATCGATGTCGGTGTGGATCGATGAGGTGTCCAAGGTGTCACAGGGGGCGTTCAGTGTGTGCTCCTCTCTTCCGCAGCTACAGGAGGAGCTGATAGCACTCTGCATGGAGGGGCCCGAGGATTGGACTTGGCGGCTGGTGGGTCAGTCTCTCAGTCCTTCGCCGTGCGTCTCCTTCCTCCTCAGCCAATGGGATAGCTTCACCTTTTGACCAATAGGGAAATGGGTCCACAACCCACTTCCTGATTGGCTAGGAGGAGAATCAGTGTTACAATAGCGAATATTCATGTAGATTAGGGGGCCGGATGCATGGATAGGGGTGTCGGGGCCCCTAATGGATGGGCCGCCACTGAGAGTTACATTGTGAAAATGGATGAGGATGATTTTGGGTGGGGATGAGTTACATTGTGAAGAGCCTCTCCACAACTCTCATCCCCACCTAAAATCATCCTCATCCATTTTCACTGGTCCAATCCAATCTACAGCACAGCAGAACGTCACTGCGCACTGGAGACTTACCCTCTGTGCTGCTCTCTGTCTCGTATCTGTAATGCATGCACCTGAGAGGGCTGTGTCCACTCCCACCACTGACAAGACTGACCACACCCCCTCCTCGAGTCCCGTCCCACCCCGCCTAATTACAATACTAGTAACCTAGCGGCAGGCTCCGCCTCAACAGTGACGGAAGCAGAGCCAGTGCAGGATCACCTTCAGGGAGGGAGGAACGCGGAGAGTAGGAGACAGGCGGCGGCTTCTTGTGCATGTGTTATTCTCTATTGCGGGTGCCACGAGGCCAGCGGCTGCCTGCTGTGCTAAGTCTAATGCCGTGTACACACAAGCGGATATTCCATCGGAAATGGTTTGGATGGTTTTTCTGACGGAATTCCGCTCAAGCTTGCCTTGCATACACACGGTCACACGAAAGTTCTCTGAACTTTCGACCGTCAAGAACGCAGTGACGTACAACACTACGACGAGCCGAGAAAATGAAGTTCAATACTTCCGAACATGTGTCGAATTGTTTCCGAGCATGCGTAGGAATTTTGCGCGTCAGAATTTGTACAGACGATCGCATTTTGCTTCCGGGAATTTCGCCAGCAAAAGTCCGATGGAGCATACACATGGTCGCATTTTCCGACCAAAAGCTCTCATCAGTCTTTTGCTGGCTGAATTTCCAATTGTGTACGCGGCATAACAGTTTCATTCATTAAACTGCTGTACGGCGGGCCCCTTGGGACGCTCGGGCCCCTTACAAGTGTGTTGCCTGTACCCCCCTGATGGTGGCCCTGATGGTAATGACCCAGAGGTGTACACTGAAATGAGCATGCACCGCATGTACAGTACATTGTTTAAACATTTAAAAGCAGACAGATAAGCATTAATTTTTAATTTTAACATTGGCTCCACTTTAACCAGGAGGTTGGGGCTACTTCTTCTACTGGCTAGTTTACAAATCTCTAAACTTAAAACAGAAAAATATATTTTTGAGAGATCGACTTGCCCAAACCAAGATTCCACCTTGATCTGAAAAGTACCTGCCTTTTCTAGTGTGTCCACTTCTGGTGGGAGGTGTCTCCATCCTCTTTTACGCAAAGTAAAATAATACAGGGCTGGAAATGGAGCCTAAAGAAAGAAATGACTTGGGTTATAAAAACCTCAGGAGTTAATGTTTTATTAAAATAAGGCTGCTAGAGAAATGTTATACAAATGTTCATTGGAGGACACAGCAAACCTCTTGTAGCATAAGTTCTGTCACTCAGGGGATGGACGCTAAGCTGAAGTAGACAAACTTTGCTTTTCCCCTTGAAAGCTGTACCCATGGGAAGTTAGAGCCAAGTTTTAGTTTGGTATCCTATTAGGAAGGACATTATTGCAGACTTTGGCAATGTTGTCACACTTTCAAGGTTCAAGCAGCCATGTAGTATAGAAGACATTGAGCAAACAAAGAAAAAGATACAAAAAAAAAAAAAAAAAAAGCAGGCACTGAATAAAAGGGTTTTATTCAGTATTCAAATAGACTTATCAGAACAATTTAAACAAAACTGACAACCACCCCAATTTAGAGCTAGCTTTAAAGTAAGGTGCACATGGAAGGGCATTGCACAGTACAAACAAAACAAAATATATTTCCCAACACACTTACCATCTAGCCAGCAAAACAAATGACACTGTCAACTGGTAATCTGCATTAAAAAGAGATTTTACTTTCAAAACATTTGCAAATATAAGTGGAAGCCATGAAAACCCCTGTGTATAGTGTGGTCTTAACTCTAAATTAAAGCAGAACTCTGGGATTTTCACAAAATCCCCCATTAGTACACCCCCCCCCCCAAAAAAAAACACTAAACACTAAACAGTCATTACATTTGTGAAATTTCTTACCGTGTAGCCTCCCTGGCGGTATGATTATGTCAGATTTTTGCGTCCCGTAAGCGGTACAATTATTTTGCATAGAAATTTGTCGTTTTATATTATAGGCCTGTAATTCTTAGCAATAACACACTTAAATCTGTCCACCAAGAGTCTAGTAGATATCCCGGGTATGATGAAGTTTGAAACACAAAATCATAAATTATAATATAATAAATAAATATAAATAGTTATAAAAAACAATAATGTAATAGTAATAAAATTTATTTCCCCACGATTCACTATCGCTCAATTCTGCAAGTGTTCTAATTTACTATCGCTGTTTTCTATCTGGTCTAAAACCACTTTTGACGTACAGGGGCACTTTTTGGTTGCTATGGACAATCTCAAGTTTAATATAATATAATATAAAACTGCATGCAGGGCATTGGACAAAGCACTGGGGACAAAAGGAATGTGAAATAATTTCATACAGTAATGTAATCTGTAAGATTACAGTGCACTGTACGTATTATGATTTTTTACTTTTTTTTAATTTGTCCCGGGCTCCGCCCCCGTGCGTTGCGACGCTCGCAGGGAACAGAGCCCGAAACACAGAGGCTTCGGGAGGAGGACAGAGCCCACGGACACAGTAGGGGGACATCGCAGGATCCTGGGGACAAGGTAAGTATACCGCACCAGGATCCTGCAATGCAATCCCGAGTGTGGCTCGGGGTTACCGCTAATGGTGCTGAAATTTAACCCCGAGCCACACTCAGGAAAACCGCCAGGGAGGTTAAGAGATATGACTGATTTAATTTTCAGGAAGTCAGCTCTGTGATTCAGAAAATGCTTCATCTTTTCTGGCAGGGAGGATCTTTTAGAACAGTGATTGCATCATATCCTCTTCTCTCTCTCTCTAACTGTAATCAGACTACATTTCCCATGAATCCTTGGGATGGGAGTGAATATGGGAGGTACATTAGGCTTGTACATGTAAATGTGAACTCGCCCACTGCCACATAAATCACACCCCCCATTCTGCAACCAGCAAGCCATACATAACACACGGTATGATAGGTTACAGCCTTATAAATACAAAGCATTTTAATATGAATGCAAACCAGTGCAACGTGTCAGTGTCCACCAGTGCCAAATGTCAGGGACCACCAGAGCCAAATGTCAGAGACCACCAGAGCCAAATATCAGGGACCACCAGAGCCGAATGTCAGAGACTTCCAGAGCCAAATATCAGGGACCACCAGAGCCGAATGTCAGAGACTTCCAGAGCCGAATGTCAGGGACCAACAGAGCCAAATGTCAGAGACTTCCAGAGCCAAATATCAGGGACCACCAGAGCCAAATGTCAGAGACTTCCAGAGCCAAATATCAGGGACCACCAGAGCCAAATGTCAGAGACTTCCAGAGCCAAATATCAGGGACCACCAGAGCCGAATGTCAGGGACCAACAGAGCCAAATGTCAGAGACTTCCAGAGCCAAGTATCAGGGACCACCAGAGCCAAATGTCAGGGACCACCAGAGCCAAATGTCATGGACCACCAGAGCCGAATGTCAGGGACCACCAGAGCCGAATGTCAGGGACCACCAGTGCCAAATGTCAGGGACCACCAGTGCCAAATGTCAGGGACCACCAGAGCCGAATGTCAGGGACCATCAGAGCCGAATGTCAGGGACCACCAGAGCCGAATGTCAGGGACCACCAGTGCCGAATGCCAGGGACCACCAGGGACCACCAGAGCTGAATGTCAGGGACCACCAGAGCCGAATGTCAGGGACCACCAGTGCCGAATGCCAGGGACCACCAGACCTGAATGCCAGGGACCACCAGGGACCACCAGTGCTGAATACCAGGGACCACCAGTGAAGCATGTCTGTTTCACCAGTGCAGCTTCTCAGGGACCACCATTACAGAGCGGGGATTATTATTAGAAATCAGTTGTATGACACAACGGGGATGTCCCACTGTGTCAGGTATTGTATATGAGAACATTGATCACTGATGTCCACCTCCCGGTATTGTAATTGACAGTGCACTGTGCCAATACCGGAAGGAGGCAGACATCAGCTATCGGTGTTCTCATATACAATACCTGACACAGTGGGACATCCCCGCTGTGTCATACAACTGCATAGCACCCAACTGTCCCTGATTTCGAGGGACTGTCCCTGATTTGGAGCAATGTCCCTCTGTCCCTCTTTCCCCCTCATTTGTCCCTCATTTTGGTCTGATCTATATAGTTGTAAATAAAATGCACTTTTTATCTTTCAAAAAGTGTTTCCCAGTGCTAAACCTTTCATCCAACTTCTAAATTGCTGCATTTGTAAATTTTTAAAGCCAATATAAAAGGAATAGTTGTGGATTTAATTAACCTTTTTTTTGGTTAATTCTCCTTTAAGGGGGTGTGGCAGAGGGGTGTGTCCGATGCCTACATACGTTTGCTAGTAGGTGTCCCTCATTCCCATCTCAAAATGTTGGGAGGTATGCAACTGATTTCTAATAATAATCCCCGCTCTGCACAGAGATAGCAATAGCGGGGTGCCGGTGCGCCTCGGGGCGGAGTGGAGGGGCGGATTGCTGGCAGGGAGGAGGAGGGAGGAGAGAGAAGAAGGAGGACACCTCCTTTATGGGTGGCACAGACCGGAGGCTGTGAGACCCATTCCACCCACTACATCTCTGCTTCCTCCCTGCTCATTTTCAGAGGACTACAACTGGGCGTGTCAGACCGCTGGCTGAGCTCAGGAGAGGGATAGCAGCCAGCGGTCTCACAAACAGGATGTCAGCAGGCAATAAGCAACAGTTTTTCAGCAAGTCCAGCAGCCTATTGCAGAGGAACTACAGAGCTCAGAAGAACATGAATGGCAAAGTTGGGGAAGGTAGGAGATCAGCAACAAGGACATGGAAAAAATGTTTTGCTCGGAGTTCTGCTTTAAGGGAAGGTATGTCTGGAAGCAGCCCATTATTCCTTAGTTTACTGGAATTGGCATAGGGAGCTTCTGGTGTATGCTTTGGTGAGCTTCTGGTGTATCCTTGCTCCTTTAAAGGGAATGGGCATACTTGCCTTTAATTTATCCATTGCTATACTATATATTCTCCAAGATTTCGCCTAGCAGTAAGAAGGGTCGCTGGTTCGAATCCCAACCACGACACTACCTGCCTGGAGTTTGCATGTTCTCCCTGTGCCTGCGTGGGTTTCCTCCGGGTACTCCGGTTTCCTCCTACACTCCAAAGACATGCTGGTAGGTTAATTGGATCCCGTCTAAATTGTCCCTAGTATGTATGAATGCGAGTTAGGGACCTTAGATTGTAAGCTCCTTGAGGGTAGGGACTGATGTGAATGTACAATGTATATGTAGTACGCTATATAAGTACCTGAAATAAATAAATAAATAAATAAATAAGATGGAGATTCTCAAAGATTAAAGTTAGGAGCACACATAGGGTCCTTAGTGAAGCAGTGCGGCTTTCACATGCAGTATATTTTCAAATGTTGTGCAACTAAAACCCTTGCTTTTAACCCAAATTGTAATGCAGCGTACACACGAGCGGACTTCTCGTCGGACTGAACTCCGAAGGACTTTTCAATGGAGTTCCAACGGAGTTCCGACGAAACGGACTTGCCTACACAGGATCCCATTAAGGTCCGATCGTTTCGAACGTGATGGCGTACGACCGGACTAGAAAAGGAAGTTCAATAGCCAGTAGCCAATAGCTGCCCTTGCGTTGTTTTCGGTCCGTCGGACTAGCATACAGACGAACGTTTTTTTCGATAGGTATCAAGTCCGTCGGAAAGATTTGAAACATGTTCTATTTCTAAGGTCCGTCAGATTTTTTGACAGAAAAGGTCCGATGAAGCCCACACACGATCGTAATGTCTGACGGCTTCGTTCCGTCAGACCTTTTCTGCAGGAAAGTCCGCTCGTGTGTACGCGGCATTAGACAGTGTAATTTGTTTTTTGCTTGCTGGTAAGTGTACTAGGAAAATATTTGTTTTGTTTGTTATTAGAAGACTACTCTCTTATTATGTCTCATACATCTTTCCTACAGATCTATCCTGGAGGTTACCCAGAAACTGTTATAAGCAACCTGGGAGCCATCAGCTTCCTGTGTTCATCAGCCGATATTAACAAATGGAATATCACCTCCGTAGACATTTTGGGAAGTTTGCTGACAGCAGGACCACCAAACAACCTGGTAGGTAGAAGGTTATGAGCTACTTCTGTGACAGCAGAGTCCTGGCTGTCCATAAAACTCCAACATCTACTTATTATCATACTAACTGCAGGTCCAGGGTTCTGGGTGAAATATAAGACCAAGTCATGCACTTCTTCCATGGCAGGATCTTGGGGTGGTGCTATTGTTAAAACAGTGGCAAACAGCAGCCAATCACAAAACAGATTACTTTAAGGGAACCTGTCATTTTGTTTAAAGTCCAACTGCTGTCATAGTGTATATTTGAGTAACATGTGCAGAAAAACAGTGTTTTGCATATGTCATACATTCTATTCAGCTTCACTGTTAGCAAAAAAATTTAGGCATGGACAACATGCTGCAGAGAGCTATGTGTGAGAGCAGTGGTCTCTCTGCAATGGTCCAGCATGTCCTCTTTCTTAACTCAGACCAATAGCTGCGAAAAGATGTAACTCTCACCCCTTAAAAAAAGTTTGGGCTGAAATTTTACTATTTAAGCTCAATTGTAAGTCTAGGCAGCGTGCTCTGTGTGAGCAGAAGTCTGACACCTCCCACCCCCACTAAGCCAGACCAGACAAGTTTTGCAATCAGCAGTGAGTGTAAACTTTGCAGGTTTCACAGCTTTAAAAAAAATGCATTATTTATGCAAAATACATTGCTGCTCCATTGACTTTTTTCCTTGCTTTATTTTCAGGCTCAGATTATCATTACACGATATATTAATTTGGGTAACCCATTGAGTGGAGCTGCGATCAACGCCATTAGCAGCAAATACATATGTCTCTTGAGTTCAACGCAGCTGAATCTCATCACATCAACTGCTCTAAGGTCAGTGAACTTTCTATAACACAGCAGGGCAGTCCAAAATTCATTTGTTTGGCATATATCTCGCAATGTATTAGAAGTATGTAAAACATATACTTTTAATAATGGAGAGCAGATACCATAATCCATAGGACACTACATTGTTTACTGCCCACTGCACTTTTGACATCATTGATAAAATACTGGCCATGCTGTTAAGCCTGCGGTGTCCTTCAGAATGTTCTCTGCAAAGTGTCCTAGAGAATACTCTGTGATCGGAGAAAAACAAGGTCACATGACTTTGACAGGTGATCTCTTCTTCCCAGTATGCTTTTTTTTTGCCCATTCAATAAAGTGTATGAAGCTTCCCCTGCAGAAAGCTGCAACCAATGTTATGGAGATCATGCTGAAGATTATGCTTGAGCCAACAAAAGATTACCAGCCACCAATAAATAAAAGAGGCTAATATCTATCCTACAACTAAAATATTAATTTTGGGTAGATACTGTACATCCTTTGCATGCAAAGTCATTTGACACTTTGATGCTTTAAATTTCTATTCCTAAACTTAATTCATTATATGTTATGTTATGTTATATCTTATGTTCTCCCCTTACTATTGGCAGTGATGCCCAACCTCTAGACATATCAATCTGCAGCCAGTCGGTGAAGGATGCTCTGTATAGTATAGCGAAGACATCCTATCAGGACCAAACATCTTCCTATTACAACCTGATAAAGCCGTACCTACGTAAGTAACATGGCTAGGACAGTTCACTTGAGGAACAGCTGGTGATTTGCTGACTCTATTCTATGAGGGTTGGGGAAGGTAACTGGTGGACGATGGTCTTAGGGATTGTGTACATGGGCATCAAAATCAGAAGCAAGCAAAGAACACTTAGTGTCTTCAGGTGTATTCAACTTAAATGGGATTGGTCACTATAAATGTAATGGCCCTGACATGGAATGTAGGATGTGTGTAATATATTTGTGATGCCCTTGATCAGCAGTTATTTTTAAATAATGTTTATTTAACTTTTAAAATGTTATTATGGTAGAAGAAGCTCCAATTCACATGTGCACTTAATGTGCACTTATAAACTGTTCCCAGTGACAACAACTGAACCATATAGACTGCAAAAGGCAATGCAACACTACTCAAAAGTATTTACTGCCATATTGGGTGGGGCTTTTTTAATTGCCTAAGACTGATCAAACAAAATATCTGTGTGTGTCAGAGAACCGATCTGGACAACATTTTTATATATATATATAGATATAGATATCTATATCTATATCTATATCTATATCTATATATCTTTTTTTTTAATCAGATACTTTTTTTATTGAATTTTTTTTTTAGCAATTTACAGCAAAACTAATACATACAAAACATGCCCACTGAACATATAAAATTGCAACTAAACACAAAACAAAATTTTCAGTTGATCATAAAAGTGCTTAATGATCCTGTTCTGATGTCAGGGGCTCAGTGGAACAAGGAAGTGTTAGAAAATCTTCTCAAAGAATACACAGGTGGCAACAAAACATATTTTCAAGTAAACTGGAAAAACGCTAGATCGTATGTAAGGTTTCCTGCATCCTTCTATTACTGTGACCCTTGGCGCTTCATTTCTTGTCTTGGTTTTACAGAGGTGTCACTGGGACACAAACTAAAGATAAAGAGACAAAAATAAAATCTTGCCAGAAGCTCTAACCCATTTTCATTCTCACAGTAAAGACTCTTTCCCCAGGGAATGTGACTTCTGGATTGGCCAATTTTGTCAGCCAATCAGCATTAGTATTGAGAAGTCACCTACCCTGAGGTAGTAAGCTGTTGCCAGTGGATTTAAAAATGTTTGGGCCCATTCAACCTTAAGCATTCTGATGCATTCTTAAGCATTCTGTTGCAGTACGTTATTATTAACGTATATTATGGAACACTATAGCATTCATTGGGTCAAGGCAACCCAGTCATTATGAATGAACTACTAATGCACAACAACAGATAAAAAACACACATGATCCTTTTTTACTAATGCTGATCACCACACAGTTTATGTGTTGAGGTGTGTTGTGGTGTGTTGGGCTCCACTGTAAAATGTGTTAGAATGCCAATTTACAATGAATGGCACCCCAATACACTGCAACATAGAACAGGCGTGCTGTCATGTTTTGTGGTAAGGTGCATTGCTAAAACGCACACGTGTGAGTGGGTCCTTAAGGCAAGAGATAAGAGTGATATAAAACTGTATTGTTGGGTAATGTGAGTGCTACTAAGTTCACCCATTCATAACATACACCCCGTAAGATCCAATTCAAATGTGAACCTCTGCTCTTCAAGAGGAGGGCCAGTCAAAAAAAAAAAAAATACAAATACTGCAGCTGCTGACTTTTAATTGGACACTTACCTGTCCCAGGGTCCAGCAATGTGGGGGATCGAAGTCCCGCTTGTCTCCCCCTCCGTTCAGCGGCGCCGGCATTGCAACTGTGGGCGCCGGGCTGTGGCTTCACAGCCTGGCACCCACTGCGCACGCGCGAGCGCCGCAGTGCGCCATGATTGACAGGAGGGAGGGAGCAGAGCTGAGCCCTTCCTGTGCCGAGGGAGAAGTGATGTCACCAGCCCAGGCACTGGAAAAGGCAGACTACGAGGGACCCCCTAGCAACAGGCATTTAGAGGTAAGTAAAAAAAATATCCAAATGTTTTTTTGTATTTTTTTTTAAGGATTTTTCATGTAGTTTTTTTTTTGGTGGAACCTCACTTTAAGATTCTTTTCCAACTTTTAGTAAAAAGAGATCAAAGAAATCCATGTATACAAGCCCTTACAAAATGTGTGGTCTTCAATTTTCATAAATTATTGTAAAAGTCTTTTCACAATGGCTGCCATGGACTGTGTGCAAATTGTGGACTGAATGTGTGTTCTGTTCTTTCCACGATTTTTGGTCCTCAGACTATACAAAATATGATGTTGTCTTGTGCCATCCTTACTCCCCTCTTCCACCAAATCTGATATTTTACTTCTTTACAAGTATTAAAAAGAATATGTCAGAATAAATTGTAGAAATTCCTGGTTCATGAATTTGTTACCTTGAAAAGCAAAGAATACTGCAGACAACAAAAGAATGTGAAAGAAAAATCCTCAAGTTTGCAATAAAACCACATTTATAAACGACTACCTTTTATATTGTCAGCTGGTGCGCCATTGGCAGACCTGAAGGCACTCGCCGCCAAAAGTCCCAACATGGATATCTCAACCTTTGTGAGCTTGAACCCGAACTCTGTGGTGGTAAGTGTAAATTACACAATTGCAACCCATTTAGGCTTATTCAAGAAGGCAAAGACCTGTGTGCGAAGTACAGTGACCCAGAGCAACCAATCAGAACTCATCATTACTGATTTGAGAGTGAGGGAATATCTCAAATGTTGAGTTTGAGTTGGACATTTTGTAGATGGACAACTCCTATCCTCATATTGATTAGTGGTTCCAAATTAATAATAATTACTGCATTAGGGAACAGTTATTTGGAAAGATGCTGAGCGTATCTTTTGTGTCTGTTCCCTACTGCAGTACGATAATGGGACAAGGTCCACATCCACTAGATCAATATATGTCCAAAGAGGAGCTGAAACTCCAGCATATAGCTGTATCAAGGGCGCAATTTGCGCTGCTTTATAGTAGTGCATCAGATTTGGATCTCCCAAACCCCCTGCACGCTTCTGTTTGTATAACACTGCTTGATTCAGTCTTGGCCTTGTCGAGCCCCAGACAAATTTAAGACATGTGAGGGGATTGAAACGGGTAGGACTTAAAAAGCATACAGGAGTTTGGGGAGAAGGGTCATCTTGACCATGTGGCTGCGGCCCATGCAAGAAATTATAGACTGATCCCATAATTCCAGTAAACGGGTGAGTGATCTGATAAGGGAGGGGTAGTTAGCCATATATAAGGAATGGTGGATCGGTGTTAAGTTAATCCACAAATAGGAAACAGAGTGTGACCAATGGTATGAGAAGTTTGTGGCCAAAGAATGTTGAATCACATCTGGCAATAAAACATTTAATGCACAGGATTTGGTCTGGTTAACTTGAAGTCCTGACAAGGAGGCAGAACTGTGCAGAAGTGAAAGTAAATTGGAAAGACTAGTATGAGGAGACCTAACGTACACTAAAACGTTGTCGGCGAACAGCGCCAGTTTATGATGCATTCCAGCCAATTCCAACCCCCGAATATCGGGATTCAAGCAGATGTGTTCCGCTAAAGGTTCGAGGGCTATAATAAAGAGAAGTGGAGACAATGGGCAGCCTTGATGCGTCCCACTTGAGATGGGAAATTTAGAGGATTTGTACCCCATATATTTGACCGAGGCCATCGGATGGGAGTACAATGTATCTACCCAACTTAGGAAGGGATCACCCAGGTCTCTATAGTGGAGGACTTCTTTTAGATACTGTCAGGACAAAGTATCAAATTCCTTTCGAAATGTCCAAGGACAATAAAATAAGGGGTATGGATCGACGGTAGGCTAGATGAGTTAAAAGGAGCGTGCAGTGTATATTATCAGTGGCCTGTCGCAGGGGACAAAACCCATTTGATCTTTTGAGACCAGGTGATGCTAAATCCTATTCAAGCGACTGTCCTAAGGAGAGATTTCATCTAAGCTTTTGTATCTACAGGCGGAAGTTAAAGGGTCATCTCCCCCAAGAGACACAGATGGCAAAAAAGCACTGATGGGGCTTTTAACCCCAAAATTTAAAAATTTCACCAGGTTCTCGGAACAGTCTAAATGCATCTTATCTTTTGTCCTACCAGAACCTCACAGTCAGTGATGTAAAGAGCCTGCTTGGCAACAATACAGCCGATCTGCTCAGCCAGTTATCAAGCACGACTGTCAGTCTATGGGTCCAAAACCAGAAACAATCTGACCTTGACACATTGGGCCTGGGTATCGTGGGAGGATTACGGGATATTGCCGCCACTACCGCCACTACCGCCAATACCACCACTACCACCACTACCACCACTACCACCACTACCGCCACTACCACCACTACCAAAGCTAGTAAGTATATTTACCTTCCTTCTATTGAAATCATTATTCAGGATTTATATAGCGTCAACAGTTTGGGCAGTGCTTTACAATGTAGAGGGGGACAGTACAATTACAATAAAGTTCAATAAAAGATAGGAGAGCCTTGCTCATGGAGCTTACAATATAAAGGGAGTGGGGGTGGTAAAAAGAGGTAACAGCTGCGGGGAATGATCTGACGGAGGTGACTCGGGTACAGTTCTTAGGCGGAGGTGGGGTAGGCTTCCCTGAATAAGTGAGCTTTCAGGGATCACCTAAAGGTGGACTGGGTAGGAGCTGACCGGACATACTGGGGCAGGGAGTTCCAGAGGATGGGAGAGGCTCTGGAGAAGTCCTGGAGGTGAGCATGGGAGGAGGTAACAAGGGAGCTAGAGAGCAGGAGATCTTGGGAGGAGCGGCCAGGACAATTTGGGTGATATCTACAGATGGGGTTGGTAATGTAGCTGGGGACAATGTTATGGATGGCCTTGTATGTTGTGGTTAGTACTTTGAATTTTATATGGTGAGGTAGGGAAGCCAGTGAAGGGATTGGCAGAGAGGAACTTCTAATTAAAAAACAGGATTTAAAATGACAACTATGAATTTCTCAGGAATGTCCTAGATTCTAGAGGTCCTTCATCAAGGGAGCGGAGATGTTTAGTTGTTAAACAATGCTATTAGGCTTTTATTATCAAGTCTTAATTGTAAATGACAGGTTAAAGTGTATGTAAAACCCAACTACAAACTTCTCTCATTTGCTCCCCTTTGGTCGGGTAAATATACCATTGAAAATGTTTTGTAATACCTGCTCTATATGTGCAAAAATACCTATTGAGCTTTTCTGTGATATCCCTAATAAGCCCTTCCATTTTTTCCCTTGTATCGCAGAACACCTCATCCCTATTTTGTAGAGCAGGGGTGTCAAACTCAATTTCATCACAAGCCACATCAGCATTATGATTGCCCCTTGTATCTGTAATGCCCCGTACACACGATCGGACTTTCCGACAACAAAACCATGGATTTTTGTTTGATGGTTGTTGGCTCAAACTTGTCTTGCATAAACACGGTCACACAAATGTTGGCCAAAAATTCTGAACGTGAGAACGCGGTGACGTACAACACGTACGACAAGCCAAGAAAAAGGAAGTTCAATAGCCAGTGTGGCTCCTTCTGCTTGATTCAGAGCATGCGTGAACTTTTGTGCGTCGGACTTGTGTACACACGATCGGACTTTCCATCAACAAGTTTTGTTGTCGGAAAATTTGAGAACCTGCTCTCAAACATTTGTGTGCGGAAATTCCGACAGCAAATGTTCGATGGAGCATACAAACGGTCAGACTTTCCAACAACAAGCTCACATCGAACATTTCCCTTCGGAAAGTCCGATCGTGTGTACGCAGCATTAGACTAGATGTCTAGAACGCACCCCCCCCCTTACATCAAATGTCAAGTGCACCCCCATCATCAGAAATCAAGAGTCCCTCACCCTCTCTTACATAGCAATGCACCCCTTACCTTGTGCTGCTGCTGCTGGGAAGAAGCTGGGGGGGGGGAGCTGTAAAGCAGAAAGTGCAGGGTCTGGAGGAGGACCAGAGGAGTGCTGAAGTCTGCTGAATGCTGAGAGCAGGGGAGGTGGAGATGAGGGGGTGCTGCCGCTGCACAGAGAGGCAAAGGATCTAAAGGAGGAGTTCTGTATGCCTCTCTGCTGCTGACTGCTGAGATGGGGGGTGGGGGGGTGGCAGAGATGAGCGTCTCTACGGCTGCTAGGAGAAGATCAGGATCTGGCAGAGAAGTTCTGCTTCCTCTCTGCTGCTAACTGCTGAGACAAGGTGGGGGAGGAGATGAAGGGGTACCACCAGCTGCAGGAGAGGTGTGAGGGCAACATGAAATGGCCTGGCGTTCCGGATGCGGCCCATGGACCTTGTGTTTGACACATGTTGTAGAGTAAGTAGAATTGGAGGTGTTCCACAGTTCAGAAAAGAAAACTGGGCAGGGCTGACACCATTCCTTGTGATTTCCAGGAAAGCCACTGTGTTGTCAGCACACAACAGGAAATGAGGAGCTGAGTGCATTTCTAGGATCAAATTTTTTTTTTCTGTACTTGCATGGCCTTTAAAGGAATGAAACATGGAGAAATGTTCACATATTCCACAGACGTACTGCAAATCATTTTATTTTATTATGCCCCGACATATACCGTACCATAAAGTCTTACATATTAATTTCCATTTCTCTTTGCAGATGCTTCAGTTTTCCTACAGTCCCTGTCTTTTGTCCTGGCTGCTGTGGGGGTCGCCTTTCTTTTCTGAGACACTCAACCTTGAATTGTGTCCAAGGACAGATTCAGTTTAATTATGGACAGCGCAAACCTTAATTATTGCTTCTTTCTTATATATTAAATACGGGGTGGCTTTGAAAGAATTATTATATGTTGTTTGTGGAAATAGCAAAGATTGAAATTATGATATATACCATTTGCCCAAAAAGTGGACTAGTCCTTTAAATCAATATCAGGCACCCCCTTACTTTCTTTTTCTATCATTTTTCCTATGATTTTTACCACATCATACCACTCATTCCATTCTTTGTTCAAGCATTTATATATCTGCATCCAAGGACTCACTAGTGCCTACTAAAGATAATGTAGCTTGTAACATGAATGGAAGTCTGCCCACACATTATACAATTTTCCTTTAACTTTACCAAAACCATATAATATTAGGTCAAATCTAAACACTATTGATTTGTATACAGCCAGGCGGGCCCTTGCAATACATAGTTGAGGGTAAATCTAAAGGAAATTGAATAAGAAAATTGTATAATGTATGGCCAGCCTAACAGAGAGGCATGATTATGAATTTCATCTCAAATGTGTGCACACGAAAGGTGCATATAAGCCTTTAATTAACTGCATTGTAACCTCAGAAGGAATTTGTTTACATGTAAAGATTTATTACGCTGTCAATAAAACAAAGAAAGTGGATTATGTTTGTACAGTTTTAATTGTATTGTGCTGATATCTACATAATGCAGATGCAGAGTATGTGCAGTAAGCCTTGTTTCATTGGCACAAGTTCATGATGTGGTATTATGAGAAATACAGAAGTAGCAGCCATGATGGTTGAATAGTTTTTTTTTTTTTTTTTTGCCAGATAATCATGTGACATATGGAAACATTTGAAGTGAATGTTTATAAAGACTATGGAGACAGAGAGCTAATTTGTTCAAGTTGGAAGGGTGACCTCCTTCTAAAAATACTAGTTGCTACATGGGCAAAGCACAGGTTTACTTTAAGACCAGCCCTTCGTTCATGATGATGCCAGACGTCCCAACCTGCAAAAAACTCATTTCAGGGAGGCGGCGCTTCGCATCCACAAACCCCCCCCCCCGCGCGGCAAAATATTTTTTAAATCGCTTTTTCAATATTTTTTCACAGTGCTTCTGGGGAAGGGGGTGGGTGGTATGTGGCAGTGGACGGTGTCAGTAGTTTTTTTTTTTTTAATAATTTATTTTTTTACAATTTATGGTAGGGCAGGGGAAAGTGGTGTCAGTAGTTTTTTTTTTAAAATCAGAAAGGTTTTTATTTTGCATAGGGAACAAAATCATACATCATACATGTTAACATATTGATTGTACATATATTTTAGAGTATTAGTGCAGTTTGTCATGAACACTGTTGGCCACATTTTAAGATTGTCAAGAGGAGGTTCTATTTGTATTCCACCAAAAGTAAAGGTAATTGCATTGTTATCTTTGAACAATAAATTTGACATATAATATGCCTCTTAGAAAGTACATGTCTGATTGTCAAATGGTGTATTCGGATATTGACTAGAATACTATCTCCCTTGTATAGGAAAACTCCTGTGTTATACAGTATCTTTAAGCTGTAAAAAGGGGGAGACACAGTTATCTTCCTATAAAATCAGCGAGATCCACCACAGTATAATACAGCTCTATTATGATTGTCTGTGTTCATTGTAGTTAGTGCAATATAACATTCTCCAGTATAGGGAGGAAAAAGAGAATATCAATCAATAAAAAGAAGAAGAAAAAAGAAGGAAAGAAATCGGAAAAAAAAACCATAACAAAACAAAACCAAATCTTGCCATACATTGTAATATTGCATAATCTGTCTCATACCTCTCGGGGAGTGTATTGCCTTGTTTATCCCTTTCTTTTTACATACTTTTATTATCCATATAGTGGTTATGTCCACATTAGCCCAAGAGTAACCTATCTTTGATTAGTTGGTGTGGGGCTAGACCAGGAACATCCAACCATGCCTGCCATATCGATAGAAACTTTTGTGGGACTTTTCTATGTTGGTAAGCAGTCTTTTCTCTTATTAAGAGCCTATTGACACTGTCTATCCATTGCTTCTTGGTGGGCACTCGCGGAGTGATCCACCACTGAGCAATTAATTTTCTTGCCATATACAGCATTCGGATGAGCGCTATGCGGGTGGGTGGTGGTATCGACTCGTCTTCTATCCCTCCTAATATACATGTTACTGGGTTTCTCTCAAGGGGTATCATAAATATTTCTGTTATTGTGTCTAGTACATCTTTCCAGTACCTAAATAGTTTGGGGCACTTCCATATCATATGGAGTAAGTCTCCATGATCACGTTCACATTTTGGGCACATGGGAGAATCTCTAATTCCCCACTTATATAATTGGAGGGGCGTTCTATATGCTCTGTGAAGTAAATAAAGGTGTGAGATTTTCTGAGATGCAGATAGAGAGACCAAGGGGGCGTTTGCCAAGCATGTATCCCAACTATCTCCGTCTATTGCCCCTATGTCTTCCTCCCAGCGCTGTCTACATGGTAGTCTAGAGGGGTCTTGTATTCGCGTGACAAGGGTGTTATAGCAGTGGGATATCATTCCTTTTTTATTTTCTTCCATGAGAACTTCCTGAACAATCGGATGTTCTGTGTGGTGGATTCTGACAGTTCTGCTCTGGGTTTGTAAAGCATGTCGCAATTGGAGATACTTATAAAAATTGTTATGTGGAATCTCGAATTCTATTTGGATCTGTTGGAATGATTTGAGGGTATTATTTTGGTATAGTTGCGAAACAAATTTGATACCTGCGTCCTCCCAGTTCTTAAAACCTTTTAGTTTTTGTATTTCCTTAAATTGCCTGTTTCTCCAAAGGGGTGTGCAGGACAAAAAACCTGTAACGCCCAGTAGTTTTTTTACAAAAGACCATAGCATGATCAACAATTTAATTGTAGGGGCCTCAGGGTCTAGATGTAAGAACCCCGCTTCCAAATTTGCCAGTGCTGAATAATTATTTTCGTTTTCGTTCTCCACCACAAGCATTCGAATCGGGTCTGTGTGATCTGATAGACCCCATCCTCCCAACTGTTGCAGTTGGGATGCCAGGTAGTACGTTCTAGGGTGAGGGACAGCAAGTCCCCCCTCCTCCTTGCCGTATTGTAATGTGGATAGTTTTATCCTTGCTACCTTTTTCTTCCAAATAAGCTCCCTGAACTGGGTTTCTATCCTATCGAACCATCTCTTAGGTATCCATATTGGGGAGTTGTTAAAGATATATAATAGTTGTGGCGCCCAAACCATTTTAATAAGGTTAACTCTCCCAGCCACTGACAATGGTAATTTACACCAAGCTCTGCTTTTTTCCCGGAATTTAGTCAGGAGGGGCGTCAGGTTCTGATCAATATAGGTGTCCGGGCTCGATGTCACCTGAATCCCTAGGTAGCGAAATGAGCTCACCTGTTGTATCATTTCTGCACCCTGGGGCAGCGGGGTATTCAGGGGGTCAAGCGGCATCAGCACCGACTTGTCCCAATTAATGGAGAAGCCCGATAGTTCCCCAAAATCCTTTATGAGGGACATGACCGTTTGTAGCGTATCTTTTGTGTCTCCTAAGTACAGTAGAGTATCATCTGCGTACATGGATACCACATCTCTATTTCCACCCCTCTGAAAACCCACTATTCTTGAGTCCCCTCTAATTTTGGCCCCCAAAGGCTCTAAGGCCAGGGCAAACAGCAGGGGCGACAGTGGGCACCCCTGCCTGGTGCCCCTAAACAGAGGAAAGGGTTCCGAGAGCTCCCCATTAATGCGGATCCTGGCGGTGGGTGTGGCATACAGAAGCTGTATCCAGCGGATAAAGGTGTCCCCCAATCCCATGCTCCGTAGTGTCTTCCACAGATAAGGCCACTCGACACTGTCGAAGGCCTTAGCTGCATCTAGTGAAAAAATTGCCCTATTGCCTGGGTTGTCCACTGGGAGTTGTAGATTTAGGAATAGCCGCCTTATATTTTGGGCCGTGGATCTCGTGGGTATGAATCCAGATTGGTCTCTGTGTACTAGTTTGTGAATTACCTTGGCTAACCTGTTTGCTAACATACGAGCCAGCAGTTTAATGTCTGCCGTGAGCAATGATATGGGCCTATAAGAGCCAGGGGAGTTCGCATCTTTACCTGGTTTTAAGAGGACAATGATGATTGCCTCGTTCATTGAGTTTGGTAGGGACCCTTCCTCTAGTGCCTCATTATAGACTTTTAGTAGTGTAGGGAGCATAGAGTCCGCGTAACGTTTATATATCTCTGACGGGAGACCATCCATGCCTGGTGATTTGTTATTTTTGGTTTGGGATAGGGCAAGGTCTAGTTCTTCTGCCGTTAGAGGGGCATTAAGCATGGTTCTGTCTTCTATCTGGAGACTGGGGAGCTCACAGCTTCCCAGAAAATCTTCTATTGCACTTTCAGTGGGCATCACCTTTGAGGAGTAGAGATTGGTATAAAAATCACTAAATACTTTCAGGATATCAGAGGTAGAGGTTTTCAAGGATCCTTGCTCATCTCCAATGGCGGGAATGAGAGAGGATGATTGCTGGGACCTTGCCATTACTGCAAGCATATGTCCAGTTGTCTCTCCCTCCTCAAAGTGTGATTGTTGCAGAAAAAAGCGTTTATTTTCCGCTAACTGCAGTGCTAGTTGGCCCGACATTGTCTGCGCGCTTAACCACGCTCTTTTGGTTTCTTCCGTGGGATCATTAGTGTAGGGGTGTCAGTAGTTTATTTTATTTTTTTACACTTTTTCATTTTTTAGACATTTTTTACAATTTTTTACAAATATTTTTTGGGGGGACTTTGGTGAGATGTCAGAGGTCTAAGCAGAACCCTGACATCTCCCCTTTGAGACAGACAAAGGGACTGAGGACACAGGTTCCCCAGTCCCTTTCTCAGCACTAAAGATGAATGAACAGGAGACAGTGTCTCCTGTCCATTCATAAACCATTCATAAACTGAGCAGAGTAAACAGTTTACTCTGCTCAGTAATCACAGGACACAGGAGCGATCTCACTCACTGTGTCCAATTACTAGTAATACCCCCCTGCAACCAGAGGAGAGGAGAGGAGGGGAGCCAGCTGCGGGGGACGAGGAGGGACGGAAGAGAACACAGGGGGGGCAGGGAAGGACATGGAGGGGGGGGCGGAGGAGAACACGGGTCGGAGAAGGACATGGAGGGGGCAGGAGGAGAACATGGGGGGGGGGCGTAGAAGGACATGGAGGGGGCCAGAGGAGAACACAGGGGAGGCGGAGAAGGACATGGAGGGGGCCGGGGGAGGAGCACACAGAGCAGCTGGGATTGATCGGTGCGGCTGGAGAGACAGCTGTGATCACCGATCTCCCTGTATAGCTGTTTAGCTGACAGCTGCAGGAGGGAGAGAAGGAGAAGCGGTTGTCAGCTAAAAATCGATACAAAGGAGATCGGTGTTCACAGCTGTTCCCCGCCACACCGATCATTCCCGGAAGTTCGTGAGGCACTTGCGGTTGTGCGGGAGCCGCCACAGAAATGCGTGAGTTTCCCGCACCTTGGGGGAGACTTGAGGTGTCCGTAACTCTATACATTTTGAGAGCCTCCATAGTAGGAGTACATATATAAAAATGGATAAATTGATGGCAGGTAAGCCTTGAGGTAGTCCATCCCTCCCTAAAGGCAGAGGAGCGCATTTGGCTCCCAGTAAACAGCACAATGGCACACACCAAATAACTAACAGTACAAACATATGGCAACTGCCCCATCCTATAACTGGTCTTAACAGGAAGGAGCACATGGAAGGTCAAACAACAACAACAGAAAAATTCCCAGCTCAATTTACCAGCCAGCCTGCAACAAATTGGATTGTTCTGTTCATGTTAAAAACAGGGGTTTAGTTTACACACATTTGCAAATACATGCGTAAGCTAGAAGCTATAGGTCAAATGAACTGATCATGTTCCATGATGCACATTTCATGATGCTTGCAATGTCATAAAAACGATTGCTCTCTTGGCAGGTTATAATGAGGGCAGGAGAGGGCAGATATATGAAGGAGCTTCACCCATTTCATAAAAATATTGAAATCATAATGTATGTAAGGAACCAGGTATTTGGGTGTTATGAATATAGACTGTATACTACTGTACTGGCTAAGTATGTCCAGCAATAAAGAAAGAACCTTCTTGCTCCTAATATCAGCTCTCATCAGGGTTAATTCAGACTAGTTCCAGGGCAAGTTTTTTCTGGCATAAAAAAATTGGCATATTGAATGTCTGTGTCAAATATGGATATTGTATAAATAGGGTTTAGACTTAGGTTACCCTAAAAAAGCCTTATATAGTCCTTGGTTCATTGTATAGTCAAATGTTTGGATATTAATATGGCATGACCCTTTTCACTTTGTGACTAGAACAGCCTCCACTCTTCTGGGAAGACTTTCCATAAGAATTTTGAGTGTGTCTGTAAGGATTTGTGCCCATTGAGCCAAAAGAACCTTTGTGATGTCAGGAGGAGAAGACCTGGCTCACAATGTTCATTTTAATCAATCCCAAAGGTGATGCTTATGCTTGAGGTCAAGGATGTTGTTCACAGGAACACAGTCATGCTGGAACTGAAAAGTACTTTCCTAGTCTGTTCCCACAAGGTTGTAAGAGCACAGTTGTCATTGCATGCTGTAACATTACCAGTACCCTTCACTGAAAACACCTGAACCCAATCATCTGGAGGGGTGTCTACATACTTTGGCTATATAGTGTATGTATCTGAGAACTACCACATTTAAACAATCACATATAACGAGATAAGATAATTTTTTTTGAACACCTGTAGCACACCCCCGAAGGGGCTGCAGATGAACACGGATCCCCCACTCCTGCACATCCAGGCACACCTAATCTTCACAAGCTTCCTCAATCAGAGAGCAGTCCGTAGCTTTGTTTTGTCTTGTTTTTTATTAGAGGGTTAATAACTTTCAATAGGGATGGGAAGTTATGGGATGCCCACTTTGCCATCGGGAGTGCTGGCAGTTTGCATCCTCCAGAAGGTGGTGCTGTCGCATTGTTTGGAGAGGCGCGGAGGTGCATTGCAGGGCAGACGCTGCACACGGTAGCAGCGTGGTGTGTGGGGAACTGCGGACAGTGACACCCCCCCCCTTCCCCTCCCCACTGAGACAGAGAAGGGCGGCACAAGACCCGGGTCAATAAACGGAGCCAGAGGCAGCGTGAAATTTCGTCAATGAGCGGGGGGGGGTGACAGGGGGAAGTGACACCCCACTGAGACTGACAGTAGAGGTAGGGGGGGCGAGACCGGGAGTGTCAGGCTGTCCAGGAGAGGCGGCGGGTAAGTGAAACCATAGACTGGAGGGGGGAGTGTGTGACAGGCAGTCAGTGAAGCAGCAGGAGCACAGACGCAGGCTGACCAGGGGAGACTAAAGGTACTGGCAAACCCTATAGGAGACTGTGACAGGGACTGAGTACCTGAGTGTGGCTGAGTAACTGTTGAGTACCTGAGTATTGTTGGGAGTGCCTGAGTATTGTTGGGAGTACCTGAGTATTGTTGAGTACCTGAGTATTGTTGGGAGTACCTGAGTATTGTTGAGTACCTAAGTATTGTTGGGAGTCCCTGTGTATTGTTGGGAGTAGTTGAGTATTGTTGAGTACCTGTGTATTGTTGGGAGTACCTGAGTATTGTTTGGAGTACCTGAGTATAGTTGGGAGTACCTGTGTATAGTTGGGAGTACCTGTGTATTGTTGCGAGTACCTGAGTATTGTCGAGTACCTGAGTATTGTCCGGAGTACCTGTGTATTGTTGGGAGTACCTGAGTATTGTTGGGAGTACCTGAGTATTGTTGGGAGTACCTGTGTATTGTTGGGAGTATCTGAGTATTGTTGAGTACCTGAGTATTGTTGGGAGTACCTGTGTATTGTTGGGAGTACCCTTGTGCTGTGAGTACGCGAGTGCTGTGAGTACCCTTATATTGTGAGTACCCGGGTGCTGTGAGAACCCGGATGCTGGGAGTACCCGTGTGCTGGGAGTACACGTGTATTGTTGAGTATTAGTGTCAGGAAGCTAGTTGTTAGTTAATTGGACAGAGTAAAATTCACAATCCGCATTAAATTAGTGGGTGCGATGCACGGCAGGTATGGAGATGCGACTCGGTGCACATCTTGCGGCATGTACGCGTTCCTTGATCATCCGATCGAGGGCGAATACTGCTGCACAAAACATAAGCACGTTGTTTCCCTAGAATCCCAGGTTCTGAATCTAGGGAAGCAGCTGTCAACACTGAGAAGATTCTCCATACTAAAATGAGAGTTGGGATCGTACCAGACAGGCGCTGGCAGGGGCCAGCACAGAGGCGGGTGGAGACAAAGAGGTGCAGGCACCAGAGCAGAGTAGATGGGTGACAGTCAGGAAGGGTAGAGGGGAAAGTCATGGAGGCCGGTCTTGGGTTGGAACATCCCAATAAGTACGCCCTGTTGCGCGATATTGGGGAAACCAGTCGGGGAACAGCATTGGTGGAGCAGAGTGACTCCCCTAGCTGCCAGGGGAAAAACACCTTCAGTGAGGGTGGAGGTAAAGCCAAGGGAAAGGAAAGACAGATTCTGGTGGTAGGGGACTCAAATATTAGAAGGACAGAGAGGGCAATCTGTCACAAAGACCTGAAGCGCCGAACTGTATGTTGTTTACCGGGAGTTCGGGTTCGACACATCACGGATCTGGTTGACAGATTACTGGAAGGGGCTGGGGAAGACCCAGCTGTCATGGGGCAAGTTGGAACCTATGACAAAGTCAGTGGAAGATGGAGTGTCCCAAAAAATGTTTTTAAGGACTTAGGAGCTAAATTGAGGAATAGGACCTCCAAGGTAGTATTCTCAGAAATACTACTGGTACCTCGAGCCACACCAGAAAGGCAGCAGGAGATTAGGGAAGTAAACAAGTGGCTGAGGAGCTGGTGTAGAAAGGAGGGGTTCAGGTTCCTGGAGAACTGGGCCGACTTCTCAGTCGGTTACCGGCTCTTTGGTAGGGGCGGACTGCACCAAAATGGGGAGGGTGCAGCTCGGCTGAGAGAGAAGATGGCTGAAAAGTTAGAGGGGCTGTTAAACTAGGTGAGGGGGGAAGGGTCCAGACGTAGAGATAGCCAGCGTGGAACAAATTTCAGAGGGTAGTATTGGGGGCATTAGTAATAGGTTGACTAAAGCACCTAAACCCGAGGTAACTAAATTAACAAGTCCAAATTGAAACCTCAGAACAATCAGCAAGGAGATTGTATGCAACCGGACAAAACTACGGGGCTTGTTCACTAATGCCAGGAGTCTGGCTGATAGGGATGAGCTTCGAGTTCGAGACGAACGTAAGTTCGTCTCGAACATCGGCCGTTTGACTGTTCATCGAATTACGAACATTATGGGCCGTTCGCGTCAAATTCCAGTGGCCCGTCACGGCCCATAATTCCCTGCAGCATCTCAGTGCATTGCTGGCTGATGATTGGCCAAGTATGCACTATGACCCGCATGCTTTGGCCAATCACAGCACAGTAAGAATGGAGAGCCATAATTGGCCAAAGGCAGGGTGGCTTTGGCCAATTATGCCTCAGGAGATTTAGTACACGCCCCACACTATATAAGGCCGCCTGGAAGTCGGCCTTGTGTAGTTTGTCCCGGCATGCTGAGAGATAGAGAGAGAGACAGTGTCATTTCATTTGAGTTAGAGTTAGATAGAGCAGGCAAGCGAGTCAGTTAGCTGCAGTGTATTTAGTATATATATGCATCCCAGGTGTTGTATGTGTATATATATATATATATATATATATATATATATATATATATATATATATATATACACACTGTATTCAGTTTAGCTAGATCCGTTCCTGTTATTCTCTTCCTAATATATTTACAGGCAGGCAGCTGCAGTACAGTGTGTTAGTTGCACAGTGTGCAACTAAAGCTAACTGCAGACAATTGCTGGTGTTCTCTTCCTAATAATACCTCAGGCAGGCAGCTGCAGTATTTTCAGTCAGTGTACTGTATCCTGTGCACAGTGTGCAACTAAAGCTAACTGCAGACAATTGCTGGTGTTCTCTTCCTCATAATACCTTAGGCAGGCAGCTGCAGTATTTTCAGTCAGTGTACTGTATCCTGTGCACAGTGTGCAACTAAAGCTAACTGCAGACAATTGCTGGTGTTCTCTTCCTAATAATACCTCAGGCAGGCAGCTGCAGTATTTTCAGTCAGTGTACTGTATTCTGTGCACAGTGTGAAACTAAAGCTAACTGCAGACAATTGCTGGTGTTCTCTTCCTAATAATACCCCAGGCAGGCAGCTGCAGTATTTTCAGTCAGTGTACTGTATCCTGTGCACAGTGTGCAACTAATGCTGCGTACACACGAGCGAACTTTACAGGAGACTTTGTCTGGCGGACTTTTCGACGAACTTTACGACAGACTTTCCGAATGAACGGACTTGCCTACACACGATCAACCAAAGTCAGATGGATTTGTACGTGATGACGTACAACCGGACTAAAACAAGGAAGTTCATAGCCAGTAGCCAATAGCTGCCCTAGCATTGGTTTTTGTCCGTTGGACTAGCATACAGATGAGCTGACTTTTCGACTGGACTTGAGTCCGTCGAAAAGATTTGAAACATGTTTTATTTCTAGGTCCGTCGAACTTTTGGTGAAAAAAAGTCAGCTGGAGCCCACACACGATCGAATTGTCCGACGAACTTCGGTGCTCCGGACCAAGTCTGCCGTAAAGTCCGCTCGTGTGTACACGGCATTAAGCTAACTGCAGACAATTGCTGGTGTTCTCTTCCTAATAATACCACAGGCAGGCAGTTGATTCAGCTAGCTGCAGTATATTAGTGTACTGTATACTGGGCACAGTGTGCAGCTAAAGTACACTGCAGACAATTCCTGTTGTTTTCTTCCTAATAATACTACAGGCAGGCAGGCGATTCAGCTAGCTGCAGTATAATCGGTATATATATACATCCCAGCTTTGTGCAGCTACATCTCACTGCAGGCCATTCCTTGTGTACCTATTCCAATACATCAAAGACAGTATGTCTGGAAGGCCAACAAGGAGAGGCAGACAGGCACAGACCAATAAAAGAGGGCAAGCAGGCTCTGTGTCTAGAGGCAACAGTGCTGGTCGTGGACACGGTGCATACTCATCAGCACGTGGCTGTGGGGCACGTTTGTCCTTTTTCTCGGCAGCTGGCCGTGTTGAGCCCCAACATGCCGAAGAGTTGGTAGAGTGGATGACCAAGCCGTCCTCATCCTCTGTCACCCAGGCTACCTTGGCTGCCAATGCAGGTGCCAAAGCGGCCTATTCCCTGGACTGGAGGTCATCATCAGTTACTCCTTCCCTAGCCCCACCGGAGGAGTCCCCCAAACTGTTCAACCACAGTGTCGGGTACATGCTACAGGAGGATGCGCGGCGTTTTGAAGGCTCCGATGATGGTACCCAGCTTGAGGAAGGCAGTAACGTGAGCCCAGAGAGAGGGGTTGCCCAAGAAGGACTACAAACTGGCAGTCATGTTCCCCCAGCTGCAGCATACTGCCAGGTTTGCTCCAGTGACGAGGAGGGAGGGGACTGACTCTACGTGGGTGCCTGATAGGAGAGAGGAGGAGGAGGCAGAGGCACATCTCCAATGAGGCAGGATGCCCTCCAGGGGACAGCTTAAGGGCAGTTAACCGACTGCATCACACCGCAGAGATCCGCAAGTGCAGGGCGCTGGTGACTCCATGTGTTATTCTAAAATTTCTTTGGTGTGGGCCTTTTTTGAGACGTGTGCAGCAGATCGCACCATTGCTATTTGCAACATATGTCTGAAGTGTATCAAACGTGGACTAGACAGCAAGAGCTTGGGCACCACATGCTTAATCAGACATATGTCGAGCTCCCATGCAGCCTGTTGGCAACACTACCTAAAAGACCCACACCAAAGAACAAGGCGGACCTCTCCTTGCTCCTCCTCATCAGCTGGGATCTCCAACCCCACTATACCTTCAGTCCTCTCAGAAACCTGCACTGAGAGGAATGAAGGTGTAGAATTAAGTGTGCCACTGCCAGGTACTTGCGGGCAATCTGCTATCGGTACACCAACGTCCGATTCTAGCAGACAGATTTCCCTACCCCAGTTGCTCCACCGGCGAAAGACGTTCGCTCCCAGCCATCCAAATTCCCAGCGGTTGAATGCTAGCTTGGCTAAATTGCTAGCACTTCAACTGCTGCCTTTTCAGTTGGTAGACTCTGCCCCCTTCCGTAAGTTTGTGGAATGTGCGGTACCTCAGAGGCAGGTTCCCAAACGCCACTTTTTTTCACAGAAGGGGATTCTGGCTCTCTACCGGCATGTGATAGGCATTGTCCATGCCTCGCTGGACAGGGCGGTCAGCGGTAAGGTGCATATTACCACTGACTCATGGTCCAGCAGGCATGGACAGGGACATTACCTATCTTTCACCACGTACTGGGTGACTCTGCTGGCAGCTGGGAAGGATGCAGGGCAGGGTGCAGTAGTGTTGGAGGTTGTTCCGCCATCACGCCTCCAAAATTCTACTAGTGGTGATTCTGCCACACCTCTCTCCTCCACCCCCTCCTCTTCTTCTTCCTCCATGGCCTCTTCCTGTGCTCATTTGTCCTCGGAGCCAGTGGTGCTCCGTAGGCGTTCAAGGGGCTACGCAAGCACGCAGGCAAAAAGATGCCATGCGGTACTTGAGCTGGTGTACTTAGGGGACAGGAGCCACACTGGAGCAGAGATTCTGTCAGCTCTGCAGGGGTAGGCTCAGAGGTGGTTGACGCCACGCCAGCTTAAGCCAGGAATGGTGGTCTGCGACAATGGCACCAACCTCCTCTCTGTCCTCCGACAGGGACAACTGACCCATGTGCCCTGTTTGGCTCACGTCCTTAACTTGGTGGTGAAGCGTTCTTGGACAGGTACCCGGGCTTACAGGATGTCCTGAGGCAGGCCAGGAAAGTCTGTGTGCATTTCCGACGGTCATATAATGCCAGTGCTTGGCTGGCTGACCTCCAAAAGAAATTTAATCTGCCCAAGAACCGCCTAATCTGTGACATGCCCACCAGCTGGAACTCAACGTTGGCCATGCTGCAGCGGCTGCACATGCAGCAGAGGGCCATCAATGAGTACCTGTGCGACTATGGCACCAGGACAGGGTCAGGGGAGCGTTTTTTCCCCACGCCAGTGGGCCATGATCAGGGATGCATGCACTGTCCTGTCACCATTTGAGGAGGTCACGAGGATGGTGAGCAGTGACATTGCATGCATCAGTGACACTGTCCCTCTTGTCCACCTGTTGGAGCACACGCTGCGTGGAATAATGGACAGGGCACTTGAGACAGAACAGAGGCAGGAAGAGGAGGACTTCCTTACCTCTCAAGGCCCCCTTTATCCAGACAGTGTTCCTGCGTGCCCGCCGATCACACAGGAAGAGGACGAGGAGGAGGAGGATTGTGTCAGCATGGAGGTGGAGCCTAGCACTCAGCATCAGCAGCACTCTTTAAGGGATCATTTACAGTCCAAAGAAACCCATGGACTTGTACGTGGCTGGGAGAAAGTGGCTGCGGATCATGTCGCCCTTAGTGACCCAGAGGACTTCGGACCGAATGCCTCAGCAAACCCACGCTGCATGGCCTCCCTGATCCTGCAAAGCCTGCGGAAGGATCCTCCTATTCGTGGTATCAAGGAGAGGGATCATTACTGGCTGGCAACCCTCCTTGATCCACGTTACAAGGGTAAGGTTGCAGACCTTATCTTGCCGTCGCAGAGGGAGCAGAGGATGAAACATCTTCGGGAGGCCTTGCAGAAAGGTTTGTGCAACGCGTTTCCAGAGCCTGGGAGGTTACAATTTCAGTGGAGAAGGTGGCCGTCTGATCGATACTTTCAGACAATTTTTTAGTCCGCGGCCCCAAGGTATGATTGGTTCCTGCAACCATTGCCAGCGTCTGATTCACATGGTGCAGGAATACCTAGGGGCAAGATCAGACTTGGACACCTTTCCCACCGAAAATCCTCTGGGTTACTGGGTCTTGAAGATGGATCACTGGCCAGAGCTTGCACAGTATGCAATTGAGTTACTGGCCTGTCCTGCATCCAGCGTTCTTTTAGAACGCACATTCAGTGCTGCTGGAGGCTTTGTAACCGATTACAGGGTGCGCCTGTTCACCGAATCGGTCGATCGGCTGACCATCATAAAAATGAATCAGTCTTGGATCACCAGCTACCAAGCACCTGATGCTGATGTAACCGAATAATTTTTTTTTTTAATGTGAGATCCCTTCAAGACTGCCTGTGCTGATCCTGAGTGACTATTCTGTTATGCTGAGTGACTATCCTCTTCCTCCTCAATGTTCATGCTGATAGCTTGTAAGAACATTTTTGGTTCTGGGCACTGCCACCAGTGCCTAAGGCCCAATTTTTCTGCCCCTGTTTAACAGAGGCGTGTAATTACAATTTTTGATGCAATACTTTGTAGCAGGGCTCATTCCTGCGCTCCAACTAAAGTATCTGTGAGGGGTTGCAGTGTTGTGGCACCAGCACCAGTGCCTTAGGCCCATTTTTTCAGCCGGCATGTAATTACAATTCTTGATCTAATATTTCACAGCAGGGCCCGTTCCTGCGCTCACCAAGAGTAACTGTGAGGGCTTACAGTGTTGTGGCAACACCAACACCTAAGGCCCAAATTTCTGCAGAGTATATAGGGCAGGCCCCTATTTTCAAACATCCAACTTACAAACGACTCCTACTTGCAAACGGAAGGAGACAACAGGCAGTGAGAGGAAATCTACCCCTAGGAAGGGAAATTCTCTCCTGTAATAGGGCGTACACACGGTCGGACATTCCAACAACAAAATCCATGAATTTTTTCCGACGGATGTTGGCTCAAATTTGTCTTGCATACACACGGTCACACAAAGTTGTCGGAAAATCCCATCGTTCTGAACGCGGTGACGTAAAACATGTACGTCGGGACTATAAACGGGGCAGTGGCCAATAGCTTTCATCTCTTTATTTATTCTGAGCATGCGTGGCACTTTGTCCGTCGGATTTGTGTACACACGATCGGATTTTCCGACAACGGATTTTGTTGTCGGAAAATTTTATCTCCTGCTCTCCAACTTTGTGTGTCGGAAAATCCGATGGAAAATGTCCGATGGAGCCCAGACACGGTCGGAATTTCCGACAACACGCTCCGATCGGACATTTTCCATCGGAAAATGCGACCGTGTGTATGGGGCATAAGAGTTCCTTGTTTCACTAAAAACCCCAAATTTTCAAAATCCAATTGTCATTGGGACAGAAAGTGAGGTGAAATCTTCTGAAATCTTCTGAACAGGTGCACAGACAGCAAAACAAATGTTACAGGGGTGATAATCCTTTCTTGTGTTTTCCAAAAAGCTTAAAAATTGATTTTCTGGCTGGAGCTAAAAAATGTACCAGTTCAAAATTACAAACAGATTCTACTAAAGAACAAACCTACAGTCCCTGTCTTGTTTGCACCGCCTGTATACTGCTGTTCAGAGTATATAGGGCCTGGGGGCCCCACGCCTTTCATTTTTTTATTTGGGTGAAGGGTTCCCCTTAATATCCATACAAGACCCAAAGGGGCTGGTAATGGACTGGGGGGGGGGGTTCCTCAATGATTTTCATCCATATTGCCGGGACCAGACATGACATTAAAGCCACAAGCAGTTTTAAATGACATGTTTTTCCTTTTAGAAATGTCATTTTGAGCAGAGACTGTTCTAAACACGGGAAACACGCGCCACTTTACAGGCATAGTATAGACACCCCCCAGGCACGATATTTAAAGGAATATTTCACTTTTATTTTTTCACTTTAATCATCATTAAAATCACTGCTCCCGAAAAAATGGCCATTTTTAAAACTTTTTTTTGCATTCATACATGTACCCTGGGGCAGGACCTGGGTCCCCAAACCCTATTAAGGACAATAACTTGCACATTAGCCTATAAAATTCGCACTTTTGATTTCTCACGTTCGAGTCCCATAGACTTTAACAGGGTTCTAAAGTTCGCGCAAACTTTCGCTCCGTTCGAATATTCTGATGCGAACTGAACCGGTGGGGTGTTCGGCTCATCCCTACTCATCGGCATTCATGTTAGCAAACAAAAAATTATTCCCCTGTGAAGCCACTTCTGGTCAGGGATGGCCCTGGTATTCTGTCATAAACCAGATGTGACCAGAACTTTGTGACTGCGACAGAGTGAAAAGAAAAAAAGTTTAACCCTGCGCTTACCCTACGGTAAAGCAGCTCACACAACAAATAAGGATTTTGTCAAGATTTTAGTGCATAGACAAGTGTAGCGCTGTAGGTTTAAAAAGCTTATATAGATATAAGAATAAAGAAAACGTCTATGTCGAACAGCAAAAGGTGCAAAATATGACAGCTTAACAAATAAACAAATAAAGTCTCTGATGTTCTTCGGATGTTTTTTAGACTGAAAAAGACTGATGTTAGTCCAAAAAGGTATATAGTTCCTTATTCACCACGTGGATAACGCATGCAAAGATGTGATGGACCCTCCACATAGAGAAAAAGTGAAGGCTTACCAGAAGGATTGAACTCATAGGAACGTACGTTTAATGAGTCAATCAAGCATGTAACCCCAACGGGCAATCAAAAGGAAGAACCTCACGATTGGATGGCGGCAAAACTTCAGAACATATCCAGACTCCTGACGGAACTTTAGAATGGATGGCAAACCTTCTCATAGATCATCTCAGATGAATAGTCCATATAAGAATAAAGAAGGGGGGCCACATAGCATAATATCGTTTGGAAAAACAGATTTATTAAAATAAGTAAACAACTTACATTTCCGTAGTAAAAAAAGCGCTTCAAGTAAAATTATGGCAGGCAGTGGAGTCTCCCGATGCGTTTCGTCTTAAAAGACTTCATCTGGGGTACTCACCCACTGCTGCCATACCCCTTAATATAGATATCTTAGCCCCCTTAATGAGGATACAGCTCGTATCTAAATTTCTAAGGCACTTCCGGGTTTAGCCAAGATGGCGGACCCGCGTGCGTTCCAAGCCTCTATTTGGTGTGTGTATATGCGTTCCAGCATTGTACTGGGATGTTATTATAGAGTGTAATAAGATTAGGAGTGTAGGGATAAACTGAGAATGGAGACCACTTCCTTATAGGGATATCCCCAATATGAAATTGTTATTACCACTCTCCATTCTATAGTGGAGAGTGTGGTCCGAGATGGGGAAGAGCGAGTAGCCGGATGTGCGTCACCCCTTCGGACGGGACGAACGCACGTCATGGACCGCTAAGAGTAAACAGCGGTTCAAGCCTCGTTTTGGTGTGTATCCACCTAGTAATAGAGCGTGCGTCACCACGTCGGACGGGGCGAAGGCACGTAACTACCCATCACATGGGCGACTGGAAGTAAACAGCGGATCAAGCCTCATTCTGATAAAAATCAACCCAGTGACGTCAGTTAAACTCTGTATTGACAACACTGGGAAAACACAGTGTGCAATGACATAAATTCAAATCTGCGCAGCAGGAGATATGAACTTCAAATGGATAAATGAATATGTGTAAATATGAGAATAATATATCAATGACTATTAACACTCAGTGTGTCCAGTGAGTAGTGGTATCGTGCTGGGAAAATAAGTGAAATTAATAAGACGTGACGTGATGAGGTAATAGAAATATAAATATATTTTATAAAAATAAGAATAAAATAAAAAATAAAATAAAAAATAAAATATAAATAAAAATAAAAATAAAAAATAAAATATAAAAATAAAAATAAAAATAAAATTAAGTTAAAAAAAAAAAAAAAATAAAGATGTGAATAAATATGCGTTTAGGAGAGTGGTGATAAATACCACCTTGGAGTGTTATAATGTGGACCAAAAAACACCTCTGAATCCAAAATTTGAAGGATCTTTATAGTGAAAATGTCGATGTCAATGAAACCTTTCTATGTATGTATATAAATTTGGTCTCCATAGACCCGAGATGTATTCTCAAAAGAGTTCTGCACAATTAAACATCAACATAAAAAACTTCTACTTGCTCTCAGGTGAACTAAGAATCATTGATAAATGCGTTAATGTCGATTTCCATATTCATACCCCTTGGGGAGAGGGACTGTAGCTCATGTATCCAGAATGTCTCTAGACGGGAGACGCCCCTGGTCTTAGCACCCCCTCTCCAGGGTGGGGTGTATTGGTCAATAACTAGAAATTGTGAACCTAGTGGGTTGCCGTTATGGAATTCCTTGAAATGTCTGGGTACGCTATGTTTCGACTTCCTCCCTTTGATAAGGGCAATATGTTCACCTACTCTTCTGGTGAAAGTTCTCGTTGTGCGGCCAACATATTGTTGGCCACACGGACATGTAATCAAATATACTACATATCTAGAATTACATGTACATAAAGGCTTGATAGTATACCTTTTCCCTGTAACTGTCGATATAAAATCTGTTGTCTTGCGTCCCGTTAATACATTATGTTGACATATAACACATTTCTTACATGGAAAAAATCCAGTCAAGTTATGAAAAAATGAAGGACGCACTGGAGGGTTCGTAACATTGGGTGCTACTAGGCCACGTAGGGATGGTGCTCCTTTAAAAATTAGTTTGGCTTGTTCAGGTAACATTTTACCTAAAATATTGTCTTGCTTCAACACCCCCCAATGCTTTTTCACAATACTTTTGATTTGTTTGTGTTGCACTGAATATGAGGTTAGCATTGCCCATTTAAATGTGGAATCTGGTTCTCTGTCAGGTTTCACCTCAAACAGAGAATTCCTGTCCATATTAGTGACTCTCTGGAGGTCTAATTCCAGAGTGGTTTTGTCATACCCCTTGTCAAGAAAACGTTCTATGTTCTATGAATACATCTAGATTTGTGCAGTTCCTACGAAGACGTAGAAACTGACTACGAGGGACTGCATTAAGCCAAGATCTATGGTGACAGTTATCCCTGGGGATGAAGCTGTTTCGATCTGTTGGCTTGAAATAAGTATTGAATTCAAATTGATTGTTAACCATCTTAATTTCTAGGTCAAGGAAGTGGATCTCATTTTCGCTAGCTTCATAAGATAAGGAGATACCTCTATCATTAGTGTTAAGGTGCTCGAAAAATTGTTTCAATGATTCTGGAGTACCACTCCATAGGAGGAGGATGTCGTCTATATATCTGGCCCACAGGACCAATGAGGTGGTTCTATGGGCATAGACGACATCCTCCTCCCATTTGGCCATGAAGAGGTTCACAAGGCTCAGGGCGAATTTCGCTCCCGTGGCCACTCCACGTTGTTGCAGATAGTACCTTTGATCGAACCAAAAATAGTTATGTTTGGTCGCGAATTCAAGCAACTCTATCAAATAATCGCACTGAAAGGGAGCCAGGGATTCTTCCCGATAAAGGAAGTGTCTGACAGCCTCTATGCCTCTCTCGTGTGGTATGCACGTATATAACGAGGCTACATCCGCTGTGGCCATAATAAAACCTTCCTGTAGCTGAATCTCTTCCAAACGTTTAATCGTGGAGCTGGTATCTTTCAAAAAAGAAGGTGTCTTTGAAACAATGGGTTGCAAGTAGAAGTCAATGTATTTGCCTATTCTAGAAGTAATAGAATTAATACCACTCACGATGGGTCTCCCTGGGGGGCACGTCGGATTTTTGTGGATTTTTGGCAAATAGTAAATGGTGGGGATTCTTGGTGCAGAAGGTATCAGGAAAGCTTTTTCTTTTTTGTTTAGAATCCTAGAATCATAACCTTTAGTTATAAGAGTCTGTAGTTGTTTTTTGTATATACTAGTAGGATTGTTGGAGAGTTCTACATAAGTATCTGGTTCTCTCAATATCCGATACATCTCCTCATCATATTGGCTCTTATCCAACACCACTATTCCTCCTCCCTTGTCCGCGGGGCGGACAACTAAATTTTTGCGTGCACACAAGGATTGTAATCCTTTTTTTTGGCAATGATGAATGTTGAATGTGTTTTTCTGGCAGTCTAGCGAGATCATCAAGAACGAGATCCCTAAAGATTTTTACTGCAGGAGTAATAGGGACTGGAGGGACGAATAGGGAAGGGTTAGATAATCCCGAATGTACAGTACCTGAGGTAGCTGCTGGGTAATCAGTTCGAGTGGGATTGGAAATCAAGTACCTTTGGATGTTAATTTTACGTATAAATTTGTGGACGTCAATGAACGTATGATATTTATTTAATTTTTTGCCCTTATAATTTAATATTGCCCTTATCAAAGGGAGGAAGTCGAAACATAGCGTACCCAGACATTTCAAGGAATTCCATAACGGCAACCCACTAGGTTCACAATTTCTAGTTATTGACCAATACACCCCACCCTGGAGAGGGGGTGCTAAGACCAGGGGCGTCTCCCGTCTAGAGACATTCTGGATACATGAGCTACAGTCCCTCTCCCCAAGGGGTATGAATATGGAAATCGACATTAACGCATTTATCAATGATTCTTAGTTCACCTGAGAGCAAGTAGAAGTTTTTTATGTTGATGTTTAATTGTGCAGAACTCTTTTGAGAATACATCTCGGGTCTATGGAGACCAAATTTATATACATACATAGAAAGGTTTCATTGACATCGACATTTTCACTATAAAGATCCTTCAAATTTTGGATTCAGAGGTGTTTTTTGGTCCACATTATAACACTCCAAGGTGGTATTTATCACCACTCTCCTAAACGCATATTTATTCACATCTTTATTATTTTTTTTTTTTTTTCATTTTTTTTTTTTGTAACTTAATTTTATTTTTATTTTTATATTTTATTTTTTATTTTATTTTTTATTTTATATTTTATTTTTTATTTTATTCTTATTTTTATTTTTATAAAATATATTTATTACCTCATCACGTCACGTCTTATTAATTTCACTTATTTTCCCATCACGATACCACTACTCACTGGACACACTGAGTGTTAATAGTCATTGATATATTATTCTCATATTTACACATATTCATTTATCCATTTGAAGTTCATATCTCCTGCTGCGCAGATTTGAATTTATGTCATTGCACACTGTGTTTTCCCAGTGTTGTCAATACAGAGTTTAACTGACGTCACTGGGTAGATTTTTATCAGAATGAGGCTTGATCCGCTGTTTACTTCCAGCCGCCCATGTGATGGGTAGTTACGTGCCTTCGCCTCGTCCGACGTGGTGACGCACGCTCTATTACTAGGTGGATACACACCAAAACGAGGCTTGAACCGCTGTTTACTCTTAGCGGTCCATGTGAAGGGAAGTGACGTGCGTTCGTCCCGTCCGAAGGGGTGACGCACATCCGGCTACTCGCTCTTCCCCATCTCGGACCACACTCTCCACTATAGAATGGAGAGTGGTAATAACAATTTCATATTGGGGATATCCCTATAAGGAAGTGGTCTCCATTCTCAGTTTATCCCTACACTCCTAATCTTATTACACTCTATAATAACATCCCAGTACAATGCTGGAACGCATATACACACACCAAATAGAGGCTTGGAACGCACGCGGGTCTGCCATCTTGGCTAAACCCGGAAGTGCCTTAGAAATTTAGATACGAGCTGTATCCTCATTAAGGGGGCTAAGATATCTATATTAAGGGGTATGGCAGCAGTGGGTGAGTACCCCAGATGAAGTCTTTTAAGACGAAACGCGTCAGGAGACTCCACTGCCTGCCATAATTTTACTTGAAGCGCTTTTTTTACTACGGAAATGTAAGTTGTTTACTTATTTTAATAAATCTGTTTTTCCAAACGATATTATGCTATGTGGCCCCCCTTCTTTATTCTTATATGGACTATTCATCTGAGATGATCTATGAGAAGGTTTGCCATCCATTCTAAAGTTCCGTCAGGAGTCTGGATATGTTCTGAAGTTTTGCCGCCATCCAATCGTGAGGTTCTTCCTTTTGATTGCCCGTTGGGGTTACATGCTTGATTGACTCATTGAACGTACGTTCCTATGAGTTCAGTCCTTCTGGTAAGCCTTCACTTTTTCTCTATGTGGAGGGTCCATTACATCTTTGCATGCGTTATCCACGTGGTGAATAAGGAACTATATACCTTTTTGGACTAACATCAGTCTTTTTCAGTCTAAAAAACATCCGAAGAACATCAGAGACTTTATTTATTTGTTAAGCTGTCATATTTTGCAACTTTTGCTGTTCGACATAGACGTTTTCTTTATTCTTATATCTATGTAAGCTTTTTAAACCTACAGCGCTACACTTGTCTATGCACTGCGACAGAGTGAACCAAACATAAGGTGCTTCCCAGTCCTCGGGTCCCTCCTCAGTGCTTGCTCACCCCCAGCTGCTCCCTCCCTGATCCAGGCCCCTCCGACCGTTCCAGGCTGTCAATGTCCAGGGTCCCCTTCGACACTGTCCTCTGCCCTCTACTCCTCCATTGAACCCTGAGTGGGAGCCCTCTCTTCTTCCTGTACCTCCCATCTACCCTGCACCCCTCTACTCTACAGAACCCTGCCCCAAGCCCATGGTACCCTGCACCCCTCTACAGAACCCTACCCCAACCCATAGTACCCTGCACCTCTCCACAGAACCCTGCCCCCAACCCATAGTAGGCCTTCAGACTGGGTCAAAGATGTACCTTCCACCACGGGAACGATCCTAAGCACACAGCCAAGTCAACACAGGAGTGGTTTAGGGACAACTCTGTGAATGTCCTAAAGTGGTCCAGCCAGAGCCCTGACTTGAACCCTATTGAACATCTCTGGGGAGACCTGAAAATGGCTGTCCACCGACGGTCTCCATCCAACCTGACTGAGCTTGAGAAACCCCCTAATCCAGGTGTGCAAAGCTTGTCACATTATACCCAAAAAAGACTTGAGATTGTAATTGCTGGCAAAGGTGCTTCAATAAAGTACTGTATATTTAAAGTGTTTGTTTTACTAAAATAACAAACATGTTATACTTACCTGCTCTGTGAAATGGTTTTGCACAGAGCAGCCCCAATCCTCCTCTTCTCGTGTCCCCTGCCGGCGCTCAAGATGCAGCTGCGAAGGTCTGCACAAATAGTAATTTTGCCCTTAGATTCTCTTTCTCTTCTTTGTTCCAATATTTATAAACCTGTACCCAAAGACGCACTAGGTCTCTGTTTTCATGTAAAGATCTATTACACTACCAAAAAAACTGAGTAAGTGGATATTTGTACAGTTTCAAAACATATTGTATTGTACTGACATCTTCATATTGCAGAAGCAGAGTACGCGCAGTACCCCTTGTTTGGGTAGTACAAGTTCATTATGTGGCATTGTGGGTAATACAGAAGTAGCAGCCATGATGGTTGAAAAGATTTTTTTCCCTCAGATAGTCATGTGAATGTATTTGTTTGGTAGTCACCTGACATATGAAACCTGTGAAGTGAATGTTTCTAAGTGCTAAGTGCTAGACACAGAACTGTGTTCATTTTGGAGGAGTGACCTCCTTCTATACATAGGCAAAGCACAAGTTCACTTTAAGAGCAGTCCTACAATGAGGATGTTATAGGTCAAATGAACTGTTCCATTTATGCACATTTACACCGACTTAAATCTGTCAGGGCTGGGTCAGCCCTTCCTTCTCTGAGCTGGCTGCTCAGCTGTCGGCTAATTGCCAGCTCCTATCTCTCCACAGTTACTCACCTGTTGATGACATCCTGCTCGTCAGTCCTGCCTACTTAAGCCGTCCAGCTCAGAGGATCTCTGCCTTCGCCTTGGTCAACATCACAGGAACTATCTCCTGCGTTCCTGGTTAAGACTTGCTTGGCTGACATCCCTTCGGGCTCCAGACCCTGCTTGATGTTCCACTACACTGAATCCTGACTTTCTGGCTTGGCTGACTATCTGTTCCGGTTAAAGAACTTTGGCTATGTTTTGACTATGTTTGTTCTATTTACTTTTATTATTAAACAAGTGTGATTTAACCGTACTTCTGTCTCGGTCTGAATTATGGTTTCTGACAGTAGGCGAAGGCCATGAATTCAGAAGATAATCAATCCACTTGTTGGTAATATTTTTTCCAGATTGGATGAGCAGGATCACCGCATGGATCAGTTTGTCATAGCATTACAAACTCACCTGGAATCTCCCACTGTGGCTGCTCCGGTACAACCTGTGTTGCAGGCCGTCCCTGCTGCTACTCCAGTCTCTGTGCAGGCACCCGCCTCGAGTATTTCCTCTATAAGAGGTATGTCTGGCTCCGCTTCCCCAGCGATTGGGGGTGATCCAGTAAAATGCAGAGGGTTTCTCAACCAGGTTGAGATAAACTTTGAGATGCTGCCCCAGGCGTTTCCCACAGACAGAAGTAAAGTAGGTTTCATGATATCTTTGCTTTCTGAGAGCGCCTTGGCCTGGGCAAACCCTCTATGGGAGATGCAAAAACCTGTTGTCTTGAGTTACCCTGAGTTTGTGGCTTCTTTTAAAAGGGTATTTGACGTTCCCGCATGCTCCGCTTCTGCTGCCAAGTGCTTCATGTCCATTAGAGTACGAGAACTGTTGCCGATTACGCCATTGAATTTCGTACTCTGGCAGCAGAGGTTGCGTGGAACAACGAGGCCCTCGTGGCTGCTTTTTCTCATTGTTTCTCGGATACCATCAAGGATGAGATAGCAGCCCGAGATATACGCACAGAGCTGGAGAAGTTGATCATGTTTGCTATCCTCATTGACTCCAAACTCAGGCACTTGCGGAATCCTCCTGTACATTTGTCTCCGAGCTTTGCAGTCCCACCCGTGCCTCCCTCACCTCCCATGCCTCCTGGTACCGAGTTGGTCAGTGAAGGTGAATCCATGCACTTGGGTTTCACGCGTCTCTCTGCGGATGAGAGAACCTTTAGGAGGAGGTAGAGATTGTGCCTTTATTGTGGCCAAGCAGGTCACTTTTTGAAGTCTTGTCCTACCCCTTCCAGGAAACCCGCGAACCTTGGAGGTCCTGTCAAGGACAGACCTTAGGTGGCGTTGTTTCGTCCCCAGTTATCCAGAATGATAAGCCCCTGGTTTTGGTCACCCTTTTTTGGGCTGAATCATCGGTCAAGATACAGGCTCTAATCGACTCTGGGGCTGCAGGCTTGTTCATTGATGCTACCTTTGTATCGAAGCACTCGAATCTGCTGCAGCTGCGTGACACTCCACTTGCCATTGAGGCTCTTGATGGGAGACCTCTACAGCCTGCCCATGTAACTCATGAGACTGTTCCGTTGTCCATGGCCATAGGGGCTCTTCACCATGAGATTATCCAATTCCAAATTATTTTCTCACCTAAGTTTCCACTGGTTATTGGTTATCCTTGGTTACAGAGGCACAACCCCTCTTTTAATTGGCTCCGTGCTGAGGTTCTCTCCTGGTCGCCACAAAGCAGTAAGACATGCTTCTAGAAGGTAGCCAAGGTCCTGTGCACCTCTTCACTCTCCTCCACACTGGTCGTATAATTGCGCAAGTGACCTTCAACCTGGTGCCATACCCCCTCATGGCCGGGTTTACCCTTTGTCAGTCTTGGAGGATAAGGCCATGGAGGAGTATGTTGCAGATGCACTTTCTCAAGGTTTCATCCTCAAATCTTCATCTCCTGCTGGTGCTGGTTTCTTCTTTGTGAAGAAGAGTGGTGAACTGAGACCTTGTATTGATTATAGGGGTCTCAATCGTTTCACGATTAAGAATGCCTATCCGATTCCGTTGATTACGGAGTTATTTGACCGCCTCAAGAGAGCAACGGTTTTCACGAAGCTTGACTTGAGAGGGGCATAGAATCTTGTGAGGATTAAGGAGGTCGACGAGTGGAAAACTGCGTTTAATACCAGGACAGGCCTTTAGGAGTACCTCGTCATGCCTTTTGGCCTTTGTAACGCCCCGGCAGTTTTCCAGGAATTTATTAACGATGTCCTCCAAGATTTGTTGCAGTTATGTGTGGTGGTTTATTGCAACAATAACCTCATATTTTCCAAGTCCCTGGGGAGCCACCATACAGATGTCTTTCGTGTGCTTCAGAAACTAAGAGAGAACAATCTCTATTGTAAATTGGAGAAATGTGAATTCCATTGTGAACAGGTTAAATTCCTGTCATTTCCACTGCTGGTTTTTCGATGGACCCAGAGAAACTTTCAGCAGTCCTACAGTGGCCCCGACCCGTGGGTTTACATCCTCTGCAGCGTTTTCTGGGCTTTGCCAACTATTATCGGAAGTTTATTCATAACTTCTCGTCTCTGGTCAAGCCCCTGACTGATATGACCAGAAAGGATGGTAACCCACAGAGTTGGTCTCCGGAGTCCATTAAAGCCTTTGAGAGTCTCAAGGCTTCCTTTGTTTCTGCTCCTATGTTGGCACATCCTGATCCTACATTACCTCTTATCCTTGAGGTTGATGCTTCTGAGACTGGTGTTGGCGCCCTTCTGTCTCAACGTACTACCTCTGAGAGCGCTGTGCATCCTTGTGGCTACTTTTCCTTGTCACCTGCATTGTACAATTATGAGATTAGTGACAGAGAGATGTTAGCAATCATTTTAGCCCTGAAAGAATGGAGACATCTCCTCGAAGTTGTTTGTGTAAATGTTTTCCTTCGCGCTAGTGGATGTGACACAATAAAGGTGATCAAAATAAAAAGTGCTGTATTAAATAAACTGATGTGCATAAATACTAATATTGCCGCAAAATGAGGGTGTTCACACAAAACACTATTGGAATAAATATTAAATAAAATTTCGCGCAATATTTGTGAAATAAAGTTCAAACTCTAATGACTGCTGAATAATGAATTCCCTTTCCAGGCATATGGTGGTTACTGCAATTAATTGGAAGGTGTGGAAAAAAACAGCATAGACTATAATAATTATACCACCCTGTGACTAGCATGTGCATAAGTCTGTAACATAATGTGGTGATAATATAACCATACAATCTTCTATAGCTCACAAATGCTGATCCACATTTAGATAAAAGTTCATATATCAATTGTAATCTTCTAAGGTTCCGCTGACAATAAACCGTGCAAATAAAACAAACGTGGAATCTAAAATTGCATAATATAAATGTGCAGTCTTAAATAATAAATAATAAGTTCATAAAAAAATTTCCTAAAAAGTCCGTTTTTGTTCGTGTGATTCTGTGCAGATTTTGTGCTGTCAAAGTGAATCTAGTATAGGTGAGTGAATTTTTAAAAAATATCTGTGAATAGTTCTTATAAAAGTTCTTTTGTGATAAAAAATCTTTCTGCTGTGGGTGTCTCCCAGTGTGGTCTCACAGAACTCTCACCTTACATAGGAGATAATCAGGCATTCAGTAGTATGTCTTTGTATAGAAGTGGTGTTCTGGCAGCTTCTTCTTTTCTATGCTATATCTCCTCCAGCGTTCCTTTCCCTGCAGCTCCGCTCTAGTAAACTCAGTGTTGGTGAGATAAAATAGGTGGGGGGGAGGAGAAAGGAAGCTCCACTAGTGTATTAACTTTTTAAAATCAAAGGGGTAGCATTTATTAAGTATTACTCTTACATTTAGTATGATTAAAACAGGCAAAGTAAACGAAAAAACGATCTGGCGTTCTCAGCGCCCTCTCACTTGTGCTTCAGATACTGTGTGTCGCTCCAGCCAATCCCTACGCGTTACGACACGGTCACGTGTCTTCATCTGGGGATGTGATTGGCTGTTCTGTGTATGCTTATATATGCTGATACCGGAAGTTGCGAAGCCGCCATTTTACTTGTGGTCAATGTAATTTAAGTTCGGCGGCCATTTTTCGTTGGTTTTTAGGCAGGATCTTCCTCTAGGGTTTAAAGCCTTCATGTGCGCGGCCATATTTTTGGTGGTATTCCTTCATAATAAAGATTATTACTGCTGTTTGGTGTTACAAACGTGCTGGATTATGTGATTTAACAGGAGGAATCACCATTATTTTATTATCAAAGTGTTAACTACTAATATTTACTATACCAGCAAGGAGGAGCCGTGCATATTAGTAAAATTACGTTCTCCAATCCGTTCCTATGGCTACATTTAGAATGGTTTTCTTAGATATATGAAGCAGGTGTGGGAGTGCCCTGGTTACTATACCAGTTTATATTGATGTATTAAAAAGAATAAATGAATACAATCCAAAGAGATACATATTAATTGAACATTCGTACGACCGCTAAATTATTATACATTTACAATTACATCTCTACTGTGCTTGATTTTGATCTATTTTACGGTGGAAGCTACTTCCGTGATAATGAGCTAAATTTATATTAAAAATATGGTTAAAATTGTTTATATATTCCCACATAAAAAGTTGAGCTGTTAAAACATCAATGTTAAAAATTATTAAAATATTTGTTAAAAATCTAATGTTGGTTTAATAATTGTTTAAAAAGCAATTTAAATCGAACTCTACATTGAGTCCCCCTGGCACCAAGGTGCGTAAAGAATGTATCCATTTGGATTCTTTGCGACTGATGTCCCGGACCAAATGACTCCCTCTCCAAGACGGTCTATATTTTTCTATGCCCCAAAATTGGAGGTGTGATGGGTCTTTATTATGTACTAATGTGAAATGTTTGGATACATTATGTTTCGAAAAACCCGATTTTATGTTTTGTACGTGCTCCTTAATGCGTGTTTTCAATGCTCTTTTTGTTCGGCCCACATACTGTAGATTACAGCTGCATTGTAACACATAGACAACTCCTTCTGTATGGCATCCTATAAAGTCTTTAATATTATACCTTTGTCCCGTACTGGTGGCTGTGAATTCTTGACGCTTCCCCTGGAATTTCTTTGCATGACGACACGCATAGCAATTGCGACAGGGGTAAAAACCTTTTCCAGAGAAGAATGTGTATTCTGGTTTTAAGGGAGGGTCAATTACTGATTTGACTATTAAATCTCTTATAGTCGGAGCTCTTTTATATATTATGTTAGGTTTCTCTGGTAATATTTCTTTGAGGTCCTTGTCATTCTTCAAAATGTGCCAATGCTTTTGGATCACTTTTGCCACATCTTTATGCTGTGTGTTAAAATCCAGTATTATGCTAGGTACTTCTTGTTGAAATCTTTTTTTAGGGCAGTCTTCAAGCATTTTCTTTCTTTCAATGAGATTCACGTGTTCTATTTGGTTTTGTATCCAGTGGCCATCATATCCTTTTACTCTGAACCTCTCTCCCATCATTTGTGCTTGGTTTCGATAGTCTTCTTCTTTGGTACAGTTTCTTCTAAGCCTTGTGAACTGACCTTTGGGAATATTATAGAGCCATGGTTTATAGTGGCAGCTGTCTATTGAGAGATAGCTGTTGGCATCTACATTTTTAAAGTGTGTCTTGGTTATTATTTTCTGCCCCTCCAAGCTTATGTCTAGATCTAGGAAGTTTATTTCTTTGTCATCAATTTTCCATACCAGGTTTATATTTCTATCATTATCGTTTAGTTTGTTTAAAAACTTTTCCAAATTTTGCTTATCTCCATTCCACACAATCACGACATCATCAATAAATCTTTTATAAAGTGTCAGCTCTGGGGGAGTGTCTGTGTATACTGCCGTTTCCTCCCATTGTGCCATGAATGCGTTTGCGACCCCTGGTGCAAATTTTGCACCCATGGCTATTCCTACTTTTTGTTTGAAGTAGGATTGATCATGCCAAAAATAGTTACATTTAAGGCAAAAATCTAAACATTTCATTAAATACTTTCTTTGTTTGCAAACTAGCGTGCTGTATTTTCTCAATAGCCATTTGGTTGCAGAAATCGCATCATGGTGTTGCACTATAGTATATAGTGATGTGACATCAGCGGTGGCCAGTAGGGTCCTCCCTTCTAATACTGGTGCTGTATCTAAAAGCTGCAGTATATGCTTTGTATCTTTAAGATACGCTTGGGTTTGCTGGACCGCTGGTTGTATGAAATAGTCAATGTATTGTCCCATTCTTGCTGTTAGGGAATCAATACTATTGACTATAGGTCTCCCTGGTGGATTTTCTTTGTTCTTGTGGATTTTGGGGACTGTGTAGATTATAGGTATTCTACATGCTTCTGGTACTAGATATTTCATTTCTTTCGCATTTAGTATGTTTTTCCTCATTCCTAGATCCACTATAGCTTCTAGTTGTTTTTTATATTTTTGAGTTGGATTCCCAAGTAGTTTAGTATACGTTGTTTCATCTTGTAACTGTCTATTCAGTTCTGTGAGGTATTGCTCCTTGGATTGTAGGACTATTGCACCTCCCTTATCTGCCGGCCTAATTATAATGTCTTTCCTCTCTGTGAGACGTTTTATGCCCTTTTTCATATGTATAGGGTCTGTTGTTTTTTTGACTTTTAGGGAGTCTATGTCTTGTAGGACTAGATTTTTAAAGACTTCTATATTCTGGTTGTTTGTCATTTGGGGATTGAACGTTGAGGCATTACGTAGTGTGCTGTGTATTTCTGATTGTGTGGTTAAGGTACTTGGGGTGTTTGGTCTCCATAAATTGTTCATCATGTATTTCTTGATATTGATTTTTCTAATGTATTTCTGTATCCCAATATACGCGTTGAACTTATTTAGATTATTTGTTGGTGCATGTTTGAGTCCCTTGTCCAGTACTGCCAATTCTTCCGTTGTTATTTCTTTTCCACTTATATTCACTACGTTCTCTCCTACTGGTCTCTTTTTCTTTTGGAGTCTCTTCCCTGATCTTCGTCCTCTCCTCGTTCTGGTGTGTTTCTTCTTTGTTCTTCTTGGGGTCTTCTCCTGGGTGAGTGGTGAGTTTCTTGTGGTTGTCTCCGAGGGGTGTAATCTCTTCTGTCCCTCTCTAAAAAAGGCCTCTGTGTGTGGTAATTTTGTTGGTTTCCATAATAATATGGATTTTCGTAATATTGTTCTTGATAATCTCTGATGGGGTCAAATCTGTTATACGTGGGAATTGGGGTCCGTCCATATCCGTCTCTATAATCATGGTATGGTGGTGTTCTATTTTCTCTTGGATTTCTTTCATTCTGTTGCCAATTTCTATTTCTAAACGGTTTTTTGAACGGTTTCTTCCCTCCTCTTTTGGGAGTATATTGTCCATATCCATAGTTGTTTCTCTGATTATAGTTGTTTCTTGGTGTACCTCCATATGTATCTCTTTCATCCTTTCTTCTAGGATTCGGGCCACTAGGGTTAGGTCCATCTCGATGTGGTCGTGGCGTTTCAATGCGTCTTTCTCTTTCTTCCCATCTTGGTGGGTTAAGTGCATGCGTTGCTGTTGGATCCTGTATCCTAATTTCTCTTTCCGGTGTGGAATAAGTAGATGTCGGAGGGGCCGGTTCTACTTTACTTTGCCATTTAAAAACTTGATCTGTTTTGTAATCTGTTGTGTCCCTTTGATATTTCTTCTTTTTCCGATTTTGCACTTCTAAATCTTTGGTGATTAGATCTTTATTCAACTGAGTTGCCAATCTTTTAAATTCTGTGGTTTCTTTAAATGGTTCCATTTTTTGCTTAATTTCTTCTATTTGTTGTTCTATTAGTGTTGTTTTTTTGAGTTTGCGTTCTAGTAGGAATTTTAGACCCTCTATACTTTTATTATTAAAGAACGCAAACCATTCTGCCATCGATTCTTTATCGGTCAGTCCATCATTTGGTGGTACTTCCCACCTTAATCTTCTGGGGACTATATTTTCTCTAATGTACCTTTCAAATGTATTAGTGTCCCACCACAAGTTAATCTTTTTCTCCATGTAGTGGCCTAATTTCCTGGTCATGCTTTCTAAATCTGTGTTCCGTGTTTTACTTTGAGGATTAAATACTTCATCTAAATTGACCTTTCTGGTTTCTATATATGTAAAGACATCCATTTTAGCAGCAAAGGTGTTGTGCGTGCACTTTCAAAAGATTGTTTGTGTAAATGTTTTCCTTCGCGCTAGTGGATGTGACACAATAAAGGTGATCAAAATAAAAAGTGCTGTATTAAATAAACTGATGTGCATAAATACTAATATTGCCTCAAAATGAGGGTGTTCACACAAAACACTATTGGAATAAATATTAAATAAAATTTCGCGCAATATTTGTGAAATAAAGTTCAAACTCTAATGACTGCTGAATAATGAATTCCCTTTCCAGGCATATGGTGGTTACTGCAATTAATTGGAAGGTGTGGAAAAAAACAGCATAGACTATAATAATTATACCACCCTGTGACTAGCATGTGCATAAGTCTGTAACATAATGTGGTGATAATATAACCATACAATCTTCTATAGCTCACAAATGCTGATCCACATTTAGATAAAAGTTCATATATCAATTGTAATCTTCTAAGGTTCCGCTGACAATAAACCGTGCAAATAAAACAAACGTGGAATCTAAAATTGCATAATATAAATGTGCAGTCTTAAATAATAAATAATAAGTTCATAAAAAAATTTCCTAAAAAGTCCGTTTTTGTTCGTGTGATTCTGTGCAGATTTTGTGCTGTCAAAGTGAATCTAGTATAGGTGAGTGAATTTTTAAAAAATATCTGTGAATAGTTCTTATAAAAGTTCTTTTGTGATAAAAAATCTTTCTGCTGTGGGTGTCTCCCAGTGTGGTCTCACAGAACTCTCACCTTACATAGGAGATAATCAGGCATTCAGTAGTATGTCTTTGTATAGAAGTGGTGTTCTGGCAGCTTCTTCTTTTCTATGCTATATCTCCTCCAGCGTTCCTTTCCCTGCAGCTCCGCTCTAGTAAACTCAGTGTTGGTGAGATAAAATAGGTGGGGGGGAGGAGAAAGGAAGCTCCACTAGTGTATTAACTTTTTAAAATCAAAGGGGTAGCATTTATTAAGTATTACTCTTACATTTAGTATGATTAAAACAGGCAAAGTAAACGAAAAAACGATCTGGCGTTCTCAGCGCCCTCTCACTTGTGCTTCAGATACTGTGTGTCGCTCCAGCCAATCCCTACGCGTTACGACACGGTCACGTGTCTTCATCTGGGGATGTGATTGGCTGTTCTGTGTATGCTTATATATGCTGATACCGGAAGTTGCGAAGCCGCCATTTTACTTGTGGTCAATGTAATTTAAGTTCGGCGGCCATTTTTCGTTGGTTTTTAGGCAGGATCTTCCTCTAGGGTTTAAAGCCTTCATGTGCGCGGCCATATTTTTGGTGGTATTCCTTCATAATAAAGATTATTACTGCTGTTTGGTGTTACAAACGTGCTGGATTATGTGATTTAACAGGAGGAATCACCATTATTTTATTATCAAAGTGTTAACTACTAATATTTACTATACCAGCAAGGAGGAGCCGTGCATATTAGTAAAATTACGTTCTCCAATCCGTTCCTATGGCTACATTTAGAATGGTTTTCTTAGATATATGAAGCAGGTGTGGGAGTGCCCTGGTTACTATACCAGTTTATATTGATGTATTAAAAAGAATAAATGAATACAATCCAAAGAGATACATATTAATTGAACATTCGTACGACCGCTAAATTATTATACATTTACAATTACATCTCTACTGTGCTTGATTTTGATCTATTTTACGGTGGAAGCTACTTCCGTGATAATGAGCTAAATTTATATTAAAAATATGGTTAAAATTGTTTATATATTCCCACATAAAAAGTTGAGCTGTTAAAACATCAATGTTAAAAATTATTAAAATATTTGTTAAAAATCTAATGTTGGTTTAATAATTGTTTAAAAAGCAATTTAAATCGAACTCTACATTGAGTCCCCCTGGCACCAAGGTGCGTAAAGAATGTATCCATTTGGATTCTTTGCGACTGATGTCCCGGACCAAATGACTCCCTCTCCAAGACGGTCTATATTTTTCTATGCCCCAAAATTGGAGGTGTGATGGGTCTTTATTATGTACTAATGTGAAATGTTTGGATACATTATGTTTCGAAAAACCCGATTTTATGTTTTGTACGTGCTCCTTAATGCGTGTTTTCAATGCTCTTTTTGTTCGGCCCACATACTGTAGATTACAGCTGCATTGTAACACATAGACAACTCCTTCTGTATGGCATCCTATAAAGTCTTTAATATTATACCTTTGTCCCGTACTGGTGGCTGTGAATTCTTGACGCTTCCCCTGGAATTTCTTTGCATGACGACACGCATAGCAATTGCGACAGGGGTAAAAACCTTTTCCAGAGAAGAATGTGTATTCTGGTTTTAAGGGAGGGTCAATTACTGATTTGACTATTAAATCTCTTATAGTCGGAGCTCTTTTATATATTATGTTAGGTTTCTCTGGTAATATTTCTTTGAGGTCCTTGTCATTCTTCAAAATGTGCCAATGCTTTTGGATCACTTTTGCCACATCTTTATGCTGTGTGTTAAAATCCAGTATTATGCTAGGTACTTCTTGTTGAAATCTTTTTTTAGGGCAGTCTTCAAGCATTTTCTTTCTTTCAATGAGATTCACGTGTTCTATTTGGTTTTGTATCCAGTGGCCATCATATCCTTTTACTCTGAACCTCTCTCCCATCATTTGTGCTTGGTTTCGATAGTCTTCTTCTTTGGTACAGTTTCTTCTAAGCCTTGTGAACTGACCTTTGGGAATATTATAGAGCCATGGTTTATAGTGGCAGCTGTCTATTGAGAGATAGCTGTTGGCATCTACATTTTTAAAGTGTGTCTTGGTTATTATTTTCTGCCCCTCCAAGCTTATGTCTAGATCTAGGAAGTTTATTTCTTTGTCATCAATTTTCCATACCAGGTTTATATTTCTATCATTATCGTTTAGTTTGTTTAAAAACTTTTCCAAATTTTGCTTATCTCCATTCCACACAATCACGACATCATCAATAAATCTTTTATAAAGTGTCAGCTCTGGGGGAGTGTCTGTGTATACTGCCGTTTCCTCCCATTGTGCCATGAATGCGTTTTTAACATTGATGTTTTAACAGCTCAACTTTTTATGTGGGAATATATAAACAATTTTAACCATATTTTTAATATAAATTTAGCTCATTATCACGGAAGTAGCTTCCACCGTAAAATAGATCAAAATCAAGCACAGTAGAGATGTAATTGTAAATGTATAATAATTTAGCGGTCGTACGAATGTTCAATTAATATGTATCTCTTTGGATTGTATTCATTTATTCTTTTTAATACATCAATATAAACTGGTATAGTAACCAGGGCACTCCCACACCTGCTTCATATATCTAAGAAAACCATTCTAAATGTAGCCATAGGAACGGATTGGAGAACGTAATTTTACTAATATGCACGGCTCCTCCTTGCTGGTATAGTAAATATTAGTAGTTAACACTTTGATAATAAAATAATGGTGATTCCTCCTGTTAAATCACATAATCCAGCACGTTTGTAACACCAAACAGCAGTAATAATCTTTATTATGAAGGAATACCACCAAAAATATGGCCGCGCACATGAAGGCTTTAAACCCTAGAGGAAGATCCTGCCTAAAAACCAACGAAAAATGGCCGCCGAACTTAAATTACATTGACCACAAGTAAAATGGCGGCTTCGCAACTTCCGGTATCAGCATATATAAGCATACACAGAACAGCCAATCACATCCCCAGATGAAGACACGTGACCGTGTCGTAACGCGTAGGGATTGGCTGGAGCGACACACAGTATCTGAAGCACAAGTGAGAGGGCGCTGAGAACGCCAGATCGTTTTTTCGTTTACTTTGCCTGTTTTAATCATACTAAATGTAAGAGTAATACTTAATAAATGCTACCCCTTTGATTTTAAAAAGTTAATACACTAGTGGAGCTTCCTTTCTCCTCCCCCCCACCTATTTTATCTCACCAACACTGAGTTTACTAGAGCGGAGCTGCAGGGAAAGGAACGCTGGAGGAGATATAGCATAGAAAAGAAGAAGCTGCCAGAACACCACTTCTATACAAAGACATACTACTGAATGCCTGATTATCTCCTATGTAAGGTGAGAGTTCTGTGAGACCACACTGGGAGACACCCACAGCAGAAAGATTTTTTATCACAAAAGAACTTTTATAAGAACTATTCACAGATATTTTTTAAAAATTCACTCACCTATACTAGATTCACTTTGACAGCACAAAATCTGCACAGAATCACACGAACAAAAACGGACTTTTTAGGAAATTTTTTTATGAACTTATTATTTATTATTTAAGACTGCACATTTATATTATGCAATTTTAGATTCCACGTTTGTTTTATTTGCACGGTTTATTGTCAGCGGAACCTTAGAAGATTACAATTGATATATGAACTTTTATCTAAATGTGGATCAGCATTTGTGAGCTATAGAAGATTGTATGGTTATATTATCACCACATTATGTTACAGACTTATGCACATGCTAGTCACAGGGTGGTATAATTATTATAGTCTATGCTGTTTTTTTCCACACCTTCCAATTAATTGCAGTAACCACCATATGCCTGGAAAGGGAATTCATTATTCAGCAGTCATTAGAGTTTGAACTTTATTTCACAAATATTGCGCGAAATTTTATTTAATATTTATCTCCTCGAAGTTACCACTGTGCCAATTCTCATTCTTACTGCCCATAAGAATCTCACATTCTTGTCTGAGGCTAAACGCATTTCTCCCAGAAGGGCGCGATGTGCTCTTTTCTTGTCACGTTTCAATAACATTGTCTCATTCTTACCCAGTACTAAGAATGTAAGGGCCGACAATTTGTCATGACAATTTTCCTCCACTTCCAAGATGGAGTCGGTTCCGGTTCCTGTGATTCCTCCTGATTGTATTCTGGCTACGGTATGCACCAGTCTCACTTCTCCTTTGGGTGACAAAATTCTTGCTGCTCAGGTCCATGCTCCTCCTGAGAAACCTTGTGATCGCTGCTTTGTCCCAGAGAGTCTCAGTACTGCCGTGGTCCAGACTTACCATTCTCCCAAGGCTGTTGGCCATCCTGGGAAGAATCAACTCTTTTGGGCCATTTCCCAACAATTCTGGTGGCCTAGTCTGATGTAACCACCTTCGTAGCTGCCTGTTCCATGCGTGCTCAGAGTTAGACTCCACGACACCTTCCAGTAGGCCTCCTACAACCCATACCCAAAGGAGAGAGGCCCTGGATGCACCTGTCTATGGGTTTCATTGTAGAGTTACCCAACTCCCAGGGCAACACAATTATCCTTATGGTGGTTGACCAGTTCTCAAAAATGTGTCATTGTATTCCACTTAAGAAGTTGCCCGCTTCTAAGCAACTGGCTCCCATTTTTGCTTGGGAGATCTTTCGCTTACATGGGCTACCCAAGGGGGACTGTCTCAGACAGGGGTAGTCAGTTTGTGTCCCGGTTCTGGCGGGCCTTTTGTGCACAGTTGGGAATTCAGCTTGCTTTCTCCTCTGCATATCACCTGCAGTCTAATGGGGCCACAGAGCAAGCCAATCTGTGCTTGGAGCAATTCCTACATTGCTATATTTCTGACCATAACAACTGGTCAGACCTGTTACCGTGGGCAGAGTTTGCTCACAATAGTGCCTTGAATTCTGCTTCCCGATTGTCCCCATTTATGGCGAACTTTGGTTTCCAACCTTCCATGTTGCCTGACTCATTTGTTCCGCAGAGTATTCCTGCGATAGAGGAGCGTCTCCGTGGTCTTCGCTCCACTTGGGCACAAGTCCAGGACGCTAAGCGACATGCTAATGAGAGGCACAGACTCCATGCTGACCGCAGACGCCTGCCTGCGCCTTCCTACCAGGTTGGGTACAGGGTCTGACTGTCATCTCGTAACCTCCGACTTCATGTTCCCTCTCTGAAGTTCACACCTCGGTTTATTGGGCCTTCCCGTATTCTTCGCAGGATTAACCCAGTGTCAGGGCTGGGCTCAGCCCTTCCTTCTCTGAGCTGGACGCTCAGCTGTTGCCTAATTGCCAGCTCCTATCTCTCCACAGTGACTCAGCTGTTGATGATATTTTGCTCGTCTGTCCTTCCTACTTAAGCCGTCCAGTCCAGAGGATCTCTGCCTTCTCCTTGGTCAACATCATAGAGACATTCTCCTGCATTCCTGTTTAAAGACTTGCTTTGCTGACATCCCTTCTGGCTCCAGAACCTGCTTGCTGTTCCACTACATTGATCCCTGACTCCTGGCTTGGCTGACTATCCATTCCGGTTACTGAACTTTGGCTATGTTTTCACTACGTTTGTTCTTTTTACATTTATTATTAAACAAGTGTGATTTCACTGTACTTCTGTCTCATTCTGATTTCATGGTTTGACACCCAGTGGCTTACGCTTTAGACCTTCCTTCTAAGATGCGTATCTCAAATGTATTTCATGTCTCCTTCTTAAAACCTTTGGTCTGCAACCGCTTTATCACCTCGGTGCCACGTCCTTAACCTGTACAAGTTGAGAACCATGAGGAGTATGAAGTACAGTCCATTGTTGACTCCCGTAGGTTCCGTGGGCGCATACAGTACCTGGTGCATTGGAAAGGGTATGGTCTGGAGGAACGCTTTTGGGTCTCGTCCTCGGACGTACATGCCCCTGTCCTCCTCCGTGATTTCCATAGATGTTTTCCCCCTCAAGCCTGGTGGTCCTCCAAGGGGGAGGGGTCATTGAGGGGGTACTGTCAGGGCTGGGTCAGCCCTTCCTTCTCTGAGCTGACCGCTGAGCTGTTGGCTAATTGCCAGCTCTTATCTCTCCACAGTTACTCACCTGTTGATGATATCCTGCTGTCAGTCCTGCCTACTTAAGCCGTCCAGTCCAGAGGATCTCTGCCTTTGCCTACATCACAGAGACTATCTCCTGCATTCCTGTTTAAGACTTGCTTGGCTGACATCCCTTCTGGCTCCAGATCCTGCTTGCTGTTCCACTACACTGATCCCTGACTTTCTGGTTTGGCTGACTATCTGTTCTGGTTACCGAACTTTAGCTATGTTTTGACTACGTTTGTTCTGTTTACTTTTATTAAACAAGTGTGATTTAACTGTACTTCTGTCTCGGTCTGATTCATAGTTTCTGACAACATCAAAGGGGCTGTTTTCTTGACAGGTTATAATGGGGGGGGAGAGGGCTGACCTTCCCCTATTTCATAAAAATAGTGAAATCATATTGACCCATCCCCCTTCCAATTTTAGCTCTCATTGTAGTTAATTCTCACTAGTTTCATTCAGGGCAAGTTTTTTCAAGTAAAATACTTGGGATAGTGGTTGTGTCAAATATGCCTCATGTATAAGTAGGGTTTAGAATGAGGTAACCAAAAGAAAGCCTTATAAAGCCTTATAATCATTGGTACAATATATGGCCAAACATCTGGTGGCACCTGACTATCACACCTATATGAGCATCTTGGACATCCTATTCCCAAATCGTGGTTTTTATTATGGAGCCACCCTTACACCTTTGTGGATATAACCGCCTCCACACTTCTGAGAAGATTTTACACAAGATTTTGGAGTGTGTCTGTGGAAACTTGTGCCCAATGAGCCAAAAGAACATTTGTGATGTCAGGTACGGATGTTGAAGGGAAGACCTGGATTTGGTGTTGAAGGGAAGACCCGGCTTGCAATTTGCATTTCAATCCAATCCCAAAGGTGATGCTTAGGGTCGAAGTCCGGAATCTTGTGCACAGGAACATGATCATGCTGGGACAGAAAAGGGCCTTTCTCAATTTGTTCCCAGAAGGTTTAAAGTGCACAAAATGTCATTACATGCACTAACATTACCAGTACCCTGCATTGGAAATACCTGAACACAATCATTTGTATTTACAAACCTTTGGATACATAGGGTGTGTCCCTGATTACTACCACATGTACACAGTCACATATAATAAGAGAAGAAAAAAAAACTAAATTTTAAACACCGATAATAAGATTAGTTTTAATTATGTAATCCTTGTGCATGGTTCTTGTGTAATATAAAGATAAAGCATAAAAAACAAAATGTAAAATAATAAAAATACAATAGGAAAATAGAAGCAGTGTGAAAACATAAAACTGAAGGCAAATGTTTAAAATACAGTCAAAAATAAACATACATTTAGCATAAAAATTCATTTTCTTCAAAATTACTATCTTACATTTCAAGCATAATTCATGTTACCCGTTATCTTCTTATAAATATATGATAGACCAACAAAAGAAAAATACATTTTTAGTTCCAGATAGAGTGAGGAAAGAAACCACTGTCAAGTATTTACTGGTCTAAACACACATATCTGAGAGGAGCTAAGACTTCAGAACACATTGCTTCAATAAAAGAAGCATCTAGATTCTAAGAAGCTCACTTGCTGTGGTAAGACCACTCACTTAAAGCAAGGATCTCCTTGGTGGATACCCACAATGTGACTCAAAGCATACAAACCCAAAAGAAGCACCAAACCAAATCATAAAAGGAGTCTAAATCATAATATAATCACATAGAATTGCTAACGTGTTTGGAGATCAGGGCTTGGAATTGTTGTGAGGGTTTAAGTGGACTCAATGTACTGTAACAGGTATCCAAAAAGATCTGTAATATAACTGGCTTATCTTCTTATGGGAGTGTTATGGAGTCATGCAGTATTGACAATGCCAAGCCCGTATGAAGTGGGAGATAATTGCCCCCCAAAAAGGTGTTGGAAGTGTTCTATGTGATCATATTACAAATCATTAAAGCAACTTGGGCTATCTTAGGTTTGGTGCTCTTTTTGTGTCTTTATTGGTGTCTGCGTCCCTGTTCGGGCGGATATTTCCTAATTTCCTGTCCCTGAGACCACTGTCAATATCTCCCCAATAAGAACACAGACAGAAAGATAAAACTTGAAAAAATGTAGGTCGAAGGTGCTGGATCTGAAATGGTCTTAGTGACTCATGGTCAAAGTAAGCCCTTACTGTAGAGTACAATGATTCTGGCTACACACACCTACACAACCAATTGGTGAAACACACTTTTGGAATAAAAGAGATTTTTTCCCAAATTGGAACAACCCCCTTGTCAACCCACACATTTCATTTAAATCAGCAGTTTAAACTCTGACAAAGAAGGGACCATTTAGCCCATCATACACATTGGCGTATTGCCTTTGGACTTCTATGATTAAATAAATACTCTTGTACTCATAAAACTTGGGTGTGGCGCTCTCGTTTTCCTTACACCTTCCAGCAATAAAAACCCCACTGAGGTTGTAGCCCTTTCATACTCTATTAGAATGTGTTTTTATTGCTGCATATGTCTGTATTCCAGGGATCTCCTCTCACTTACCATCTAGGTAACAATTGTCACTGGTATACGAAGCAAAGGAAGTTCTTTCCAACAGGATCACAGACAGCATTAGACCCTTCCTCACTGTATTTAGAACTAAACAAAAAAAAATGGCTGGATTTCAGCTTTAAAGCAACTCTGTATTAAAACAAGTTTTACTTTAAAGAAAATTGTTAATACTTACTTGTCCTGCTGCTTACACACCAATCTCTATTCTCTTAAAAAGCTACAGTGGATGAAGAATGTTCAGCATCCAACACACCTCCAGATGCATCAAATGTCTGGTCCCCCACTGAGGGCTGTGCTCTGGTCCTTGTCTGTTGTAGTGACATGGGGGCCAGTGAATAAAGCTACAGAGCGCAGAGAGGAACCAGGCACCCAACAGTCCCAGAAGTGTTGGTGCCAGAAATTCTTCAGCAAACTTGACTCTCGAAGAGAGTGAAGATCAGCAGTGTAGGCTGCGAAACAGATATGTATTAGACCTCACGGGCGGTAAGGCTGGCACACTGTGAATTGGCCATTTAATTTATGCAGCTGGAGCCCCCCAGGTGCTACATGCATGCAGCTCATGTAAGTCTATAGGGACGCAACAGCTGTACAGAGAAATCTGCTCATCTTAATTTGACAGGTGTGTAGGTGATCAGCTCTAACACAGGCAGAGTGCATTTGGGGCCACTCACCCACACCCCTGTCAAATTAGGATGAGCAGGGTGTGTCCACCAGCTGCTGCATCCCCACAGACTTATATGGGCTGCCTTCAAGTAGCACCTGGGGGCCCAATCCACAAAAACAAATGCCCGATTCATGGTGTATGGGCCTCAGCGCCCATGCAAATGGTTTCTTAAAGCCCATTTGAACTTTCAGTTTAAATAAGCTAAATACATTGCTGGTGCATCAAACCCAAAAGGTTTTCAATGTCTTACAGTTTCTTTTCTTTAAAAATTAGCCACAACCAGAGTGGAAAAGCCTATACTCTGCCATAAGCTGCAGAGTGGGACTCTTGCTTTACTCTGTGTGGAAACAGTGGTCTCTATGCAGCCTCCCATTAATCTTCTGCGTACCTGAAAAAACTGAGAATGGTATTTCAACTCCTCAATTTGGTAGACCCCTGGAGGTTGATGCACCCGGGGGAGAGAGATTACACCTTTTCCTCTCCAATGCATCACTCCCATACCAGGATTGATTTCTTTCTTATTCAACACAGAGATCTATCTCTTGTCACGTCCTCCCAGATCGACATAATTGCCTTCTCGGACCATGCCCCTGTCCATGTGACACTTGAGCTGGAAATTTCTCAGTCGCGTTCCCTTACCTGGAGCCTAAATGAATCCCTATTACAACTGCCTGAGGTCCGCAAGGAAATAGATTGTTCACTAGCCACTTACTTTTCGGAAAACGCCAAATCCATGCAGAACCCCATAAGTGTGTAGTGCAGGGGGGGGGGGGGTGTTCTAATTTAGATGGGTTCTCAACGGAAGAAGGAAAGGGCCAAACAATTAGATGACCTTATTGCATGAGTGCATTCCCTCGAGCTAAAGCACAAAAAATCCCTGGCATTAGCTCATTACCAGACTCTTTCGCAGGCCAGGCAAGAGCTGAACGATTTTCTATTTCATAAAACAACCCAAAGCTTGGGCAAAAACGTTCCCTATACGAATATTCTAGCAAACCAGGCTCTATGTTGGCAAAAGCTTTACGCGGCCCGAGGAAACGCACTTTCACCTCTTCTATAACTTCCAAACAGGGGGATAGAGTACACACTTCCCAGGATATTGCCAAGGAGTTCTCGGAATTCTACCATGATCTTTATACCTTTAATCCCACTCAGGCCACGGGGACCTCAGGAGACAGTATAACAGAGGCGCTAGAGTACATTCGTGCCTCAGGTATGCCCTCTCTACCAAGTGATGCCAGTGAGACATTGGAATCATTGATCACAGAGGAGGAGGTGGGGTCTGCCATCGCCCAAACAAAACCCCACTAGGCCCCTTGCCCCGACAGCTTTTCGCTGGCTTATTATAGTACTTTCTCAGATAGATTAATTCCCCAATTCCTGACAGCGTACAACTCACTGGTGGAAGCGGGCTCGACCCGATTCCCTGTGGGCATACCTTTCCCCGATTCACAAAGACGGCAAAGATCATTCCCAGTGTGGGAACTATAGGCCTACTGCGCTACTGAATGTCGATCTGAAATTATTCTCTAAAATCTTGGCCAATAGACTTCTCCCCTATATCCCTCAGCTGATCCATGTAGATCAAGTGGGCTTTGTCCCCTCACGGGAGGCCAGGGACAACACCACTCGGGTCCTCAATATCATCCAGGCCGCTCATTCCTCAAAGCGTCCCTTGCTCTTATTACCAACGGATGTGGAAAAGGCCTTCGACAGGGTGGCTTGGCATTTGATGCAGGCCACCCTGTCCCATATCGGTATAGGCTCCCATTTCACAAGCTGGATCCTGTCCCTCTACTCTACACCATCGGCATCTGTACGGGTAAACGAACTGCACTCCGAGTACTTTTCCATCTCGAACGGGACGAGACAGGGCTGCCCTTTCTCCCCTGTTTTTTATATTAATGCTGAAGCCTTTTCGCCGTACTGTTCGGACCGACCCAAATATTTCTGGTCTCCAGAAGCCTGCGGGTCATCATAACATAGCGACTTTTGCGGACGATTTAATATCCTTCGTATCTAATCCCCGTATATCCCTGCCAAAAATTCTTCAGGCTCTACGCTCATACGGTGCCCTATCCAATTGAATAGTTATTCTGTCAAAATTGGCAGCTCTTAACATTACACTTTCTCACTCGGAATTGCAATCTATACGTACCCATTTCCCCTTTCAATGGGCAGACAAATCGATTAAGTATCTGGGGATACATGTTACCTCCGACATTGGGGACCTTTACTCCATGAACTTCGCCCCATTACTCAGCAAACTCAAGCTGGATCTCAAACAATGGCACTCCCTGTCCCCGACGTGGTTCGGGCGCTGCAACTCTTTGAAAATGACGGTCCTCCCGCGGATCTTGTACGTGTTGCAGGCCTTGCCGATTGTAGATTAAAAACAAGGTAAAAAGCTACTCACAAAAGTCGCAGGTAAAATAGCATATCAAACGCACAAAGGCAATAGTTCCAGTGGTAGGCAGCTATCCAGGTCCCTGGACAGCCAGCGGCGGTCCGTGTGCCTCCCTCCTGGGACCTGGATAGCTGCCTACCACTGGAACTATTGCCTTTGTGCGTTTGATATGCTATTTTACCTGCGACTTTTGTGAGTAGCTTTTTACCTTGTTTTTAATTTATTAAAATTTGCCAAGGATAATGCGCTAGGCTGGTGCGCTCTCTTGTTTCTTTCTTTGTTTTTCACTATTAGGATAATCCCATCCTTCGAGAGCAGCAAAGCCGAAGCCCATAGCCCCTCTTGAATCTCTTTAGCTAACACACCAGTGCGCAAGAGTACTTTTTTCGTGTTTCTTGCCGATTGTAGTCCCTATAGCATTTTTAAAACAAGTATGTTCCCTATTCAGGGAGTTTATCTGGTTCCACAAACCACCGAGATTGAGTTTATCAATACTCTCCCTCTCTAAATGGAGTGTGGGTATAAGCCTTCCTGATGTCTTTAGATACTACACAGAGCAGTACACCTCTCGAGGGTGGTGGATTGGAATTGCAATGAGGGCTCTAAGCAGTGGGTTTCCATGGAGAAGGAGGATGCCTCCATTCCTCTCCGATCTTCTCCTTGGCTGATATCTCAATTTCCTGAGGCTTTGCAGAATCACCCTTTCATTGGTGCCTCTCTACGGATAGCGAGATCAGTTTTCCATAAATGGATCTTTCCCCGCTGCCCTCGTCTTTGACGCCAATCTTTGGTAACCCTGACTTCACACCAGGTGTTCACCAATAGACACCTGCGTAATTTAAGCCATCAGGGGAAGATCTGTCTCCTTGACTTTTGGCCTCAGGGAGGATTTCCTTCCCAGGCCGATCTTCTCAGGATTTCGGAACCCCCCCTGGACTACTGGAGTACCGCCCAACTTAGACAATTTTTACAGACCTTTCAGAGATCCCATTACACACCCAAAGCTCTTACCCCATTTGAGTTGATTTGCAGGAATGGGGAGCTGACCAGACACACCCTTTCCTTGCTCTATGGATAAATGGCGTCGCCTTCAGATGGCACACTCCCATCGTTCATACCACAATGGGAAAAGGATTTAGGGATTCAGTTTTCACCTGCGCAATCACCCGAGATTTTTATCTTGGCCCACAAGTCTTCCCTTGCTAACCAGTATCAAGAAGTGGGATACAAAATTCTTTTGAGATGGTACCGTGTACCGTTCTTGCTGCACAAAACGGATAGCAATGTCTCGGAAATATGCTGGCGCTGCAATCAAGAGTTAGATACGATGACTTATATATTCTGGCAGCGCCCCCTCCTGGTGTCATTCTGGGCAGATGTGACAGGTATGGTGAAACATCTGAACATCAGTTGATTTAAGTGGCAAACCTAAGGTGTGTCTCTTAGACTTGACGGGGATACCCTTCCGGAAATACAAAAAAACTCTCACTATCCATTTGGTGAATGCAGCCAGAGCTTGCATTCCTGCACTCTGGCGGCAGTCACAGCCCCTGACTAAGGTCCTGTGGTACGCCAAAGTTAATGATATCCTACGTATGGAGGAATTAATTGCCACCCTGAATAATAATGAGGAGGTCTTCAGGGAGCATTGGAGGCCATGGAGAAATACTTCACCTGTACCGACGAATACATACAAACTATAGCCCAACCTATACCGGCGGATAAGCTACCAGTTAGTTGCTTCTTGGCTAGGGAATGGCTAGAAGTGCCTGCTCACTGGAGGGCAATCCCCTAACTCCCTATGCTTCCCCATTCCCCCTTCCTTCTATTATTTTTGTCTGTTTCTCTCCTCACTCCTGTTTTCCTTACCCTGCTTTTTCTTCTGGACTGGATAAGCCTTTTACTGCGGATTTCTCTGATCCACGAATTGGTTTGAATTAATAAAGCGTTACTGTCCTCCCGATGCTTGAACCGGGACCAGAAGACAGTGAGTTTCCCATTACCATACTTTCCAAATCTTTTAAGTACACACTCTAAGACAAGTCTAGATTAACCTCTTATCTTGGCAAGATTAAGTATGGGTTTTCGGCATACTGGGTCAGCTTTTCGTTGCAGAATCACAGGTTGATAAGCCATAGCCGGAATTTGGATGTGTAAATTTTGATGCCTTTGTTTTGTGCTGTTTTATTGTAACCTATTATTTTTCAGTGATACTGATCGGTTTCACATTCAGTTGTTATATTTCTTTGTCTATATACATGAGATGACCAGCTGTAACATTGACATATCCGTTATGCCTTATACGAGTAATGCTATTGGCTATGGTCATCGATATTCTGGTTAACAATTTTGTATTGTACATTAGCCATTAATAAAATGGAATTTAAAAAAAAAAACTGCACCAAAAACGCACCTCCCTATTGAAATGCATTCAAAATGCAGCAAGAACGCACCCGCGCCAAGTTTTTGATGTGTTTTTTGAGTCACACGATGTATGAAAAACATACCATAAGTACAGTAAAATTGTGGTAAAATTGTGGCAAACTCATGTGCGTTTTCGGTGCCATTATCAGCACCTTTTTCTCCTATCGGCAAAGTGCCGATAACAACATTTTCAGCGGCTGAAATTTCAGTGCACCTTTTCTCTACCCAGAACCATTGTAATTTTCCTCTTTTAGCAATTTATCTTTACTGTTTCAGCAACTGAGTTTCCTATTTTACTTCTCATTGGACAGCGAATCAGCATCATCAGTGTCCAGTGAACAGGAAGCGGATCCAGGTCAGTGGCGGTAAACCAGGAATTAGCAGAGCAAATTTAACTAATTAACAGTGTGTGTATCACAAGAATGGCTGCCCAAAATGACTATGTATCATGTAAAACCATAAACACACATGCATTACAACCATGTAGTTAGCTCTTTGTTCCATTTTAAAAGTAGCGAGCAGTTCATTAATTTATAATCAGTAAAAAGGTGCACACGGGAGGAGCAATTCACTAAACATGTACAGACCAAATGCCTCATTCTTTTAAGCCATCTACTAAATTTGTACCAGTCACTTGTTATTTCGAAGCATCATCAAAATCGACTGACTTTTTTATAAGGAGGGAAATAATGAATCAGTATTCTGTATAGCAATTATTCCCCTTTTCCCATTGCATCGTGGGAGAGAATCTGATTGGGTCCACTGGTCAACACAAAAGGTGATTCTTTCCTCTGATACATTGATAATTGAGGCCAAACATAACGATGATCCAGAGTCTGGCTATCCCAGACCTGGCTTAGGAGACGTTTTTAAAAGAGGTGGATGTTCCAATTTACTGTTTCCACAAGTTTTGACTCCGGTAACCGCCAACAAAATGGGGCCATGATGGAGTCTGAGCAGCATAAAAATTCATACATTAGGGGAAAAAAAGGTTAAAAATGTTCTGCTCTACATCTACACTGTAAATTTCTAGCTTGTGAACAGACACAAGGTGAAACAACCTTATCGAGAGGACAGACTATTAATAAATATGGCTTTATTATCTTCCTAGGCACACCCAAAGAAGGCGGCCATTTTGTTATGCAGTATCAATAAATAAATAAAAAAAAAAAGCAGCCCTTCAAATCAGTAGATAGTGATCTCACCAAGAACACAACCTATCAATTCACCAGGAAGTAGTGACATTACTGAGAAAGCTGTAAAATCAGCCAACGTAGTGACATCACCAAGCAGCCTACAAATTCACTGGAAACCTATGACATCACTGCAGAGGCAGCCTATGAATGCACTAGAAACCTATGATATCACTAAGATGGTAACTGATGAACTCATAAAAATGAGTGACATCATTGCATAAAAGCAGCCTTTGAATTAATTGAAAACCAGTGACATCACTGCAGAGGCAGCTTATGAATTCACTGGAAACCAATGATGTCACTATAAAGGCAGCCTAGGAATTCATTGAAAATAAATGAAATCACAGCAGAGGCAGCCTATGAATTGAATTAAATGCAGTGACATAATTGAAGAGTCAGAAACGCCCTACAAATTTACTGCACACCAGTGACATCATTGGGAAGACAGCCGAAGGATCCATTGGAGACCAGCAAAGAAGGCAATCTTTAAATTTACTAGAAACTGGTGACATTACTGCAGAGGCAGCCTATGTATTCAGTGAAAACCATTGCCATCACTGAAACTCCATACCCTCCACCATTGAAGTGCCACTGGCACGGTCCATAAAACATATCCTTCCCCTTTGGTTAGGTGGAGCAGGATTTTAAAATTTACAACATAAAAGCAACCCCAGTCCCAACAACAAATTTAAGAGGGTGTCTAAAATAAATGACCCCTGACTGTGATGTCCTCCTATGCTATGTCACCCGGGGCTTGGTAAAAAGCATTAAAAATACTCTAGCAGCAGTAAATGGAGTATTGCTGGTGAGCATCTGTGACACCAAAGATGCCATCGAGCAGTGCACTGTGGTCCTGCAGCTGTGACTGGCTGAACCAGAGGTGAATAAACTATTGCTAAGATGTTACGGCTTCATTTCCGGAACTAAAAACGGAAGATGTAGTCTGGTGTGCTCGGCACGGTTTTGTACCTTGTGGCATTGGCTACAATGCAAAAAAAACAACTTGATTATAACAGGTTATTCCCCAGGCCACTCCGCCAGCCACTGTTGGCACACAGCTCTCTCCTCCTCTGTCTCCCTCTTTTTCTCCACTGTCTTCAGTGGCTCAGCCTTGCCTTCTGGTTCAGGACCCTCCATAGAGAAGGCCTTGTTGATAAGGTTAGCCATGGCTTCACTCAGGCTCGTCATAGTTTCTGTCGGTGTCCAGTTGGGGTCCATTTCTGGCTGAAAGGGATCAGGTGCTGTGACTTCGATAAGCTCGTGGTCGGTGGGTATACGTAGGTAGTAGGCATGCAGCATCATCCTATATGGGTCAGTGTCCTTCTTAAAGCTATAGGTAAAGTCTCCCACAATGGGATAGCCCAGGGCACTGCAGTGGACTCTAAGCTGGTGCGTTCGGCCTATGGAGATATAAAAATAAAGGTATTATTCGAATGCTCACAAGGGTAGCATAAAAAAAGAAGAAGGGGTTTTATCTTCATCAATCTTGTGTCATTCTGTGACCAAAACTCTAATGGTTTTCACAGGTTAAAGTGATTCTAAAGGTAAATAAAAAAAAATAAAAATAAAAAAAAAACACAACAAATATGTCTATACTTACCTGCTTTGTGCAACTGAATTGCACAGAGCGGCCGGGAACCTCCACTTTTTGGGTCACTTGCCAACGCTCCTGGCCCCTCCCCTCCGTCCAGTGCCCCCATGGGAAGCCGCTTCCCATGGGGGCACTCGTGCGTCCTCGCACCCGATCCCCGCTGATGCGTCCATTGACACAGACAGGGGGACTCGGCCCTGCCCTCTCGTCACTGGCTTTGATTGACAGCACTGGGAGCCAATGGCTCCCAATGCCTCAGCAAAGCCAGCGAGACCTGGAAGAGAGGGGAGAGAAGAGCTGCAGACATGCATGGCGCTGGATCGAAATAGGGCTCGTGTACGTAAAGGGGGGGTTAAGGGGGGATGCTGACACCTAAACAAGGAATGCATTAAGGTAAAAAATATTTAGGCTTTACAGCCACTTTAAGGGTGACAATTTCTCTACCAACACTGTGGGGGATATTTATAAAGCAATGATTTTGACATGCAACAAACATTTTCTGCAGGTGAATCTTCCAGGTGCATGTGTTTTAAATGACAGTAATTGATTCATCACTAGCAATTGTTAGATGAAAGTCACATTCATGAATATGCCTGTAAGTGTCTGAATGAACTAAGGAGGTAGCAGTATGCTGCAGAGGTACATAGCATTGCTGACCTTCCTAATCTGTGGCTACTGATCTACACAGCAGCAGCACACATGATCCCCAATCTGTCTGCTGGTCAGAATTATTGGTAGCAAAACGTCCATGGTCACAATGTAAAATAGCAAAAGGTTTATGGAGGATATAACCCACCAACACTATACATGTTTTGTTTGGTGACTGTGGTCCCAACTGCCTTGAGATCATTCACAAGCTCCTCCTGTGTAGTTCTGGGCTAAGCCCTCTCTTTTCTCATGGTCATCCTTTCCCCATAATGTGAAATTTGCATGGAGATCCAGACCGAGAGCTATCCATAGTTACTTTGTATTTCTTCCATTTGTGAATAATTGCTCCAGCAGTTGTCTCCTTCTCACCAAAGCGTCTTACTGATGGTCTTGTAGCCCATTCCAGGCTTGAACAGGTCTACAATCTTTTAACAGCTCTTTGGTCTTGCCCATAATGGTGGTTTGAATGGAAGAAAGAGATTCTGTGGACAGGTATCTTTTATACACTTAACGAGTTGTCGTTAGGAGCACCTTCTTAAATTGATAGGACTAATCTGTGTACCACGTGAGCACATACTGTAGGAGCCAGAATTATTGTTGGTTGGTAGGGGAACAAATACTTATTTTACTCACTGAACTGCAACTCAATTTAGAACATTTGTATCGTGTGTTTTTTTCTTCTGCATTTTTGGTTGATATTCTGTTTCTATCCTTTAAAATACACCTATGATAAAAATGATAGACCCTTCATTTCTTTGTAAATGGGAAAACTTACAAAATCTGCAGGGGATCAAATGATTATTTTCCCCACTGTACAAGCATTTTAGAAGTGTATTTTAAGCATCTTACATGTACATTCAAGCTTGAGGTGTTTTTGTTTTAGCAACTGGAATGCACTAGGGGGGAGAAGACCAGTTCTTACAGGCTAAAAAACGCCTGGTATATAACTGAAGAAAAGCTTAAAAAAACAGTTGATTTATCAGGCGTTCCAAAACACCCAGATCTGTCTCAAAAGCAGCTTGTGTAGCTTTTGGAGTGTCAAGCATTCACCTACAGGTGCCTGAGCACTCATACAGTATAAAATACATGGGATTTTGGATACTGAGCGTTTTAGAGCTTCGAGCTTGGAGAATTTCTCCTCTATGACTAAACAGATCAACCTCAAGTACAATTGCCCGACCCTGCATACCAGTCAATGGCTGTAACAAAACTTTGGTGACGGGTTCTCCCTTGTATAATCCATGCTGTAGGACGGTCAGATAAGTCTGACAAGGCTTTTCATTCTCACACCCTGCAGAAAGAAACAAACAAGAGTGTGCAGTGCAAATGTTAGTGCACGTCTGAAAAAAAAACTGCGAAATGCAAAATAATAATTTTTTTTTTTTTTATATTAAACCTCACCTTCAGTACCTTCCACACACATCATGTGTGTGAGTCCCTCTTGTGTGTTCTTACCAATGGCCAGTGTGATGGTCATGCAGCTCTGTGTAACACTGCCTCGGACCTGTGTGGGGAAGTCACAAGTATCAGTACAGAAAGCTTCAACAGGACACAAGTGAATGCAACTATCATGAAAATCCCATTACTAAAATCTCATATAAGCTTTAACCACTTCAGCCCCGGAAGATTTGAAGATTTGGCTGCTCAATGACCAGGCCATTTTTTTGCAATTCGACACTGTGTCGATTTAACTGACAATTGCGCGGTCGTGCAAGGTTGTACCCAAACAAAATTGACGTCCTTTTTTTCCCACAAATAGAGCTTTCTTTTGGTGGTATCTGATCACCTCTGTGGTTTTTATTTTTTGCGCTATAAACAAAAATAGAGCGACAATTTTGAAAAAAATGTTACTTTTTGCTATAATAAATATCCCACATTTTTTTTTTTTTAAATGAATTTTTTTCCTCATTTTAGGCCGATATGTATTCTTCTACATATTTTTGGTAAAAAAAAAAAAAAAATAAATAAAAAAAAATAATAAAATCGCAATAAGCGTATATTGATTGGTTTGCGCAAAAGTTATAGCGTCTACAAAATAGAGGATTGATTTATGGCATTTTTATTATTATTATTTTTTTTTACTAGTAATGGTGATGATCTGCGATTTTTATCGGGACTGCGATATTGCGGCGGACAAATTGGACACTTTTGACACATTTTTGAGATCATTGACAATTATACAGTGATCAGCGCTATAAAAATGTACCGATTACTGTATAAATGTCACTGCCAGGGAAGGGGTTAATACTAGGGGGTGATCAAGGGGTTAAGTGCGTTTCCTGGGTGGGCTCTAACTGTAGGGGGATGGGACTGTCTAGGAGGAGAGAAAGATCGGTGTTCATACTTAGTATGAACACACAATCTGTCTCCTCTCCCCTGAGAGAACCGGGATCTCGTTCTGTCACTAGTGATCGCAGGTGCCCGGCGGTCATCGCGCCCCAGCCGGGCACTCACATCAGCCCAAGGCAAACAATGCGGGCACGCGCACTTCCCTAGTGGCCAGAAGGCGAAGCAATGTAAGGTAACGTCGTTTTGCCCAGCCGAGCCAACCTGCCGCAGTGAAACTGCGGTGGCTGGTCCGGGAAGTGGTTAAAGCAGAACTTCAGTAATTTTTTCCTCTTCTCTATCTATTAAATCTTCTGCCCTTGTTGTTTTAACTTTGCATAGTAAAACATTTTTTTTCTGCCAGTAAACACCTTATACAGCCCACTTCCTGTTTCTTGTCTGGTCATTAGCCTAGGCTTACGACATCATGCACAGATTTCTCACTTGTGAGAGTTTGCCAGGCGGGGGGGGGGGGGTAACGGGGACGGGTGAGTCATAAGAGGGCCAATGAGAGCTGCAGAGTTAAAATGGTTGCAGTTAGACTCAGTGGAGGGAGATTTCTTCAGCATATTTGGCAAGTACAGAATCACAGTATATATAAAATAATATGCAAAGTGGTTGGAGGGAAGCTTCAGAATGGCAACGATGTTTTTATTATCAAATTATGTGAGCAGACTGCAGTTCCTCTTTAACATGTTAAAGAAGAAGTTCAACTTTAGAAAATGTTACCCATCCACTCCCTGATCCCCCCCTCCGTGACAATAAGGTGGGGCTTCCTCTCTGCTGTCACATTTAAAATTGGTGCGGCTGTGCAGAGCTCCACCTGCACAGTCACGTCATTCATTCACAGGGATCAGTGGATGAAGAAACTACAAGTCCCATCTTCCACACCAGCAGACAGCTAGTTCTCAATGGACTACAAGCAGGCTGATCAGCGTGTTCCTAGTCCATTCATTCTTCCTGCAGCTCTCTTACTGAAATCGCAAAACGGGTAAAGGGCAGAGAGCTGGAAGGCGAGTCTGCAGACGCCCGACATTGCACCCATGATCCACTGATTGCGGGTGCAATGCTTTGCAGGCTCCTGTAGGAAAAAATAACAAATGCACATTTTTTTTCTGCAAAAATATGTGCATTTATTTCTAAAAGGTGAAGTTAGCTTTTAACCACATATCCACCGCCCTTTAGCTGTTTTACTCCTACAGGGTGGCCGCTGTGCACAGGATCACATATGTATATACACGTGATCCCGCACTTCCGGGTAGCAGGCCTAAATGCACGTCGCTGGTGGCTCACTCCCACTGTGATTATTCACAGCTAGGAGCTGATGGGTGGGTACCACGGACTCGATGTCCACCGGCACCCGCCGATTATGCGGTACAGAGGCAGAACAGCAGTCTTGTAAACAAGGCAGATTGCTGTTCTGTCAGGGAAGGCATGGATCCTGCAGGGACATGGATCCATGTTTTCCCCTAGTAAAAGCACCTACACTAGAGCTGCACAATTCTGGCCAAAATGAGAATCAATATTTTTTTGCTTAGAATAAAGATCACGATTCTCATGGCGTAACATCATCTTTCATATTATACAAAAAAAATTTGGGCTAACTTTACCGTTTAGTTTTTGTTTTAATTCACAAAAAGTGTATTTTTTGTCCAAATAAATTGCATTTGAAAGGCCGCTGCGCAAATACAGTGTGACATAAAATATTGCAACAACCAAAATTTTATTCTCTACGGTCTCTGCTAAAAAAAAAAAAAATTATTTATAATGTTTTGGGTTTATAAGTAATGTTCTAGCAAAAAATACTGCCCAATCACAGCTGAATGTCAACAGATGCCGGTTATCGCCATTCCTTTCCTCAAGCTGACAGCGCAAGGAAAGGAGAAGAGAGCCGATAACCAGCTTCTCTAAAAGGGACATCTACACTGATAATCAGGGCACTTAGTCCCACCAGTGCTGCCAATCTTGGCCCATTTGTGCTGCCAATCATTGCTCATCATTGCCGCCTTTCAGTGCAGCCTCATCAGTGAAAGAGAAAAATTACCTGTCTGACAAATTTTATAACAAACTATGAAAACGTTTTGTTTTTAAAAATTTTCGGTCTTTTTTCATTTATTTAGCAAAAAATAAAAAACCCAGTAGTGTTTAGATACCACCAAAAGAAAGCTCTATTTGTGTAAAAAAAACAAACAAAAAAAAACCGTTAGTTTGGGTACAGTGTTTCATGACCGCGCAATTATCATTCTAAGTGTGACAGCGTTGAAAGCTGAATATTGGCCTGGGCAGGAAGAGGGTGAAAGTGTCCGGTAAGCAAGTGGTTAAATTTGCAGCTTTCATTAAAGAGGAGTTCCACCCAAATATGGAAGCTCCGCTTATCTGCCTCCTCCTCCCCCCTCTGGTTGGTACCTTTCGGGGGGATTACCCGTTTTTGACAGGTAACCGTCACCCACTGCCACAGCGCCCTCGGCCCCCTCCTCCTTCCGCCACCGCCGGGCCAGTTAGCACACACAGCGCGCTTCGCGCATGCGCAGTGGGGAGCCAGCAGGTTTTCCTTATCACGAATGGCAACAGCAGCACCAGAGAGCCGACATCGTGGGCTCCCTGGACAGGTAAGTGCCCTAATAGTAAAGGTCAGCAGCTACAGTATGTGTAGCTGCTGACTTTTATTTTTTTGGTGGTGGGGGGGGGGGGGGTGGAACGCCTCTTAAAACCTTTTGCCAACCACCTAATGTGGACCTTAACACCCACATGCCGCAGATATATGTCCCAACCTTTCTGTTCAGAGAGTGCGCTCACTGTGTGTTCCCAGCACAGTGACTGCGCTGTCACTAGTTATCAAAAAACCAGCAGGATTTGCTACAAATCATCCAACAGCAAATCACAGCAATTTTTTTTTTTTTTTATTCGGAGCCTGCAAAGCATTGCAGCCATGACCTGCAGATCGCGGGTGCAACGCAGGACTCCTGCAGACTGTCAGTGTAAGTCGTCTCCTTGTACCTCGTATGAGCAGGCAGTTACACACTGACAGGAAGAAACAATGAACGGCCACAGCGCTCAGCAGTGTCCTGGTAATTCACTCAGAACTACAAGCCTACAGCTGCAAAGGCTGTCAGTACTTGTAGTTAATTTATTAATTGAATGATGCGGCTGGGTGGGTGGAGTCCTGCGTTTTTTGTTTTTTTTTTAATTGTGACAGCGAGCTTGGGGAGAGAATCATGTGTATTTGAACTATGGAAGTATGCCCTGTACACACGGTCGGACATTGATCAGACATTCCGACAACAAAATCCATGGATTTTTTCCGACGGATGTTGGCTCAAACTTGTCTTGCATACACACGGTCACACAAAGTTGTCGGAAAATTCGATCGTTCTGAACGCAATGACGTAAAACACGTACGTCGAGACTATAAACGGGGCAGTAGCCAATAGCTTTCCTCTTTTAATTTATTCTGAGCATGCGTGGCACTTTGTGTGTCGGATTTGTGTACACACGATCGGAATTTCAGACAACGGATTTTGTTGTCGGAAACTTTTATAGCAAGCTCTCAAACTTTGTGTGTCGGAAATTCCTATGGAAAAATGTGTGATGGAGCCTACACACGGTCGGAATTTCCGACAACAAGGTCCTATCACACATTTTTCATCGGAAAATCCTATCGTGTGTACAGGGCATTAGTCGTTGCCTGAGGTTTGTATAGAGGTCAAGTTTTGTACTTGCCAGTGCCAGGTAAGCCTTGGTGACTGTGCGCTCCTTAAAACACTTATACGCGCGTCCTGCCGCTTCTTTGCTAAGGGCGACGCACAAAGCCCCGCTAGTAGAGAAGTCCAGCTGATGGCAGAACCTGAGAGTTGGAGAGATGATACAAGGATGAAAAGCAAACAAGCTGTAACAGTGCAAACCTACAACACACACTGCCTGCAAGTTCATTTATATCTGACCTTGCTTTGATTCCACAGACATTAACCCTTTCACTGCCATGCCCATATTTATTTTTTGGGAGTTTCTTTTGCACCTTTTACTCCTGAAAACCGCCAAATTTTCAAAAGCTTAAAGCAGAGACCCTGGAGAAGAAATTAGTGGTAGTCCGATATCTTTAGGTCATAGTACGTAAGCACAATGGTTTAACAAATGCATATCTTCAGACAAAAATAAATACCATAAAATTACTTTTAGTGCACATAAACAAAATATACTGTATAACGGTGGATTATAACCCATGGCAGGGTTTCTTTAGTCATTTGTATCCCATTGTTGAGATCTATCTTTACTTCCTGTCCCATAGCCACAACAGGAAGCAAAATTAAATCCCTCCAGGGAATCCCTGGTTTTGTCATAAGAATCAGTGTCCCCATTGGAAGATTTCACCTCTATTCCTATTCTGGTGACAACTCAAATTTGTGGATTTTCTTTCACTTTAAATGATAACAGTAAATAATAACAAAATAGAGAGCGTGAAACTCCTTAATGGGATCACAGCTTTAAAAAAACAAAACAAAAAAACTCCGGTACCCAAAACTGTTAATCGGCCATTCTGGAGAAGCCCTTTAGGTCATTAGTTTAGAGTTAACTGTGAATAATGGTCCTACAAGTACTGCTCTCATGTCATCGTGTGCACCAATATATATCATGTGTTTCAGCAGTTCCTGATAGTGCCGCAGGTTGGTCAGCACTTGCTGCCTATCGTGCATTCCTATTGGACGGTGAGGCAGCACAATGTAGTGATGGGCCAACAAGAATGTGAGGGGGTGGGGCTTAAAGTCATTTTTTTTCAACTTTTCATCTATTAAATCTCCTGCCCTTGTTGTTTTAACTTTGGATACTAAAACATTTTTGTTTCTGCCAGTAAATACCTTATACAGCCCACTTCCTGTTTCTTGTCTAGTAAAAAGCCTAGGCTTATGACATCATGCACAGCTCTCTCTTTGCCAGGAAGGGAGGGGGGGTGGATGAGTCATAAGAGGGCCAACCAATGAGAGCTGCAGAGCTGGAGGTGTGCCTCTGTGGAAATTCAGGAAGTGAACAGGCAGCAGCTTCAGCTGACAACAGTTAAAATGGCTGCAGCCGGACTTAGTGCAGGGAGATTTCTGCAGCATATTTGGCAAGTTCAGAATCACAGTATATATAAAACAATATGCAAAGTGGTTGGAGGAAAGCTTCAGAATGGCAAAGATGTTTTTATTACAAAATTATGCGAACAGACTGCACTTCCTCTTCTTCCTCTTTAAAGGGGTTAATACTCTGCATTGTGTAAAAAATGGCTGTTTGATCCTGTGTTCTCTGATCCTTCCCAATCCATCTGCTGATAGAACAAAGCCTTGGGGGGACTCTGCACGTGCTCAGTTTGGTGTGTATTGCTTTTTTTCTCGGGAGAGTGCATGTGATCAGCACAGGGTCAATCAGAACTGTCCAGACAGAGGGTCAGGGGTCCTGCGCCCTCATAGGACAGTCAGAGTAGAATTAAAACTCCTCTTACAAGCTTTAACCAGACACTGATAGAAGTCACAAGACTGCTATATACTGCTGATTAGAAAAGGCATTTAGCAGTTTATATTTACTAAAATAATTGCATTTCCATGTTCCGTGTACTGTGGGAGACGAGATATAGTAAATGCAGGGTCCTGGGTTTAGTTAGGGCTGGGCTATTTTCTCCCAAAAAAAAAAAAAAATCTGCGATTTAAAAAAAAACTCGTTTCACGATTCGAAAAGAGTTTTTTTTTTGGGACACCGTGCCAGTCCTGAGCAGCTGCGTGCAGGAGTTTTTAGGCGAGGCCGCGGCTTCGGCCTAGTCTGCGGCGTCCGGCCTCGTGGACTAGGTCGAAGCCTCGCCTAAAAACTCCTGCCCGCAGCTCCTCAGGATCGGTGCAGTGAAAAAAAAAAAAAATCTAAAAAAAAATCGATTCGCTTAAATTTTGAATCGATTTGACCTCTCAACTCGATTCAAGATTTAAATCGATTTTTTTCCCCAGCCCTAGGTTTAGTAACACTTTGGTGCCATTGACCTAAGCCCAAAGGCTGTCAATACCGGCCCTAATAGTCACTCACCTGAACCCATAATAGGTGTCGGGATCAGCCAGCTCGGGGAATCTGTGCTTTAGCTGGCTCTGTACTGTCACTTTCTCGTACCACATTTTGCTGTCTATGCGAATGTCCCAGTGCTTGTTCACCACCAGGAAGTCCGGACTCTGGTACAGAATACAGAGGTTCTCCATGCTGCCTGGCTCCATTACTGAACAAGTACTGCCTGAAAGAGACAAGGTCCTCCTGAGTGACATGGACTTTACACATGGCTTTCCAGAAGAATCTGTAGTTTCCCCTAATGAAAAAAAGGACAGGTTCTCTTTTGGATCACAGAAGTGCTCATACTTTTACACTCCTGTAACCAGAGTCGGCTTACAGTGGGTTATAGCCTGCTGTCAGCTGATGTCACAGAGCCGCTCCAGGCTCTGGAAGAATCCCGACCATTTTGTCGAGATTCACCCAGTTGCCTGACTGACAGCTGGCTCCTGCCCTCAGTGCACAGCTGTGAGCCAAAGCCAGCTGCTCCCGCCCTCCTCCATCCTGGTGCTCCATTGAATGCTGAAAGGGGTAGAGCAGAGAGCTGGTGACTGACAGTCACTGCTATCCAGTCCGAGAACTAGGCGATCAGTTCAGATTAGATGCTGCAGCATAGAGGTGAGTGTCTGTGTTTATTATTTTTAATAAACCCCAGAGTTATCCTTTAAAGATTCTATTTATAAAACATTCATTGCACGAATGTTAGAAACATTTGCGCAAGCTGAACTAAATTTTACCATGTTATTTTAAAGAGATTAAAGAATATGTAAACCCAGCATTTCATATTCCTGATATGTGGCTGCTGTACCATGTGCTTGTATGAGAAAATATCCTGTTCTCTTTGTATTGCTTCCTTTATGTGAAATCCCTGGTGTTCCTGCCAGTCTCTCTGCTTTCCTATTAAAACTTGATCACTCTAGGCATGAGGGCCCAGCGTGGTCAGTTTTTAAGCTGTGCTGCGAGCTAATCCAATGATCAGGCTTGTGCTGACACCTCCCCCATCTCTGCACAGTCATTCACTGGAAAGATCATTGTATTGCTATTTCTCATCCCCCAGCAATCTAAGATCCGTATGCAGCTGTGAACAGAGGGTATGTGATCACTTAAACAAAAAAAAAAAAAGTGAAAAAATATATTTATATTTTTATATGTATACACAAATCTTTTGCCTTTCATTTCTATTTTAAACTGAATAGGTTGTTTTACAAGGTGGTTTACATATACTTTAATTCCTATATCATCAGTTTCATCTAGTAGCCAGAATGTGGTATATTTTCTCATCGAGGAAAGTATACTGCATTTTGGCCACTAGATGGAGCTGATGATACAGGAATTAAAGTGGTTCTAAAGGCTCAAGGTTTTTTTACCTTCATGCATAAATAAATAAATAAATAAATAAAAATAAAAACGTATCTGTGCAGGAGCCCCCCTAATACTTTCCTGAGCCACAACGATGTGCACGAGAGCCTCGTCTCTCTAGAGACTCTCCTTCCTCATTGGCTGAGACAGCAACAGCCTGTGAATGACATCCAATGAGAAGAGAGAGGGAACAGGGCTGAGCCATGGCTCTGTGTGTGAATGGACACGCAGAGCAGCGGTTTGGGAGCGAGTCTGGGTGCCCCCCCCCCCCCCAAGCAGAGGAGCACCTGCGTGGGAACCGAGAAAAGGAGGATCGGGGCTGCTCTGTGCAAAACCATTACACAGAGCAGGTGAGTATAACATGAGTAGGGAGTAATTCCGGTGTTCTGACATATAGTGTCCTCCTATAAGATAGTGTCCGCCCCGTACTGCGCAGGCGCAGCGCCTGCGCAGTACGGAGCAGCAGGAGATGCCGAAAATGTCCGAAGTTGATCAGCTGACCATCAGCTGTACACGGCGCTCGGGCACCTGTTAGCGATGGCTGTGTAAGAGGGCCCCTCGTGGGCTCGCTTCGCTCGCCACGCTTCGGGCACGCCCTCGCTGCACTCGGCAACTATTTATTCTAACTCTATGTCCACTTGGATAGTAGGGAATGATCCTGGACATAGGGTAAGAATAAATGCGCAGGCGCCGTGTACAGCTGACGATCAGCTGTTGAACTTCGGAGACTTTCGGCGTCTCGTTTGTCCTCCGTACTGCGCCTGCGCAGTACAGGGCGAACACTTCTGGATAGGGGACTGTATTCGACAAGACACCGGCCGTACACAAAAAAAAAAAAAAAAAATCGAAAAATCGTCCAAACCCATTTTTGAGAAACGAACATTTGGTCGGGATCGCAAACGATAGTGCCATCATGTAATGACCGATAAATCGTTCAGTGGACATAAATGAATGCATTTTTTGTTAGTTTTTTTACATATACCTAGTGCAGACAGTTCGGACGGGAAACACATTAACCTTTCATTTTATCGTTCCTTCGGCAGAAAATTTCCAAACTTGTCCTTCGTTTTTTCGGCTCAAAAACGTCCCAAGGATTATCGATTTTGTGCCCATTAACTGGCTGAAAAAACGAACCAACTGTCTAAATGACTGAATTTCTGCCGATTTTTCGTATAGTGTATGGCCAGCATTAGTAAGCTGTTATTTTTTTTTTTTATTGCCTTTAATATCACTTTAACCACTTCCCACCTGGTCTATGGCAGATTGACGGCCGGGCGGTGGTTGTGTTATCCTTACTGGGCGTCATATGACGTCCAGCAGGATAACATGCCGGCACGCAGTGCGGCGATCAGAGGTGCTGTGTGTCAGTCTGACACACTGCGTCTCCGATCGTGGCAAGGAGCCTCTGACAGAGGCTTCTTACCACGTGATCGGCTGTGACCAATCACAGCTGATCATCGCGTGAACCAGGAAGTGCCGGTAAACGGCTTTCCTCAGATCACACTGACAGGTAGAACCAACCGGCGGCGCTCCCTGACGGAGGGGGGTCTGTACTGATAATCAGCACATTGATTATCAGCACAGCCCCCATCAGATGTGCCCATCAGCTGCCAGTCAGTGCCCCATCAGGAACGCTGATCAGTGCCCATAAAAGTGCCAGTGCCCATCACAGTGCCAATCAGTGCCAGCAGTAACACCTGTCAGTACCTCATCATCAGTGCTGCCCATCAGTGCCATCTATTAGTGTCCATCAGTGCCACCTGTCAGTGCCCATCAGTACTGCCTATCGGTGCCCATCAATTCTACATATCAATGCCTCATCATTAGTGCCAACTCATCAGTGCCCGTCAGTGAAGGAGAAAACAAAATTTTATGGCAGAAACGAAGAAAACTTTTTGTTATGCTTTCATTTGTTTAGAAAATAATAAAAATCTCATAGATGATTGAATATCACCAAAAGAAAGCTCTATTTGTGGGAAGAAAATTATAAAAATGTAGTTTGGGTACAGTGTTGAATGACCGCGCAATTGTCATTCAAACTGCGACAGCGCTGAAAGCTCAAAATTGTCCCAGGCAGGAAGGGGCGAAAGTGCCCGGAATTGAAGTGGTTAAAGTGAGTGTGAAGCCTTTTTTGTTTTATTATTTTTTAAAGCCCAACTCTGGGCGTGCACTGCATGGGTCAACGGCTTGTTTTGTCTAGCAGTGAGGGGAAAGCTTATACTTGCCGAATCCGCCAATCCACTGGAAAGCGGTGTTCCCCTATGGTCCAGAGGTGAACAGTCCACAACTCAAGAACACTGGAGCGAAGGGGTGCTGGACGGGACTTGTGCTGGAAGGATCGGAGGATCAGGTAAACAGATCTCCTCTCCCCTCGGCAAAAGAAAACAGGCACAGCCCCACTGCATGGGAAAAATTTCTTTGTTGCCCGGAGATGGGCTTTAAACTAAAGAGGATGTTATACGTGCCTGCTGTGTACAATGGTATTGCACGGAGTGGCCCTTACCTCCTCCCTCTTCTGGAGTCTCCCGCTGGCACTGTATACTCCTACTTTCCTGCGTGTACCCCCCCACAGCAAGCTGTATCCTATGGGGACAGATGTACGGGCTCACTCCCAAGCCAGGCTGTGTATGTCCATAGACACACACAGCATGGCTCCGCTCCACCCCCTGTTCTAATAAGCATCTGTAGCAAAAATGTTGTTTTGATATTTTTTTGGTAGGTGATTTCTAACAGCAGCCCTGGGTGGTCATAATGTTATGGCTGATCGGTGTGTGTGTGTATATACACACAGTATCGCACAAAAAAAAAAAAAAAAAAGTACACCCCTCACATTTTTGTAAATATTTTATTATATCTTTTCATGTGACAACACTGAAGAAATGACACTTTGCTACAATGTAAAGTAGTGAGTGTACAGCTTGTATAACAGTGTAAATTTGCTGTCCCCTCAAAATAACTCAACACACAGCCATTAATGGAACTGAGAACTTTGGATCGGTAGCACACACATCTGCTTTTCCCCTGCCTGCCTGTATCCATCGCTTTGATTATATTCAATGGAGTTGTCCCGATACCGATACTAGTATCGGTATCGGCACCAATACCGAGCATTTGCCCAAGTACTTGTACTCGGGAAAATGCTCCCGATGCTTCCCCCGATACTTTGAGAGTCAGCAGTGATCGGCGCGTGGGGGAGTTACAAGCTTCTCCCCAGGGGCTTTCAGCTGCTTTAGTGAAATCTATACAGCGGTGATCGGTGCTTGTAACTCCTCCCACACACGATCACCACTGACTGTCACCACATCCTCCATGCCCCCTCCGTTCCGCTGTCCCCCTCCATGTCCTCCTCCTTCCTTTTCTGTATGGACAGAGTCAGCTGACTCTGTCCATTCACATAACTGAAACATTGTAATCTCCTGTGATTACGATGTGTCAGTTTATGAATGGAGAGGAGCCGCTGTCTTCTCTCCATTCATTCTCAGTGCAACTGAGGCTGCAGAGAAAGGGACTGGGGAATCTCTATCCCCGGTCTCTTTCTCTGTCTCAAGGGGGTGATATCAGGGGTCTGTTAAGACCCCTGACATCTCACCAAAGCCCCCCAACAGGGCTGATTAAAAAAAAAAAACACAAAGTATTTCAATAAATAATAAAAAAAAAAAATTATTGTAAAAAAATTAAAAAAATGTAAATAAAAAAAAAAAAAAAAAACACACAGACAGCGTCCGCCCCCTAAAGAAAAAAAAGAAAGAGCATTGTAAAAAAAAAAAAACAAAACAAAAAAAAACACTGCCGCGTGACATTAAAAATAAAAGTATCGGCGAGTACTTGAAAAAAAGTATCGGTACTTGTACTCGGTCTTAAAAAAGTGGTATCGGGACAACCCTAGTATTCAATAAAGGAATCCATTAATTACACTTTGTGTGTGGGTGTGCTGCCGATCTGAAGTTCTCAGTTCCATGGTTTCTGCTGCAGTGGCAGGGCACGCACCCCACCCTACAGGATCATTCTTGGATTAGCAACTGATGGTATCACCTGTGAGCAGCGGTTCTTTCGCTCAACACAGCCATTAATGTCTAAACCACTGGCAACAAAAGCGAGTACACCTCTAAATGTCAATATTTTGTGTGGCCACCATTATTTTCCAGCACTACTTTAACCCTCTTGGGCATGGAGTTCACCAGAGCTTCACAGGTTGCCACTGAAGTCCTCTTCCACTTCTCCATGACGACATCACAGAGCTGGTGGATGTTGGAGACCTTGTGGTCCTCCACCTTCCATTTGAGGATGCCCCACAGATGCTCAATAGGGTTTAGGTCTGGAGACATGCTTGGCCAGTCCATCACCTTTACTCTCAGCTTCTTTAGGAAGGCAGTGGTCGTCTTGGAGGTGTGTTTGGGGTCGTTATCATGTTGGAATACTGCCCTGTGGCCCAGTCTCCCCAGGGAGGGGATCATGCTCTGCTTCAGTATGTCACAGTACATGTTGGCATTCATGATTCCCTCAATGAACTGTAGCTCCCCAGTGCCGGCAGCAGCCCCAGACCATGACACTCCCACCACCATGCTTGACTGTAGGCAAGACACACTTGTCTTTGTACTCCTCACCTGGTTGCCGCCACACACGCTTAACACCATCTGAACCAAATAAGTTTATCTTGGTCTCATCAGACCACAGGACATGGTTCCAGTAATCCATGTCCTTAGTCTGCTTGTCTTCAGCAAACTGTTTGTGGGCTTTCTTGTGCATCATCTTTAGAAGAGGCTTCCTTCTGGGACGACAGCCATGCAGAACAATTTGATGCAGTGTGCAGTGTATGGTCTGAGCACTGACAGGCTGACCCCCCCCTTCAACCTCTGCAGCAATGCTGGCAGCACTCATATGTCTATTTCCCAAAGACAACCTCTGGATATGACGCTGAGCACGTGTACTCAACATCTTTGGTCAACCATAGCGAGGCCTGTTCTGAGTGGAACCTGTCCTGTTAAACCACTGGATGGTCTTGGCCACCATGCTACAGCTCAGTTTCAGGGTCTTGGCAATCTTCTTATAGCCTAGGACATCTTTATGTAGAGCAACAATTCTTTTTTTTCAGATCCTCAAAGAGTTTTTTGCCATGAGGTGCCATGTTGAACTTCCAGTGACCAGTATGAGAGAGTGAGAGCGATAACACCAAATTTACCACACCTGCTCCCCATTCACACCTGAGACCTTGTAACACTAACAAGTCACATGACACCGGGGAGGGAAAATGGCTAATTGGGCCCAATTTGGACATTTTCACTTAGGGGTGTATTCACTTTTGTTGCCAGCAGTTTAGACATTAATAGCTGTGTGTTGAGTTATTTTGAGGGGACAGTAAATTTACACTGTTATACAAGCTGTACACTCACTACTTTACATTGTAGCAAAGTGTCATTTCTTCAGTGTTGTCACATGAAATGATAGAATAAAATATTTACAAAAAATGTGAGGGGTGTACTTACTTGTGTGAGATAGTGTGTGTGTGTATGTATGTATGTGTATATATATACACATACATACAGAATTAGATATATAACACAAAATATACAATAAAACCATCTTTATCAGACATAAGAGGACTAATCTTCATCATCCTAAGAGAAGACCTCGCCTCCCCTCCCTTAGGAATCACAGAGCTGAACAGCAGAGATTCCCCCCCCCCCCCCACACTCTTCATTCACACTCCATACAATCTCTCCACATACGGTCTCCCTGTACACAATCTTCATGCACCCAGTCACACACATCCTCCTACCTGCCCGTGTTTATGCGATCTCCGGCTCGCCGCACAGCCGCCGTCCAATCACCGAACAGCATTGCCGCTGTCCGACCAATGGGTGCGGAGGGGAGGGGCGGATGCCGGCGGGTCCCCCGGAAGTGGAAGTGTGGCGGGAATGTTGTAGAGGACGGAGGAGATGGAGGAGGAGGAGTACGATCTGTACGGGGTGGAGGATGACTATGAGGAGCAGTTCTCCTCCGAGCTGGAGGTGCTGGCCGAGCTGGAAGGTGACCCTCCCCATAGTCATACTGGAGAGCTCTGCCATTACTGCTATGTGTATAGTGGAGGGAGGTGTGCTGATCTGTCACACATGTATTCCTGGGGGAGCACTGTCATCATGTACTGGGGGGGCGAGATGTAGTGTACTGTCATATGTATACAGGGGGGGTGAGGTGTCTTATCTGTATATACAGGGGGGGGAGGTGTCATCTGTGTATACAGGAGGGGGGTGTCATAGGGGGGGAGGTGAGTTGTCATATCTGTATATACAGGGGGGAGGTGTCATATCTATATATAGGGGGGGGGGGGGTGAGGTGTCATATCTGTATATAGGGGGGGGGTGAGGTGTCATATCTGTATATACAGGGGGGAAGTGTCATATCTATATATATGGGGGGGGGGGGAGGTGTCATATCTGTATATACAGGGGGGAGGTGTCATATCTATATATAGGGGGGGGGGGGGTGAGGTGTCATATCTGTATATACAGGGGGGAGGTGTCATATCTATATATATGGGGGGGGGAGGTGTCATATCTGTATATACAGGGGGGAGGTGTCATATCTATATATAGGGGGGGGGTGAGGTGTCATATCTGTATATAGGGGGGGGGGGGTGAGGTGTCATATCTGTATATACAGGGGGGAGGTGTCATATCTATATATATGGGGGGGGAGGTGTCATATCTGTATATACAGGGGGGAGGTGTCATATCTATATATAGGGGGGGGGGGTGAGGTGTCATATCTGTATATACAGGGGGGAGGTGTCATATCTATATATAGGGGGGGGGGGTGAGGTGTCATATCTGTATATATGGGGGGGGGAGGTGTCATATCTGTATATACGGGGGGGGGAGGTGTCATATCTGTATATACGGGGGGGGGAGGTGTCATATCTGTATATAGGGGGGGGGGGGTGAGGTGTCATATCTGTATATATGGGGGGGGGGAGGTGTCATATCTGTATATACGGGGGGGGGAGGTGTCATATCTGTATATACGGGGGGGGGAGGTGTCATATCTGTATATACGGGGGGGGGAGGTGTCATATCTGTATATACGGGGGTGAGGTGTCATATCTGTATATACGGGGGTGAGGTGTCATATCTGTATATACGGGGGGGGGAGGTGTCATATCTGTATATACAGGGGGGAGGTGTCATATCTATATATAGAGGGGGGGGTGAGGTGTCATATCTGTATATACGGGGGGGGAGGTGTCATATCTGTATATACAGGGGGGAGGTGTCATATCTATATATAGGGGGGGGGTGAGGTGTCATATCTGTATATACGGGGGGGGAGGTGTCATATCTATATATAGGGGGGGGGTGAGGTGTCATATCTGTATATACGGGGGGGGGGAGGTGTCATATCTGTATATACGGGGGGGGGGGAGGTGTCATATCTGTATATACGGGGGGGGAGGTGTCATATCTGTATATACAGGGGGGAGGTGTCATATCTATATATAGGGGGGGGGGGGGTGTCATATCTGTATATACGGGGGGGGGAGAGGTGTCATATCTGTATATACGGGGGTGAGGTGTCATATCTGTATATACGGGGGGGGGGGGGAGGTGTCATATCTGTATATACAGGGGGGAGGTGTCATATCTATATATAGGGGGGGGGGGTGAGGTGTCATATCTGTATATACGGGGGGGGGAGGTGTCATATCTGTATATACGGGGGGGGGAGGTGTCATATCTGTATATACGGGGGGGGGGAGGTGTCATATCTGTATATACGGGGGGGGGGGAGGTGTCATATCTGTATATACGGGGGGGGGAGGTGTCATATCTGTATATACGGGGGGGGGGAGGTGTCATATCTGTATATACGGGGGGGGGGGAGGTGTCATATCTGTATATACGGGGGGGGGGGGGAGGTGTCATATCTGTATATACAGGGGGGAGGTGTCATATCTATATATAGGGGGGGGGAGGTGAGTTGTCATATCTGTATATACAGAGGGGGGTGAGGTGTCATTCATACACATATATATATATAGTGAGGTGTCATATCTGTATACTGGGGGGGGGACTGTTACCATATGTGTTCATACTGGGGGGGACACCAGCTGTTATATATGACCCCCCCCAGTATACATAGATGACAGCTGGTATCCCCCAGTATGAATACTTAACAGCACCACCCCCCTAGTAAACATATATAGCAGCACCTCACACCCCCCCTTATAAATATATAATGGTCCCCCACCCCAATATATACATATTGCAGATGTTGTCCCCCCAGTTTGACTCCACAACCCTGCATATAGATATATGAAAGCCCCCCCCCAGTATACATATATTTATATGCAGGGGCATGGGGTCATACTGGGGGGACAACATCTATTGGGGTGGGGGAGCATTATATATTTATAAGGGGGGGGGGGTGAGGCGCTGCTATATATATATATATACTGGGGGGGTTTGCTGTTCTGTACCGGGGTGACACCAGCTGTCATGTATACTTGGGGGGGCAGGAATCTGTCATGTGTATATTGGGGGGGGGGGGCACGGGCTGTTACATGTAAATACTGTGGATGGGGGACTGTCAGTGGAGTTGTATTTTTATACTGTAGAGGGCACATCTGTCATGTATTTTCTTACATTTTTGTCCCTTTTTGTTTTAAAAGTAGATGCGGAACCTTCCCGCCCCGAGACCAGAGTATCACAATATCGCAATAAACTGTCATTTGAGGAGGCGATTTCCACTGCTGATCACCTGACCGGATCTGAGAGCCGAGAGAGGAACGGCGATGGTGACAACACGGGGAAATCAAAGAAGCGGGACGCAGCTTTTCTCCATCTGTCAGAAGAGGATGAATTCTCGGACAGCTTCTATGAGCCCCCACTCAGTATGTCCCCTGTTCTGTAGTGTGTGTGGAAAAAATAAAGATAGATCAATCTCCGATAGATAGATATAGATAGATAGATATATATATATATATATATATATATATATATATATATATATATATATAATCTCTAGAACTAGGGTTGCTGTTAGTAGAACAATCCATGTTTAGATTCCCCCCCCCCCCCCTTAAGAGAGCATTTGACAGGCTTTAACCCTTTGGACCTGGCACTAGCGTACTGCAACCAAGTGTGTTGCACGTGATTTCAGGGTGGGTGCAGAGCAGCCCCACTTACTTAACCACTTCCATACCGGGCATTTTCACCCCCTTCCTGCCCAAGCCAATTTTCAGCTTTCAGCGCTGTCGCATATTGAATAACAATTGCGCGGTCATGCAACACTGTACCCAAATGAAATTTTTATAATTTTTTCCCCACTAATAGAGCTTTCTTTTGGTGGTATTTGATCGCCCCAGCGGTTTTTATTTCTTGAGCTATAAACGAAACAAGAGTGACAAGTTTGAAAAAAACACAATACTTTTTTACTTTTTGCTATAATAAATATCCAAATTTTTTTTTTTTTTTTTTTTAAACAAATTTTTTCCTCAGTTTAGGCCGATACGTATTCTTCTACATATTTTTGGTAAAAAATATCGCAATAAGCGTATATTTATTGGTTTGCGCAAAAGTTATAGCGTCTACAAAAAAAGGGGATAGATTTATAGCTTTTTATTCTTCTTTTTTTTTTTTTTTTTTTTTTTACTAGTAATGGCGGCGATCTGCGATTTTTATCATGACTTCGATATTGTATCGGACACTTTTGACACATTTTTGGGACCATTCACATTTATACAGCGATCCGTGCTATAAAAATGCATTGATTACTGTATAAATGTGACTGGCAATGAAGGGGTTAAGCAGGAGGGGGAGCTGTAGGGGTTAATTATGTTCCTAAGGAGTGATTCTAACTGTGGGGGGAGGGGACTCACAAGGGAAGGAGACCGATCAGTGTTCCTCTGTACAAGGATCACACCATCGGTCTCCTCTCCTCTCTGACAAGATGTGGATCTGTGTGTTTACATACACAGATCCACGGTCCTGCTCAGTTACCGGCTGCCGGGCACGCGCACCGGGACCCGAGTCACGCGGCTGGCGCATGCGCGCCCCCTGGGGGGCCTGGAAGGCCGTCACGTCATATGATGGCGGCCCAGGATAACAGCTGCACTGTCCCGCCGTCATATGACAGTGGGCAGGCAGCAAGTGGTTAAATGGGTCGCAGTCAGCAGGTGGTCGTGCCCACCAAGAACAGGGGATATAATTCCTGCTGTGGCACCAATCATAGCAACAACATATGTACACCCCTGTCCACTGCCTCTGTGGCTAAAGGGGAAGCGGAGGAGTGGGCCCCGTCCCCAACTGCTAGTGTAAACCAGCCCTAAGGGGTTTGTTTGGTGATGATGTAGTTGAGTTGCTATATGCATATATCTATAGAGATATGTGGAGAATGAGTTCCAGAGTTCAGCGCACATCAGTGCCCAATGGTCACCGGAGCAGGGGACAAGAGACATCTCATTAACAACATGAACACGGCAATAAAAACATTAAAAAAAAAAAAAAAAAACCTTACAGAAGTTCCAACCTTCTCCGACTCTGTCTAAAACTAAAAACGAATGCTTTGACACAAAATCTAGAACAATCAAAATCCTATGGTCATTTTACAATGATGCAGGCTTCTTCTTGATGTTTTAACTTTTCTTCTGCAGCTCCTAAACCAAAGCGTCCAAGAATCGATGCCGTTAAGAAATTGAATTTTGGTTCAGATGATCAGTCTCAGAATATCTCAGCGATAAGCGATGATATTACTCCTCCACCATCCCCGAATTTCACAGACCAGAAAAATGAGAGGTAAATAAAGCTGAAGTATGAACCGCTCTAAGGCCACTTTCACACTTGGGACTGCAAAGTTGCATGACAAGTCGTACCCCATGATTTCCAATGGGTACCATTTCATATCTGTGCGACTTCAAAGTAGTCCCTGCACTACTTTGCTCCGGCTTTGACGCGACTTGAGGTCCATAGACTTCAAGATTACACAGGCCGTCAAGTCGTGTGACTTTCAGATCGTACAAGTGTGAAAGGGGCCTAAAGCTGACTGTTTCCAGTGATCCCAGTAGAAAGGGTTCGTAGAAATACTTTTCTCCATTTGTAGAAAAAGCATTTGTGCAGCCTGTGATGTCGTCAGATATTCCTAAACTTAAGCTAGCTAAACATTTATACAATTTTCATTTTCGATTTACCTAAACCATATAATATGAGGTCAAACATAAACCCTTTCAAACTGTATGCAATCAGGCAGGCCCTTACACTACTTAATTAATGGTAAATGTAAAGGAAATTATCGGCCACCAATCAGAAACCTAATTAGAGGCGTGTCCTACAACTTGCCTATTGCCTAATTTTGTACTTTACGTTTTCCTTGAGCATTTAGTCTGCACTTTTTAGCTGACTAGCCAGCCCTCGGGTATTCCTGGGCAATGTGTGGTAAGGTTTGTGGGCAGCAGGATTCCTGATAATAGAGGATAATATTCTCTTGCACCACTGCCTGTAACACTTACATTTTGATGACACTCCCTGGATGGATTCAAGAAGACTAGAGTGAGAGTCCCCAGGCAGGCAATCCCTTGAACAAGGGGCTGGATGACATTATTAGTGGGAATGCTTCAGTAGTCCCACTATTGTTATTAGTTTTTTATTATTCCGTGCGTTTTTTGGCTCTGCGTAACTTCTACATACTTTCAGCTATTAAAACCATTCAACTTTTTTAAAATGTTCAGCTCTTTCAGCTAATGGTGGCACTTCTTCAACTTTTTTTCTACTATTTATACTTTTTAAAATATTAAGCTTTTTAACACTTTTTTTAACATTGAAGTGAATGAGAGCATGCTTCAAATCCTTAATCTTCTTCCGCTCCCAAAAGTTTCAGCTCCTTCATACTTTCACCTACAGATGCCAAGCAAACTTTAAAATGTTCACAAATATAGCTATCTGGCTATATCTTTTCAGTTTGATATATTTTACAGTTTATGTGAAAAAGCTGTTTAAGTTTAGTGATCATTTCAGGAAATTTTATCGATTAAAAAGAGTGTGTATTGGGCTGCTTAGCGTGGATGATGTCATAGCTAGAGCACAGAGCCTTAAAAAAAATGATCTTAGTTCCTTCTCTATAAATTGCTCTCGCGCCCACAAGATCTACTTGTCATACACAATTTATACATTGAAATGTAGGTATTTTTGTCTAGTTTCAGGCAATGTGTTCAGTTTTGTGATACGCCTTTTTGCTTTTGGCTGGTTGAGCTTCCAAATGACAAGAGTTCTACACTTTCTTCCATTGACTGTCCTGTATAAAATTCTTCACATTTCCCAGCAAAACGCACAGCCAACTTCTTTTTTTAAATCACTGATATGCCCACATTTTTAAGTTTATCAACATTAATTTTATACCGTTCACAAAGGCTGTGTGTCTCAAAAGGTGAAGTAGCTGTTTCCATAGCATGTACTGTTGTGGATTTAATAAGGCTTGTTTGAAGGGTTCTCTCACACTGTCTCTCACTCATTAGGTGTGGGGATTAATGATCAGAAAGCTTTTCAAAAAACCTTTAAATATTCTACATCTTTCATACATTAGTGGTGTTAAACTTTTTAAATGAAATTCATGTTTATTTTAAAACCATTCCTACTTTCCCAACTATTCTCACTTCTTCAACTTTTTCTTACGGATTAAAGCTATTCATCCACTTAGCTTTAGAAATTCAGTTATTCAGCATTCCCACTCATTTTCTCCAGGAAATGCATTTTTGAGTTGATTTTCTTTTCTGTTACAATTTGTCCAGTCTTTAAATGTTCACTCTAGCCATAACTAATTTTTTTATTTTTTTGTGTGGTGTCAGGCCACACAACTCATTTTGTTTTTGCTTGGTTTGAAGCTTTTAACGCATATCACCAGCCTGGTTTTGCAATTGCTGTGGAAATCTATTTAAAATGTCTTTTAACTGGTCCTATAGTGTTTTTTTTTTATTTTATTTTCCATCATAGTTTTAGTGTTCAAACTGGGAAACAAAGATGTTGAGTGGCAGATTTGCACAGTTGGAAGCTAAACAACTGCAAAGTGCCTGGCCAGCTTTATTGCAGATTCTTAGTAAACTAGCCATCAGTGATCAGTTTCTTTGATGCTGACATGCAGCTGCAGTATGCTTTCCTGGATACCAGCTATGTTGATACCACCCAGCGCTTCCCATGGTGCAAAGTAGGGTACCTCTTCAGAGGTTGCGAGGGCCCTGCGCTGCTCTTTGATGTGCTCTGGGGGGAGTAGAAAAAGTTGAGACTTCAGATTCCCAGGTTTTGGATGCTGGATTCATCCTGCAGTAAAAGATTGTCAAACCAGTGGGCACCTTGTGTTGCCTTTACTTGCACCTGTATAACCTATAGACATGAGATTTTGCTTAGTATGGCCAAAAACACCATTTCATCCCTTGGGTACCTTTTTTAACCTAGTTGTATACCTAAAATTAGTTATAGTTCGGCTAGATTAGATGATCTTAAAGTGTTTGTAAACCCCAGTCATAAAATTTAAACTGAGCACATATATCTGTAGTGTTTACTTGTCTCTCTCCAAAGCTCTAAGAGTTGTTTCTTGCTGGTGCTCCGTTCCTCTGTTATCAGCATGAGAAGTTTTCACACATGAGACACATGAGCAAAAATTTGTGTCGGAAGGAGATGAGCACTGAGCTTGTCTATTCAGAATATTGCTCTGCATGTTCCTTTGCCTATGTGGAGGGTGGGTCCCTTTCCTCCAATCAGCTCTCACACAGTGTCGAAAAAGCTGTAACTACAGTTTTTCACTTCCTCCTTTGTACTGTTCACAGATGCATAGGTATTTTATAATTTTGAAGGGGTGTAGGGAAGGGAAGACTGCAGTTAAAGTGGATGTAAACCCAATGTCATCATTTCTAAACTACTGCCATAGGGGTTATCTATAAGGATATACATGCCTCCTGCATGTATCTTTACCTGTCAAATGTCTCCCCTCTGTCTGTTATTCCACCCGAAAAACTGCATATTCTGTGGGTGGGTCTGTTGTCTGGAGCTCGGTGGGAGGAGTCGTGATGTCAGTAGACTCCCGCCCACCTCTACACTCCCCTTGTCAATATGCATTTTCTCCTGTGTATTTCTAACACTGAACTTCTGCTATGATCTCTAACATCCAGTGAAAAGACAGGAAAGTAACCACATGACTTCAGCATGCCAAATCATGCTGAGGTGTGGAACAGCCAATCCTTGCAGAGCTGCTGAAGAAAGGAGTGGGGGAGGGAATTAAAAAATAATGCATGTGTCTTAGTCTAGTGCATGAGATGTGTAAATCACCTGTCACTCACAGCAAGGGGGAGGATTTGACAAAGTTTTTCTCAGTTTGTCAAGTTTTATCTCACTGAACAATAAAAGAGGATTGCTCAGAGATGGATTAACTCTGTGTGGCAAGACTGGGCTCAAATGATAGGAAATCTTATACTCTACAGCAGGGATATGCAATTAGTGGACCTCCAGCTGTTGCAGAACTACAAGTCCCATGAGGCATAGCAAGACTCTGTTAGCCACAAGCATGACACCCAGAGGCAGAGGGATGATGGGACTTGTAGTTTTGCAACAGCTGGAGGTCCACTGATTGCATATCCCAGCTCTACAGTATGACATAAAAATTTTTAAAAAAAATTTTCGGGTTTACATCCACTTTAAACAAGTAAAACCCATGTAGGAGGATTTGTTTCATCACTAGGTATTAGGGGTCGACCGATTATGGGGTTTTTTCAGGGCCCATAAAGATATAAATTTTCGTCCGCCCTTCAGGCCAGTAACAGGTGCCGATATTCTGTACTGATATTCTGATATTCCCTGTCATCTGCCACCAGATGCAGCATGCCACTTGCCACTGTCATCTGCCACCCATATGCAGCTTGTCACTACTTACACTACTTCTGGCAGCCTCTCCCCAGTGGCGTCCGAGCAGGTAAACTTCCACATGTGGGTGGGTGGTGAGAGATGACGTAACTATCTCTCTGCTCTGCTGCAGCTCTGTCAAGAGCAGCCTTCAAGGTCCTGCTGCAGGGGCAGAACAACAGTGATGCGAGGCGGGCAGTGAGAGATGATGGCATCTCTCTGCTGCCTGCTGCACTGCTGACAGACTGCAGCGAGCGCCACGCGGGGGCAGGGGGAGGAGGTCTGACCAATATCGGTACATTTCTGATCTATACTGATAATTTGAAAAATGTAAATATCAGCCCCCAATAATTGGCCGCTCCCCTGAATGCCAAACGGGGGGAAAAATGAAGTGGATACAGTAATCCCACTTTGTATTTTGACAGCAGTACTCCCTATAAAAATACAATATAGGGCGACTGCAGCCACTGATCAAGGAAAAAATTCCAACTAGCCTCCTAATGACAGAGGTCGATCAAACAAGTGACTTGTGTCGAGTGGGGGTGGCAATACACTGACTGAAATCTGTCTGGTTCTGTGGGGGTTTGTGTATGACCAGCTTTAGGATGGCGGGTCCAGTGAAAGGACTGCTCAATAAAGCAGATTGGAAAACCTTTTTCCATTATCATCACCCTCCTCCTCTGTGTGAAGTTTTGTCGGCTGTTTCCGGTCCCTTTCCCTGTCACTTCTGTGTAGGCATAGACCTGGCAAATGCTTGTATTTACATGCACACCTGACAAGTGTTTTGCTTATGATTGTTCAGGTGACTTTATTTAAAGCTATGATTATCATAACTTCTGTTTCCTTCCAGTAGAAAACAAAAGTTCCAGTCCTGCCCTGCTCTTGAGGTCAGTGACATGGCTCCTCTACAAGCCACCCCGAACAAAACGGAGCAGAAACGTGTACTTAAACGGCCTCCTGTATTGGAAGATTATATTCATGTGACTGCCAGTGATGGTACTAGAGTTTACATGGCCATGAAGGATGACCAGGATGAGACAGGAAGTGAGGTAAATCAGATTTGTCCTGGATTTATAGCCAGCTCTTCCCAGAGTTGATATTCATGCGTAGAAATGCAGGATACACACTGACCAGCTTTTTCTAGAATTTGGTGATTCCAGTGGTTGGATTTTTACTATGGGGTTGATTTACTGAAACTGGAGAGAGCGAAATCTGATGCTAGCTCTGCAGCTTGCTTGCAGTAAACTTCCTTTACTGACCTTTACCTATAGGTAAGCCTAAAATATGGCTTACCTATAGGTGGTGTAAATCTCTCCTAAACATGTACTGTGGCATTACTGGCGCGTGCGCTCAGAAGGAATGGCCACCTGTGCTGTTCCTTCAGACCCCTGTACCGTGAACAGCGGGTTGTGCGCGGGAGTGACATCGCGGCTCTGGCCAGTCACACAGCTGGAGTTCGCGAACCTGGAAGCAAGACGGGTGAAGATGGAGGCGGCTGCAGCGCTAACATCGCGGCGTTGGAACAGCTGCATTTTAAGGTAATTTTCACATAACGTGCTAGTATGCAATGCATACTAGCACATTATGACTGCCTTGCAGTGAAAGAAAACGACCAGCGGTCTACAACCACTTTAATAGCATAAGCTGAAGTTAGAAGCTGGTTGGCTGCCACACAGAACTGCACCAGATTTTGCACTCTTCAGTTTTATTAAATCAACCCCTTTGTGTCTCTACTACCCTTCCTAACAACCTAACAAAATTGTCTCTCTTGAGATTCCCCTGTTACTTGCCTATTTTTTTTATTTTTTTTATGGAGGATCCATAGTTGGATCTTGGGGGTGGGAGGATGCTTGGCTTTTAATGGCCATTACAAAGAGTATATTGTCTCACTGGAGTTTATAAGATATCTAAGAATCCAGTATGCAGTTCAGCTTACCAGAAACCCTACTATTGAAATGTATTTTGAAATGTATTGAAAGCCAAAGCATAATTGGTTGCAACAAGTAACAGCACAATACTACTGCGTTTGCGTCAGTTTTCATGGTTTGTGTCCAATTCAAACACGTATCAGTTCACCGGTTACATAGCTTTATAAGAAGAGTTTAACTTGAGTTCTTTACACCTTCATTTCTTTTAGGCCATCAAAAGGCAGGGGGCCCTTAATTGGAGAGGTGACCAGCAATTACATCTTCTTGGAGTTCCTATCTCCTATCTGAAGGAACAGGTAGCAGATGAGGTAATGATTGTGTATGTTACCTGGTATGACTTTTCTAATTGCTGAGATATTTGTGCAGTCTTCCTTACCAATAGAGAGGCTTAGGATGCAGCTCTCCTGTTACAGGAAAACTCAAGAGTTTCCCATGACTCCAGCTACTTATGTTTTTGCATATGGTAAGTTTAGTTTGAATGGGTTAGGTTTCTGGCAGGTATATTTTGTGTTTTATCATGGTTATGTGATAGTTGTATGTATTTTGGGTTTATTTTCAAGATATGCAAAGAAAGATAAAGCAAATACTTGCAGGTAACATCAAACTGTATATAACATGTATAAAATGACAGATAACAAATGTAATAATATTTAAAAAATGTAAGAAGAAACTTTTGCTATAGATGCCTTTTGCCAAGGAGTCCAGCCCATTTCCAACAGCTTGGAACATGGTCAAACCACACGCAAAGCGTGTAGAGGAACTGGTGAGAGACCAACGTATTCCAGATTTGGTTGTGGTATATACAGGAATGATTGGTGGGAATGACCGATCGTAACCCCTGGAAAGTAGTACTACCTTTTTAAGGAGGATGACACACTGAAGGGGCTTGGTCAGTTCGTAGTAAGGACATTCCTATAGTATTTGGTCAGTTAGGTGAAAACCATCCCTCATCTACATTCTTATGTATTAGTGAGCCATAACAAAGAGAGATGACAATTGGGGGGTAGTCTAGAGCCGCTCTAAGATTGGACGCCTGACTCGTGTTCTCATGCACACCGGAGCAGTAAAAACGAGCCGCAGGGATAACAAAGAGAACACCAGACATGGGAAAAGGTGACCGAAGCTCCTCAGCCACCCGCAGCTCGAAAGAACGGGGTTCACAGCTGCCAGGAAACATCCCTGCGATGTTTAGAGTCTCAGCAGGAGAAGGCCACGCAGCGCTGAGCTCAGAGCAGCAACGCACGCCGCCCGGAAGCTCCAGTCCCCAGAGTGAAGCAGCACACAGCACGATGCAGCCTGCACAAAACCTCAGCCTTTCTGACCTACAAATGGTCGCTATGGACATTGATTCCACACTAGCTGCGGCGATCACAGATCTCAAAACGAACATACAGTCTATTGCAACCAGGATGGGGTCACTGGAACAGGCCTCAGCACTCCATGCGGATGAGATCAGGCAAGTACAAAAATCCTCAGACATGCACCTGTCACATATAATAGAATTACACAGGCACCTAGAGGATCTCAATCGTGGCCGTCGCCACAATATTCATATTAGAGAAGTCCCAGAGCCTAGCAATCAGAATCCTCTGGAACAAACGGCCTCAGCCATCTTTAATGACCTACTAGACAGGCCACCAGACTCTCCCATAGAATATGAGAGAATTCAGAGCCCTCAGACAAAGAGGATGTGACAATGATCCCCCCCAGTGATATCGTATGTTGTTTTGTCAACTTTCCTCTAAAAGAAGCTATCCTGAAAAAAGGCCAGGGAGAAAAACAGTGTGATTTTCAACAGTAACAAAATCAAACTATACCAAGACCTCTCAAATATAACATTGCAGCAACGCAGAGCATTGCGCCCGCTACTAGATGTACTGTGTACCAGAGGCATTCCATACAGATGGAAATTTCCATTTTGCCACATGGAGGGGCCATACTGCCCTATTACACACGCCAGATGACCTCCAAGCATTCTGCGAGTCACTAAACATTCCTATTGTAGAGGTTCCCAAATGGCATAATTCTTTTTCGCTCAAAGACACGTGGGTCAAAGTTACTAAAAACAGTACACCAAGAGCCCAAAGACACAGGGATCATCATCGTCGTAGATCACCACCAGCCCAGATAAATAGGAGAGGAGAAGGCCAGGGAAGTCCTGGATTGTCCCCTCCACGCCGCAGGGATCGTATGGAACACGCTGACCGGATGGACACTTGAATAACTTAAAAGACAAAAGCTACAGCTTACTTTATATACCACCTTTAATCCAATAACTGAAACACTGACACCTTAACAGCTGTCTCCGATGGAACTGTCTACTCTCAAATATACACTGATTTCACCAATACCACCCGCAGCTGACAGCCTCTATTTTATATTAACTGTTTTATGTGTTTTTGTTTTCATCTCGCTTTTCATACCAAAAGAGCATATCAGATGAACTGCCCTGAAGAGGGATGGGAAGTATGGACGTCTATAAGTTTTATGCGCTTGTAGTATTTGATCATAGGATAATCGTGCGTACTATATGTATGACCTACAAATCTCAACATACGAGGAGTCCTTTTTTTTTTTTTTTTTTTTTTTTCCTCATAAGTTCCAAAATCGTAAATCTCACATAATACCATACCCAGAATTACTGATGTAACTATATACTAGTCACAAGATATGTATACATTTACAACACTGAACGGCTCTTCTTTGTTTATACCTAGGCCAGACATATAAAGGTGTATGTGTGGCCTAATTATAATAGTGATTTTATCTATATATATGTTCTATAACACTCTGCATAATAGAAAACCTTACAGTAACGATGACAGCCTGGTGGTCGACTAATCCGTAAAATGTTCACTTTGCTGATATGATCTATTTCATCCCCAATTCATTTCGCATGTGGAGATATTTGCACCTCCATATGTGAAACACTACAATACCAATAAGGGCCAGGCTAACACAATTTTTTTTTTTATCCAGGGAATCAAACCCCTCATGACCACCAGAATGGATCGCATATAAATATGTTCGTTCTTGGCTGGTTTCATTCTAAATGGTTTATACAAACAAAATTTAACATGATTACCTGCACTAATGGGTTGATTACATTTTTCATAAAGGACAAAAAAGTTTAACCAAATAGATAGAAGTTACTAAGATTATTCTAAGTTTATATCTACCGGTAATTACTCTAAAAGGGACTCTGAGAATCTACCTTGGATAAGTATGATCTATAAAAAGACCGCATAATCCATGCCTGCAAATTAATAATATCCCATATATATTGCATTGACCTAATCTGAACCCTCAATCTGGGGTAACCCCTCTCCCACATATATATATATATATATATATATATATATAATAGATATAATAGATATCGATATCTATATATATAATCTCCATTCATATCCCTACAATCGTTTATTTTATCAGTAATATACTGCCCTCCGGTGGCAGGAATCATTATTACAGTTGAGCTTCTAGAACACGTTCCCCAACAGAGGGAGATCCTTTTATATCCCCTCTGAACATTCCGGATCGTTCATCTCTAGCCAATTTTCATTGCTTTTTCTCCTGACCTCCCTACTAGAGAGAACATTAAACACTCTAATGCCGCGTACACACGAGCGGACTTTCCATCAGAGTAGACTCTGACGGTCTTTCCGATGGAGTTCCGCCGAAACGGACTTGCCTATACACGATCACACCTAGGTCCGATTGTTTAGAACACGATGACGTATGACGGGACTAGAAAAAGGAGGTTCAATAGTCAGTAGCTGCCCTTGCGCCATTTTTGGTACGTCGGACTAGCATACAGACGAACGGTTTTCTCGATAGGAATTGAGTCCGTCGGAAAGATTTGAAACATGTTCTATTTCTAGGTCCGTCAGAATTTTCGAAAGAAAGGGTCCGATTAAGCCCACACATGATCGGAATATCCGACGGAATGATTACGTCTGACCTTTTCTGCTGGAAAGATTACCTCCGGTACTTCTATAAGTTGTGTTTTTTTTTTTTTTTTTAACCAACCACAACTCTCCACTTATTCTATTTAAGCCTCGATATTCCAATACTATGCACAAGCACCATGTCCAATCAAAAATCCCAAATTTCTTCATTATTTATGAAACTAGTTTCCATCAATGCAAAGAGATTGAACATCCTTGGAAAAAAAAAAATTCTCAAAGAATTTAGTAATATAAAGGCAAATATTGTATGCATCCAGGAAACACATTTCAAATCTGACAAAATTCCAAAAATCAGACAATAGATTTCCATCTAAATATCACGCCACAAATCCAGACTCAAAACCAAAGGTGTAACCGTACTAATTTCCAAACAAACACCTTTCCAGCTGATAGATTTCATGCATGATCCATTGGGAAGATATATATTCCTTGAAAGAAAGATTGGCCCCCACCCCATCTTGATTGCTAATATCTATGCACCCAACACTAAAGAAGTCTCATTCAAAAATAAAAATTTACTGTTAAAAAAAAAAAAAAAAAAAAAAAGAAGTCTCCTTCTTCCGTCAAATAGGAGACTTACTAACTTCATTCTCCACAGGCATCCTTCTTCTCGGAGGGGACTTTAAAGGGGTTGTAAACCCTTGTGTTTTTTCACCTTAATGCACTCTATGCATTAAGGTGGAAAAACTTTTGGCAGTTACCAGAGCCCTGGAATTCACTCGACAGTGACGCACTGTCCCTCTCTCCACGGGGTCCCGGATCTTGATTGGATAGATTGATAGCAGTGTGGCCATTGGCTCCCACTGCTGTCAATCAAATCCAATGACGTGGGGGACAGGGCCGAGTCCGGCATTCGTGTCTATAGACGCAAATGCTGTGTATATAAATATATATATATAATATATTTTTTATGAGATGGATATCTCTTTGGGGAATTAAATGACTTCACCAGTACGTCATGTCTAGCATGGGAACGAGACCTCAATACCCAAATGACAATAACAGAATGGGAAACAATTTTCATGTATGCCCACAAAGGGTCTCTTAACCACTTCAGCCCCGGAAGATTTTACCCCCTTCCTGACTAGAGCACTTTTTGCGATACGGCACTGCGTCGCTTTAACTGACAATTGCGCGGTCGTGCGACGTTGCACCCAAACAAAATTGATGTCCTTTTTTTATTCCCCACAAATAGAGCTTTCTTTTGGTGGTATTTGATCACCTCTGCGGTTTTTATTTTTTGGGCTATAAACAAAAAAAGAGCAACAATTTTGAAGAAAAAATAAATATCCCCCCCCCCCCAAAAAAAAAAGAAAATTATATATATTTATATTATTATTATTATTATTTTTTATTTTTTTTATTTTTTTCCCTCAGTTTAGGCCGGTATGTATTCTAATACATATTTTTGGTAAAAAAAATCATCCTAATAACCGTATATTGATTGGTTTGCTCAAAAGTTATAGCATCTACAAAATAGGGGATAGATTTCTGGCATTATTTTTTTTTTTTTTTTTTTTTAATTATTATTATTATTATTATTAGTAATGGCGATCTGCGATTTTTATCGTGTGACATTTTGGCGGACACATTGGACACTTTTGACACTATTTTGGGACCATTGTCATTTATACAGCGATCAGTGCTATAAAAATGCACTGATTACTGTGTAAATGACACTGGCAGGGAAGGAGTTAAACACTAGGGGGGGCGATCAAGGTTAAGTGTGTCCTAGGGAGTGATTCTAACTGTGGGGGGGAACAAAAAAGAAAAGGGATACTAACTAGGTATCCCTGGATCGGACTTTAAAGGATTAAGAAACAATAGTGACATATGAAAAAAATAACAATGTTTATTGAAAAAAAATACATGACATAAATAAAGCATTCAAGAATTATAAATCATATAACATGATACAAAATATACTGTGGGGGGGGGGATTGCCTCACTAGAACATGACAGGGAGCAGTAGATCTGTCATGTTGCTAGGCAGAACAAGCAAATGCCTTGTTTACAAAGGCATCTCCCCGTTCTGCCGCACCGTGACGCGATCGTAGGCCCACGGCGGACATCGAGTCCATGGGACCCGCGGTCACGGAGTACGCAGCGGTGGGCGCGCGCCCCCACAATGCTGCGATTTAAAGGGGACGTACCTTTTGCCTAGCCGTACCATTGTGCCGACGTATATCATCGTGCGCTGGTCAGCATGTGGTAATGTAGCAACTCAAGAATGTGGATATAAAATCGTTACACATTGGTACAGAACACCCACCCTGCTAAACAAATTCTATCCCCAAGTCTCTAATAGATGTTGGAAATGTGTAAATGAAGAGGGCTCCATGGTTCATATATGGTTGTCGTGTCCCATGATCCAGACATTCTGGGAAATGGTCCACGACACAATTAGTTCAGTCACGTCAGAAAATGTAAACTATACTCCGGCCCAATACCTCTTGCACCATACTAAAATATCTAAGAAACGATACTTCAAATCTTTACCCTATGTTTATGATAAATGCAGCGAGACATTGTATACCATACCATTGGTGGTCAAAAAATACTACTTCAAAAAAAGAATGGTTTCGTAGAATCAATCACATTGAGAAAATAAAGGAACTTATCAGCATATCACAAGAAAATATCTCACTTCAGCCTGGTATGACTGAATACAATTCTAATCTACTAATGCCTATGAAGCAGCAATATAACATAAGAGAAGGGAAAAGACAATGGAAAGGAGAGAGAAGAAAATAATAGAATACATATGCTCCCCCCCCCCTTTTTTTTTTTTTTTATCTCCCTATATTATTCCCCCCCTAAATTTTAATATCAGCCTAAAAGAAATTGGTCAAATACAGATTAACAGAACTATAAAAATATGAATGTTATATAGTTCTTTTAAGATAAGATGTTTATGTGTACAATATGTACCCTATATTACTAAATTGCATTTTTGATTACATTAAGCGCATCTCACTACAGTTGTGTAATACTATATGGTTTTGAAACCAAATCTGTTCTAATGTTGCTACTTTATATGATGTATGCTGTTCTGATGCACAATAAAATTTATGGAACAAAAAAATGACATTTCTCCATCACCATGTAAGCCACTTAACCACTTGACGACCGCCTCACGCCGATTTACGTCGGCAAGGTGGCACGGACAGGCAAAATCACGTACATATACGTGATTTGCCTTCCGCGGGTGGGGGGTCCGATCGGACCCCCCCCGGTGCCCGAGGCGGTCGTCTTTTGTCCAGCGGCGATCAGAGATGAGGGGGAGGCCATCCGTTCGTGGCCCCCCCCTCGCGATCGCCGCCGGCCAATGAGAACATTCCTTTGCTGCTGTATGCTAAACAGCAGCAAAGGAAATGATGTCATCTCTCCTCGGCTCTGTAATTTCCGTTCTTGCCCGAGGAGAGAAGACTGTAATGTGAGTGCACAACACACACACACACAGTAGAACATGCCAGGCACACAAAACACCCCGATTTCCCCCCCCCCCCCCGATCGCCCCCCAATCACCCCCCCTACCCCCCCCCCCCCCGTCACAAACTGACACCAGCAGTGTTTTTTTTTTTTTTTTTCTTTTTCTGATTACTGCATGGTGTCAGTTTGTGACAGTTACAGTGTTGGGACAGTTAGTATTACCCCCCTGTAGGTCTAGGATACCCCCCTAACCCCCCCTAATAAAGTTTTAACCCCTTGATCACCCCCCGTCACCAGTGTCGCTAAGCGATCATTTTTCTGATCGCTGTATTAGTGTCGCTGGTGACGCTAGTTAGGGACCTAAATATTTAGGTTTGCCGTCAGCGTTTTATAGCGACAGGGACCCCCATATACTACCGAATAAATGTTTTAACCCCTTGATTGCCCCCTAGTTAACCCTTTCACCACTGATCACCGTATAACTGTTACGGGTGAGGCTGGTTAGTTTGTTTATTTTTTATAGTGTCAGGGCACCCGCCATTTATTACCGAATAAAGGTTTAGCCCCCTGATCGCCCGGCGGTGATATGCGTCGCCCCAGGCAGCGTCAGATTAGCGCCAGTACCGCTAACACCCACGCACGCAGCATACGCCTCCCTTAGTGGTATAGTATCTGATCGGATCAATATCTGATCCGATCAGATCTATACTAGCGTCCCCAGCAGTTTAGGGTTCCCAAAAACACAGTGTTAGCGGGATCAGCCCAGATACCTGCTAGCACCTGCGTTTTGCCCCTCCGCCCGGCCCAGCCCACCCAAGTGCAGTATCGATCGATCACTGTCACTTACAAAACACTAAACGCATAACTGCAGCGTTCGCAGAGTCAGGCCTGATCCCTGCGATCGCTAACAGTTTTTTTGGTGAACTGGCAAGCACCAGCCCCAGGCAGCGTCAGGTTAGCGCCAGTAGCGCTAACACCCACGCACGCACCGTACAGCTCCCTTAGTGGTATAGTATCTGATCGGATCAATATCTGATCCGATCAGATCTATACTAGCGTCCCCAGCAGTTTAGGGTTCCCAAAAACGCAGTGTTAGCGGGATCAGCCCAGATACCTGCTAGCACCTGCATTTTCCCCCTCCGCCCAGCCCAGCCCACCCAAGTGCAGTATCGATCGATCACTGTCACTTACAAAACACTTAACGCATAACTGCAGCATTCGCAGAGTCAGGCCTGATCCCTGCGATCGCTAACAGTTTTTTTGGTAGCTTTTTATTGAACTGGCAAGCGCCAGCGGCCTAGTACACCCCGGTCGTAGTCAAACCAGCACTGCAGTAACACTTGGTGACGTGGCGAGTCCCATAAGTGCAGTTCAAGCTGGTGAGGTGGCAAGCACAAGTAGTGTCCCGCTGCCACCAAAAAGACAAACACAGGCCCGTCGTGCCCATAGTGCCCTTCCTGCTGCATTCGCCAATCCTAATTGGGAACCCACCGCTTCTGCAGTGCCCGTACTTCCCCCATTCACATCCCCAACCAAATGCAGTCGGCTGCATGAGAGGCATTTTCTTTATGTCCTCCCGAGTACCCCTACCCAATGAACCCCCCCAAAAAAGATGTTGTGTCTGCAGCAAGCGCGAATATAGGCGTGACACCCTCTATTATTGTCCCTCCTGTCCTGACAATCCTGGTCTTTGCATTGGTGAATGTTTTGAACGCTACCATACACTAGTTGAGTATTAGCGTAGGGTACAGCATTGCACAGACTAGGCGCACTTTCACAGGGTCTCCCAAGATGCCATCGCATTTTGAGAGACCCGAACCTGGAACCGGTTACAGTTATAAAAGTTAGTTACAAAAAAAGTGTAAAAAAAAAATATATATAAAATAAAAAAAATAGTTGTCGTTTTATTGTTCTCTCTCTCTCTCTATTCTCTCTCTCTTGTTCTGCTCTTTTTTACTGTATTCTATTCTGCAATGTTTTATTGTTATTATGTTTTATCATGTTTGCTTTTCAGGTATGCAATTTTTTATACTTTACCGTTTACTGTGCTTTATTGTTAACCATTTTTTTGTCTTCAGGTACAGCATTCACGACTTTGAATGTTTATACCAGAATGATGCCTGCAGGTTTAGGTATCATCTTGGTATCATTCTTTTCAGCCAGCGGTCGGCTTTCATGTAAAAGCAATCCTAGTGGCTAATTAGCCTCTAGACTGCTTTTACAAGCCGTGGGAGGGAAAGCCCCCCCCCCCCCCACCGTCTTCCGTGTTTTTCTCTGGCTCTCCTGTCTCAACAGGGAACCTGAGAATGCAGCCGGTGATTCAGCCAGCTGACCATAGAGCTGATCAGAGACCAGAGTGGCTCCAAACATCTCTATGGCCTAAGAAACCGGAAGCTACGAGCATTTTATGACTTAGATTTCGCCGGATGTAAATAGCGCCATTGGGAAATTGGGGAAGCATTTTATCACACCGATCTTGGTGTCATCAGATGCTTTGAGGGCAGAGGAGAGATCTAGGGTCTAATAGACCCCAATTTTTTCAAAAAAGAGTACCTGTCACTACCTATTGCTATCATAGGGGATATTTACATTCCCTGAGATAACAATAAAAATGATTAAAAAAAAAAAAAAATGAAAGGAACAGTTTAAAAATAAGATAAAAAAGCAAAAAAAATAATAAAGAAAAAAAAAAAAAAAGCACCCCTGTCGCCCCCTGCTCTCGCGCTAAGGCGAACGCAAGCGGCGGTCTGTCGTCAAACGTAAACAGCAATTGCACCATGCATGTGAGGTATCGCCGTGAAGGTCAGATCGAGGGCAGTAATTTTTGCAGTAGACCTCCTCTGTAAATCTAAAGTGGTAACCTGTAAAGGCTTTTAAAGGCTTTTAAAAATGTATTTATTTTGTTGCCACTGCACGTTTGTGCGCAATTTTAAAGCATGTCATGTTTGGTATCCATGTACTCGGCCTAAGATCATCTTTTTTATTTCATCAAACATTTGGGCAATATAGTGTGTTTTAGTGCATTAAAATTTAAAAAAGTGTGTTTTTTCCCCAAAAAATGCGTTTGAAAAATCGCTGCGCAAATACTGTGTGAAAAAAAAAAAATGAAACACCCACCATTTTAATCTGTAGGGCATTTGCTTTAAAAAAAATATATAATGTTTGGGGGTTCAAAGTAATTTTTTTTGCAAAAAAAAAAATAACTTTTTCATGTAAACAATGAGTGTCAGAAAGGGCTTTGTCTTCAAGTGGTTAGAAGAGTTGGTGATGTGTGACATAAGCTTCTAAATGTTGTGCATAAAATGCCAGGACAGTTCAAAACCCCCCCAAATGACCCCATTTTGGAAAGTAGACACCCCAAGCTATTTGCTGAGAGGCATGTCGAGTCCATGGAATATTTTATATTGCGACACAAGTTGCGGGAAAGAGACAAATTTTTTTTTTTTTTTTTGCACAAAGTTGTCACTAAATGATATATTGCTCAAACATGCCATGGGAATATGTGAAATTACACCCCAAAATACATTCTGCTGCTTCTCCTGAGTACGGGGATACCACATGTGTGAGACTTTTTAGGAGCCTAGCCACGTACGGGACCCCGAAAACCAAGCACCGCCTTCAGGCTTTCTAAGGGCGTGAATTTTTGATTTCACTCTTCACTGCCTATCACAGTTTCGGAGGCCATGGAATGCCCAGGTGGCACAAAACCCCCCCAAATGACCCCATTTTGGAAAGTAGACACCCAAAGCTATTTGCTGAGAGGTATAGTGAGTATTTTGCAGACCTCACTTTTTGTCACAAAGTTTTGAAATTTGAAAAAAGAAAAAAAAAGTTTTTTCTTGTCTTTCTTCATTTTCAAAAACAAATGAGAGCTGCAAAATACTCACCATGCCTCTCAGCAAATAGCTTGGGGTGTCTACTTTCCAAAATGGGGCCATTTGGGGGGGTTTTGTGCCACCTGGGCATTCCATGGCCTCCGAAACTGTGATAGGCAGTGAAGAGTGAAATCAAAAATTTTCACCCTTAGAAATCCTGAAGGCGGTGCTTGGTTTTCGGGGCCCCGTACGCGGCTAGGCTCCCAAAAAGTCCCACACATGTGGTATCCCCGTACTCAGGAGAAGCAGCTGAATGTATTTTGGGGTGCAATTCCACATATGCCCATGGCCTGTGTGAGCAATATATCATTTAGTGACAACTTTTTGTAAATATATATTTTTTTTTTTTGTCATTATTCAATCACTTGGGACAAAAAAAAATAAATATTCAATGGGTTCAACACGCCTCTCAGCAATTTCCTTGGGGTGTCTACTTTCCAAAATGGGGTCATTTGGGGGGGTTTTGTACTGCCCTGCCATTTTAGCACCTCAAGAAATGACATAGGCAGTCATAAATTAAAAGCTGTGTAAATTACAGAAAATGTACCCTAGTTTGTAGACGCTATAACTTTTGCGCAAACCAATAAATATATGCTTATTGACATTTTTTTTTACCAAAGACATGTGGCCGAATACATTTTGGCCTAAATGTATGACTAAAATTTAGTTTATTGGATTTTTTTTATAACAAAAAGTAGAAAATATCATTTTTTTTCAAAATTTTCGGTCTTTTTCCGTTTATAGCGCAAAAAATAAAAACTGCAGAGGTGATCAAATACCATCAAAAGAAAGCTCTATTTGTGGGAAGAAAAGGACGCAAATTTCGTTTGGGTACAGCATTGCATGACCGCGCAATTAGCAGTTAAAGCGACGCAGTTCCAAATTGGAAAAAGACCTCTGGTCCTTAGGCAGCATAATGGTCCAGGGCTCAAGTGGTTAATCCTACTTATTATTATTATTATTATTATTATTATTATTATTATTATATTCAGTCTCCACTGTTAAAATTGCTTGTGTACTATCCATCATGCTGTACTGTATATAGTTCGCCAAATCTACTCATTTTCAGAGATTGTTTTACAATCATTCTTTGCCAAAGGTCCTACTGGTCACAGAACACCCTGTTGCAAGCTGAAAATGCTAAATCACTATCTTGCAATTAGCCGCATTATCAGCCTTCCTGGATACTTCTTCAGCGGGGTGAGGATGTTGTGCTGATACACCGCATCCCTGTGGTCACCGAGTTGTTGGCACACCTGGTCAAGTCGATCATGGTGATTATTAATGCAGACTCCTATAGGGAGAGGGAGAATGTTTGCACTTCAAAAATAAAGTTGTGATCCACTCCCTATTTCAACAAAAAATGATTATAATGTTTTGGGGGGGAATTTAGTTATGTTTCTGGAAGAAAGCCTAAGGGCGATTCACACTGTTTATCACCCTAAATCTCTGAGCGCATGAGTGATTAATTGCATCACACGGCTTCTTCCTTTTTTTTAATTTTGTATGAGCTTTTTTTTGAATTGTACAAAACGTACACTTCATTCACTGCAATGTCCGACAGTGCAGTGCGATTCGTGCCAGTGCGCTGTGATGAAATACAGCATGTCTGCATTTTATTGCAGCACGCTACAGTGCTGCGCTAGGCTGCTTTGCAGTGCGAATGGGACACACAGGAAACCATTTCTTGTGTGTACCTGTGGTGACAGACGTTTTTTCATGCGGTCAAACATCTGTCACCGCGCATAGTGTGAATTGGCCCTTACTCCTGTTTTCATTTTTTTTTTTGTTTTGGATAGAGAAGGGACAACCACATTTCTGTCATATCTCCGTTTCTCTCTAATTCCATTTAGGGGCATTTTCCCTCAATTTCTGTGCCACCTGTGTTAGAAAAGGAGGGGGGATTACAGATGTCACCAGGACATGAGGGTACATTCAGAAATAACCTGCCAGAAGTTCTGACCTTCTTCTCCTCCTCCCTTTTTTTTTTTTTTTTTTTCTTCTTGTGCATGTGGGAAAGATTTTTCATCACTTCTATCCTGAGACTGTAATTTCCCCAATTGAGACACAGACCACAACACAAGGAGCTCTAACCCTTCCCTGCTCTATTCAAAAACGTAAATGGTTTTGGCTAGAATTGCACTTACATTTTTTTTATGATGAATTACAGTTGAACCTTTCACCACTCACTCCTACAGCCAACCCTTTCTGCACTGCTGTACGAACCAAGCAAACAGGACGTCACTCTGTAAAAGGTAGAACCTGAGCTTGACACTTTTTATAATACACTATGGGGTTTATTTACTAAAGGCAAATCCACTGTGCACTGCAAGTGCACTCGGAAGTGCAGTCGCTGTAGACCTGAGGGGGACATGCAAGGATAATTAAACAGCATTTTTGCTTGCAAATGATTGGATGATAAAATCAGCAGAGTTTCCCCTCATTTCAAATCTTACCCTCAGATCTACAATGACTGCACTTCCAAGTGCACTTGCAGTGCAGAGTGGATTTGCCTTTAGTAAATCAACCCCTATAACTGTTTTTAGAAGAACCTAGGGCATTAACTATACCCCCTTCTGTAGGCATCACACCTGTTCCTATATTGCTTGAAGTTTAGTGCTGGTAAACTGTACTTGTTTCTCTCCCTTTAGTTGTGCACTTCATCCATGATTCCCATTTAATATATACAAAAATTCTGTCTTCTAGCGTCGACGGCAGGTGTTGGAAGAGTCTCAGCGGCTCACAGAGTTGTTAAACAGGTGAGTGAATAACTGACAGCTTCTGTCAAAGTTAAAAGTGGAGCTGTGGGCATTCAGTTATTTGGGTGCAAATTTTGCTAAAGCCCAGAGCCCCAGCAGTAAATCATAAAGCAGAACTAAACCCATTGATTTACCGGTTTCATAAAAGTTACATTCCTGGAATGTTGGAAATGCAAACTGTCACATTTGCTTGTGTGTGTGTGTGTGTGTGTGTGTGTGTCAAACTGTCAAACCATCAAATAGCTGGGGTCATAACTGATCAAATGCGCAGCACCATGGCAGTTGCAGATCAAACAGGAGCAGCTTCCTTGGCTATATAGTATAGGAGGGTTTAATTCTGCTTTAAGGCTGTCAAAGTTCTACAAACTTGTCAGTGCCTAAAAATGGAGAACTGAGTATGTGCAGAGCAGGGTGAGATAGTGTGTTACTGGGTTTTATTTTATTTATTTTTTTCTTGAACAGTTAGCTTTTATTTGGTGTATATTAATACAGTGGTGTAGGAAAAAATGACATTCTTTTAGTCAGCTATTGTCCATCACGAGTGTTCACAGTCATAAGGAGTGGATATCCTGGGCCCCATGAGATCCATTAGTAGTATGGCCCTCCCTAGAGGCCTCTGAAGAGCCCCTGTCACTCGAGTACATTACTGGATTTTAAACAGTATAGTCGCTTATTTTTAATGTTTCACATCACTATACCTGCAAAAGGGGCCAGTCTGAAGTGATCTAGCCAGCGCGGAACAAATTCCAGAGGGTAGTATTGGGGGCATTAGTGGTCGATTGACTAAAGCACCTAAACCTGAGGTAAGTACAGTAGTCCTTTTTGCAATCTCAGAACACCCAATAAGGAGATAGCAGCATGCGTCCGGACTAAACTACATGGCATGTTAAATGCCAGGAGTCTGGCGGACAAGATGGGAGAACTAGAGCTACTGTTGTACAAGGAGGATTTCGATTTTGTGGGAATTTCAGAGACTTGGTTCAACAGCTCTCATCATTGGCTGGCAACCATTCAAGGGTATTTCCTATATCGCAGAGATAGGGAGGGTAAAAAGGTGGAGGGGTATGCCTGTATATCAAAAATGATGCACAAGTGAATGTGAGGGACGACAACTAATGGAGCAAGGGAGGAGGTGGAATCCTTATCGGTGGAGCTACAAAGGGAGGAAACTAAGGGGAAAGTAATACTGGGAGTATGCTATAGGACCCATAACCAGAGGGAGGAGGGGGAGGCGAACCTCTTATCACAGTTTGGAATGGCGGCAAGGATGGGAAGTGCCATTATAATAGGGGATTTTATTTATCCAGACATAGACTGGGTGGAAGGAACCACGCATTTGTCTAAAGCTCGCCACTCCTTAAATGTCTTGCAGGACAATTTAATGGGTCAGATGGTAAATGCACCAACAAGAAACAAACCGTTACTAGACCTACTGGTTACCAACAATACAGACCTGATCACAGATGTGGAAATACGGGGCAATTTAGGAAACGGCGATCACAGGTCAATTAGTTTCAGTATAAATCACACAAATAGTTCCCCATAAACGTTTACTGTACAAACTAAGGTCCGTTGGCATGGACCATAGGGTAAGTACATGGATTGAAAACTTGGCTACAAGGGCGAGCTCAGAGGGTGTTGATAAATGGGGAATACTCGGAATGGTCTGGTGTGGAAAGTGGGGTCCCCCAGGGTTTTGTCCTGGGACCAATCCTATTTAATTGTATTCATAAACGACCTGGAGGATGGGATAAACAGTTCAATCTCTGTATTTGCGGACAATACTAAGCTAAGCAGGGCAATAACTTCTCCACAGGATGTGGAAACCTTTTAAGAAGATCTGAACAAATTAATGGGGTAGGCAACTACATGGCAAATGAGGCTTAATGTAGAAAAATTTAAAATAATGCATTTGGGTGGCAAAAATATGAATGAGGGTCTTAGTAGATGACAAGCTCTGCAATGGCATGCAATGCCAAGCTGCTGCAAGCAAAGCCAACAGAATATTGGCATGCATTAAAAATGGATTAACTCCAGGGATAAAGTGATAATTCTCCCACTATACAAGACTCTGGTCCGGCCACACCTGGAGTATGCCGTCCAGTTCTGGGCACCAATCCTCAGGAAGGATGTGCTAGAATTGGAGAGATTCCAGAGAAGGGCAACAAAAGCTAATAAAGGGACTGGAAGACATTAGTTATGAGGAAAGGTTACGAGCACTGAACTTATTCTCCCTGGAGATGAGACGCTTGAGAGGGGGTATGATTTCAATGTACAAATACCATACTGGTGACCCCAAAATAGGGAGAAAACTTTTACGTGAAAGGGAAATTTAAAAAGACAAAACACAAGCAGTGGTTTCAGTGGGAAGCATAGATAATTTCAAAAAACTATTAGGCACCTAAACGACCTTAATATACAGGGATATACAATGTATTACTGACAAAAGCGCACACCCACAGATTGGACTTGTCTTTTTTTTCAACCTCGCCAACTATGCAACAATGTAATTCACCTGTTTCTCAAAACCATTACATTAAAGGCATGCCATTATTGATGACTGTCACTGTTGCTTGTGCTCTCAACCAAACCTTTCGATTTATGACACCAGCTATTTGAAAGCTTGTCAAATGTACAGCATCATGGCATTTGCAGATCAGAGATGGCAGCTTCCTTGGCTGGAGAAGTTTGGTTCCCCATTGCAACAAACCCAGCTTCTCTAGCTGCAGGCACTCTGGAGCAGTAGTTCTTCAAAGTCCACAAGCGATCCAATAAAGTCAATTAAATATGAGATTTGACTTTTTTTTTTTTTTTTTTTTTTTTCTAAACTTCTTGTACACCTGCTCCTGTATTTATGTTGGAGATTAGAAGGAGGGAAGTCTTCCAAGTTCCTGTTGCACTTTGGGACAAAATTGGATGGGGGGAAGGAAAATAAAAACTTAAAGCCTTTGTTTTTTTTTTTTTTCTTTTTCGGTTAAAAATTCCATTGTGCCTGCAGATACAAAGTTCAGTGAGAGATTCTTCAAAATCGTTTCATAATATGAATATAGCTTGGTCACAGTTCTGGAAATGACAAGAGATGGCCACGCCACATTCCTGGATAGGTTTAAAAAATGCGCTGGAGGGAACTGAATCACGTCATACTGCACCAAAAATGAAAATTATTTTTTTGGATACACTTGTGTATTTTTAGTCTATTGGTTTATTTAAAAGGAAGCTGACAGCGATGGTCATATTAGTATGTTTGCAATTGATGCTGTAACCTGTTGTGTTTCTTAAGTCAAATGAAGGAACTTGATGAGACGGAAAGTGAAGCTTTGGAGCTCTGCGAAGGTGAAGAGGAGGATGAGATGTCGGAACATAACCTCTGGGTGGACAAATATACCCCGAGGTGCTACACGGAACTTCTCAGTGATGATGTAAGCTTTTTCACATGTCAGATTCAGAATAAAGTTTATTTCCTTTAAATTGTATTGAAAAAAGTAGATCGAAATCTAAGACTGTTTGGACAACATACTATGATGTATATTATGACCGTAAACATATTTTATTTTTAGTAGTCACCAGTAATAAGTGTGACCTCTCAAATTTAAAGGGGGGCTCTAGGCAAACGGCTACCATAAACATATGGTTTAAAAAAAAAAAAAAAAGATTACTGTTTTACCAAGTATTTGCCATTTTTGCCAGCAATTTTTTGATGATAGGCATGCCTTTACAAGTCACTAAGATACTACTGCTACTTCCTGGTTTGCCATGATTGCTTCCTTGGTCAGCACCCTGAACGGGGTGATGATGCTGATCACTGTCCAATGAGGAGACAGTGAATTGACACAGAAAGCTGAGTAGCTAAACCAGGAAGATGTATTGCTTCAAGCTAATTTCCATTTTTCCTGTCACTTTAAATAGTTTAGAGCAGGGGTCTTCAAACTGCGGCCTTCCAGGTGTTCAGGAACTACAATTCCCATCATGCCTAGTCATGTCTGTGAATGTCAGAGTTTTACAATGCCTCATGGGATGTGTAGTTCTGCAACAGCTGGAGGGCCGTAGTTTGAGGATCCCTGGTTTAGAGCAAGCTTGGCCAATAACCATTTCCTCCATTAGCTGCAGCATTGTCTGTAAGTGCTGTAGAATACTACATAGTATAATAACAAAATATGTAGTTTTAGCTACATACAGTACACAGTGCTGACTTCCCGTTTCACACCCGGAACAATGCAGGGTCAGTCTGAGAAGTGCTCAGCCATTCATATGTAGCTTTGTATCCTGTAAATGCAAAGCTACCTCTTGTTTGGCAGAGGTGGGCTGATGTCACAATCTGACTCAGCCAATCAGGGGAAGCTTTGTATTTACAGAATACAACACTGCCTATAAATGGCTGAGCGCTGATCAGACTGACCCTGCATTGTTCCGGGTGTGAGTTGGGAAATCTACCTTACAGCTGGAACCCAGTACTGCACTCTATGTAGCTGAAGCTACAAGCTGTTTATACAGTGCTTAAGAGACACTGCAGCAGCTAGTGAAGGAAATAGTTTGTTTGGACCAGCTTGGTCCAAACGAACTAAAGTGCCAGGAAACATGGAAATCCGCTTTGAAGCTGAACTTTAGGGGGGGGGGATCATTTAAATATATTCCTCCATAGCCCTTAAATAAGAGAAATCCTCTGTGTGCATCATTGCATTGCTGTAAATAGCCTGGGCATCGCCATTGGGGGAAAGCTTTGGGAGGGGACCCTGTAGAACAGGGGTCTCAAACTGGCGGCCCTCCAGCTGTTGCAAAACTACAAGTCCCATGAGGCATTGCAAGGCTGATAGTTACAAGCATGACACCCAGAAGCAGAGGAATGATGGGACTTGTAGTTTTGCAACAGCTGGAGGGCCGCCAGTTTGAGACCCCTGCTGTAGAACCTCCGACTACAGGAGGGTGGATACAAGACCAATCACCCTGCACATGGACAGAGAACAGCAATGACTGGTAATTATTACAGGAAGCTCATTCACAGAAGAATTGTTTTACGATGGATTAGTGCACAAATCTGGAAAGGATACACAAAACGCACCAAGATTTAATTAAAGTGTTTGTTAACCCCAAAAAAAATATACAGATCCTGGTCCCTTAAAGCAGTAAAAACTGTAAAAAAAAAAAAAAAAAAAAAAAAAAACCTTCTTCAACCCTCCACTTCCTGTATCCCCTCCATTGCGCTGGCCACGAAAATCGGGGCTGCTCGGCCCTGACCACCGTGGTCAAAGAGCGTCCCTGCATCATACGCTGCTGTCTCCTCTCTCCCCTCACCCCCTCCTTCCTGCCTGTTATCTGCCTCTGTGTCTGTCTCCACCCCACGCCGCTATTCTTTTATAAAAAAAAAAGTACAATTGTCACTGCCAGCCCCTATATTAGAGGCTGGTATAGCACACTATGTAAATTGTTTTAAAAAATGAGTGTTCTAAATACCAAATTTGAGCTGTCTTCAGGCCGGTCACGTGACTCGCAGCCGCTTTACAGCTATGAGACAGAGCTTCTGTGGAGGAGACGTGATCTGCCCGGCTGACATCAAAGGGAGATCACTGCTCCTCCCGCAGAAGACATCCATTGGAGCTGGAAAGCGGCCACGAGTCATGTGACCAGCCTGAAGATAGCTCAAATTCGGTATTTAGAACACTCGTTTTTTTCAACTCACTTAGTGTGCTATACCAACCTCTAATAGAGGGGCTGGCATAGACTTATAAAAACAGGTTAACAAACACTTTAACCACTTACGGACCGCCCGCAGTCATTATACGGCGGCACTTTGAAGTGGATCGTCATTTTTATGGCAGCAGCTAGCTGCCATAACCCAGATATCCACTTCTTCAGCGGGTGGTCCGCTTTCAGATAAAAGTGGTCTCAGCGGCATGGTGGGACTTGCAGTTTTGCAACAGCTGGAGGTCCGCTAATTGCATATCCCTGCTTTAAGAGCTACGGGCGGAAGTAACGTTTTGATGTTGCTTGCGCTCTGCAATGGTATGGAGCCGGGTGGGGGCCATCTTCCCCTCACTTAGCACCACACGGATTCGCCGCAAGATCACTTTTATCCGTGGCTGGAGAGGGGCCCTCCCGCCGCGCTCCGGTGCCCCCGGCAGTGACAAAAGCGATTGGATCCTGTCCCCTCTGTGGTGTGGTGCTAAGTGAGGGAAAGATGGCCCCCACCCGGCTCCATACCATTGCAGGGCGCAAGCAACATCAAAACGTTACTTCCGCCCGTAGCTCTTAAAGCAGGGATATGCAATTAGCGGACCTCCAGCTGTTGCAAAACTGCAAGTCCCACCATGCCTCTGCCTCTGGGTGTCATGCTTGTGGCTGTCAGTCTTGCTATGCCTCATGGGACTTGTAGTTCTGCAACAGCTGGAGGTTCGCTAATTGCATATCCCTGTCCTAAAGGGTCTTTTTATATATATATATTCTATATATATATATATATATATATATATATATATACATTCTAGTAATAATCTTTTTGACCACAGATCTCATATTTAAGAGGTCCTGTCATGCTGTTTTTTTTTTTTTTTCTATTACTAGGGATGTTTACATTTCTTGTAATAGGAATAAAAGGGACACATTATTTTTACACTGTTCTTTAAAAAAAAAAAAAAAAGTAAAATAAATAAGAAAAAAGAGAAAAATTTTAACGCATTGCAGAAGCAAACGCATACGTGAGCAGCGCCCGCATATGAAAACGGTCGTTGGAGCGAAAGCAATAATAATAGCCCTAGACCACCTCTGTAACACAAAATATGCAACCTGTAGAATTTTTTAAAAGTTGCATATGGAGATTTTTAAGGATAAAAGTTTGTCACCATTCCACGAGCAGGCACAATTTTGAAGCGTAACATGTTGGGTATCAATTTACTCAACATAACATTATCTTTCACAGTATAAAAAAAAAATTGGGCTAACTTTACTGTTTTATTTTTTAATTCAAAAAAGTTTTTTTTTAAGTGTGCTTGTAAGACTGCTGCGCAAATGTGATGTGACAGAGTATTGCAACGACCGCCATTTTATTCTCTAGGGTGTTAGAGAAAAATTATATATAATGTTTGGGGTTCTAAGTAATTTTCTTGCAAACAAACTGATTTTAACTTGTAAACAACAAGTTTAAAAAATAGGTCGGATCTTAAAGTGGTTAAGAATACCCGTGGACAATATTTACAGTGAGGAGGGAAAAAAGTATTTGATCCCCCTGCTGATTTTTGAGATTTGCCCACTGACAAATGATTCGTCTATAATTTTAATGGTAGGTTTATTTGAACAGTGAGAGACAGAATAACAACAAAAATATCCAGAAAAACGCATTTAAAAAAATGTTTTTAATTGATTTGCGTTTTAATGAGTGAAATAAGTATTTGACCCCTTCGCAAAACATGACTTAGTACTTGGTGGCAAAACCATTGTTGGCAATCGGAGGTCAGATGTTTCTTGCAGTTGGCCACCAGGTTTGCACACATCTCAGGAGGGATTTTGTCCCACTCCTCTTTGCAGATCCTCTCCAAGTCATTAAGGTTTTGAGGCTGACGTTTGTTAATTTGAACCTTCAGCTCCCTCCACATATTTTCTATGGGATTAAGGTCTGGAGACTTAGTAGGCCACTCCAGGACCTTAATGTGCTTCTTCTTGAGCCACTCTTTTGTTGCCTTGGCCATGTGTTTTGGGTCATTGTCATGCTGGAATACCCATCCACGACCCATTTTCAATGCCCTGGCTGAGGGAAGGAGCTTCTCGCCCAAGGTTTGATGGTACATGGCCCATCGATGCGGTGAAGTTGCCCTGTCCCCTTAGCAGAAAAACACCCCCAAAGAATGTTTCCACCTCCATGTTTGATGGTGGGGATGGTGTTCTTGGGGTCATAGGCAGCATTCCTCCTCCTCCAAGCACGTGAGTTGAGGTAATGCCAAAGAGCTCGATTTTTGGTCTTATCTGACCAAAACACTTTTACCCAATTCTCCTCTGAATCATTCAGATGTTCATTAGCAAACTTCAGACGGGCCTGTACATGTGCTTTCTTGAATAGGGGGATTTTGTGGGCGCTGCAGGATTTCAGTCCTTCACAGCGTAGCGTTACCAACTGTTGTCACCCTCTCACCAAGCTGCTTGGCGATGGTCTTGTAGCCCATTCCAGACTTGTGTAGGTCTACAATCTTGTGCCTGACATCCATGGATAGCTCTTTGGTCTTGGCCATGGTGGACAGATTGGAATCTGATTGCTTCTGTAGACAGGTGTCTCTTATATAGGTAACAAGCTGGGATTAGGAACACTCCCTTTAAGAAAAGGGAGCCAGAAATCTTGCTGATAGGGGATCAAATACTTATTTCACTCATTAAAATGCAAATCGATTTTATAGCTTTTTTGAAATGCATGTTTCTGGATGTTTTTGTTCTGTGTTTCGCTGTTAAAATAAACCTACCATTAATATTATAGACCGATTTCTATCTCAGTGGGCAAACGTACAAAATCGACAGGGGATCAAATACTTCTTTCCCCTCACTGTACCTATCCCGGAGTTCATAGAACTAAATGCATCGCCTGCCTAGCAGTGCAGAAAATGTGTAATTTTACAGAATTGCAACTGTGGCAAGTAAAAAGTGTATATATTTCACCTGTGTATTTATCTTTTTGCTCGGGGCTTCATAATTCTAAGTCATTTATAGCATTTAAAGTTTGTAATTTAAAAAACAAGCACACAAAGTTTTTTATATTGTAGTTTTTATGGTCTGAGTTGCCTAAATGCACTAGTAAACAATTGAGCATAGGTATAAAAGTGTAGTGACATTTGTACAGAAGAAAGGGTGTTGGCTTTTTTCACATTCACAACCAAGGGATTCTCTTCCTCCTACTTTATTTTTTTTAAATCTGATGGTAGTAAAACAAAACCAACTAGACTTGCTGATTATTCTTGAAATTGCGTCACCAATGGGCTGGCTGGCTGCTTTGGCTCAATAATGGGATTATGACTTTAAATACCATGGAATTTCCTCCCTGGTGAACTGAAGTCATTTAAAGAAGTAAATCCTGATGGGTTTTACTTCCTCATTTCCCCCTGCAAAGTAAAAGCATAATGGGCTAATATGCATCGCATACTAGCCCATTATGTTGCACTTACCTGCAAAGGAAGCCAGCGATGTCCCCTCTGTGTGGAAGCGTCATCATTTAATCTGAGTAAACAACTAAAGGAAGGGCTCTAGACCTTCTTTCGTGGCCAGTGCTGGAGGGAGCTGAATGCAGTGTTTTTCTTTAAGAAAATATTTCGGCTATTCTGAAATTCATTTTATCCATCCTCGCAAGAGGTTGTAAACCTTCACAAAAAAATCCCTTAAAAAAAAAAGACCCTGCAAGACAAAGGCATAATGAGCTAGTATGCATCGCATACTAGCTCATTATGAAATACTTACCTTAGAACAAAGCTGTTGCAGCCGTCCCCGTACACAGCTGTCACAGCCAACACCTTTCCCGGAGCTTCTTCTGGGTTTGTGGGCTTTGGTGCTGTGATTGGCCGGAGCCGTACATGCGCGCGGGAGCCTCCGTTCACGGCACCAGCTTGGAAGGATTGGCACCCATGGGCCGTTCCTTCAGAGCACTTGCAAGCAGTGATGTCATTGGCTGTATGCACTGGAAATCTCTCCTAAACTGTACAGGTTTAGGAGATATTTTCACTACCTATAGGTAAGCATTATAGGCTTACCTATAGGTAAAAGTCTGCAGAGGAAGTTTACTTCCTCTTTAAAGGATAACTGTATGTGGTTAATACATATAAGTAACACAAATAGTAACTGTTGTTTTGTGCTCTATAATTGTCTACATTTTTTTCCCCTCTTGGCTCAGTTTACGAATCGTTGCCTGTTGAAATGGCTGAAACTCTGGGATACGGTGGTGTTTGGAAAGGAGAAAGCTGTGAAAAAGGCCAAACCAAGCACTGAGCAAAAACCAAACTTCAGAACACAGAAGGAGCAGCAGGGCAAGTGGAAGACCAAAGCCCAGATCACAGAGGAGATTCTGGAGGCAGAGCTAGATCAGCACAATAGGCCTAAATACAAGGTAACTGAACAAAGTAATGAAGCGATGTCTTTAGCAATCTATGCATCTGATTTGAAAGTAAGGTCTCCTCTTGAGAATCTTGCCAGATTCTGCAGATATCCTGTATGGCAGTGGTTCTCAACGGCAGTCCTTAAGTACCCCTAACGGGCCATGTTTTCAGGTTTTACTTTACTTTGCACAGCTGCTTTAAATCAATGACAAGAGCTATTTTATCTAAGGGAAGTTCCCAAAACCTGGCCCATTGGGGGTACTTGATAATAACTCATTGAGTTATTGCAAAGATTCCAACACATTTCAAGAGCTTAAAAATCCCCCCTTCCCCAACACTGTCTCAGTGGTTTGCTTGAATCAATAACATTAAAGGATATGTTCACATTTAAAAAAACGAATGCACATTTTTTTTGCAGGGTAAAAAATTAGCATTCATTTATTTTTCTAAGGAGCCTGCAGAGCAATGCAGTGATCAGCAGATCAAGGGGTTCAATGTTCAGCTCCTGCAGATTCTCAGGATAGCCGTCTGCTCGAACAGGCAGGCAGTTACCTGAGAGCAGGAAAATTGGTGGACTACGAGAACGCTCATCGGCTTCCTAGCAGCTCATTGAAAACTACAAGCCGTCAGCCACAATGGCTGGAGGTACTTGTAGGCATTCATTCTCCGGAAACTGTGAATGAATGACATGGCCGTGCTGCTTTCAAATAGTCATAGTGGGTGCGGGGCAAAGATCCCCAGCCCGCTGTCACAGGGAGGGGGGAGAGGCTAGGGATGCTGGAACATGTTCCACCCTAAGAACAGGTTGAACAGGTAACATATTCTAAAAGTGAACTTATCCTTTAAAAGAATGGAAGATCTTACAGATACAATTAAAAGAAGGGAGTAGATCTTTCACTGTAAGTAGTTTTTTTGGCATACCTTTAGCTATCCACTTATTATGTTTCTACTTTCACTGCTCCCCGAGACCTGATATTAGAGTCCAATGTTTACATAGAAGGCATGGGCTACTGACATCATAAGGAGTCCTTGTTTACTTAGCCCCAACCACCGTTTGTTTTTTTTCTTTTCGGTTTCCCTTTTCTACTCCTTACTCTATGATCTGCCTCTGTTCTATTCTTTTCTTTCATCTGAATACATCCTCCTCCTTTACCCCACTTTCAGGACAAGTCAAAAATACTAAATGTATTACTGCCCCCGTAGAGATTGCGTGTGTCGACTTCCCTGGGCCTCCCCTGACTTTGCCGCCAGTTACTAGGTGTTTTTACACAACCAACCGTACTTTCATCCGCTCGTTATTCAATGATCAATCCAGGGGTTCGGGTTTTTTTTTTGGTATTTATTGTTGGAACTTGGATGGGAGAAGGGAATAGAGGTCGACCGATATATCGGCCGGCCGATATATCGGCCGATATTTGGCGTTTTTTACTTAATCGGCATCGGCCGATTGTGCTGATAAAAAAGGCCGATTATAACTTCAGCCGTGACTTGCAAATGACTTCTGTAATAGAAGTTAATGCAAGTTTTCTGAAGTTATCTGTGGAGAGGATTCTCCCCTCCTCTGGGCAGCCTGCCAAGTCTGATAAGAAGATACATTGTATCTTTCAGGTTCTTTTTATCAATAGACTGAACTCCCTGTGTAGAAGTTTTCAGTTTAACCATTTAAAGACTAAATCTTTTCTGACACTTGTTGCTTACAAGTAAAAATCCTGTATTTTCTGCTAGAAAATCACTTAGGACCCCCAAACATTATATATATTTTTTTAGCAGAGACCCTAGGGAATAAAATGGTGATTGTTGCAATATTTTATGTCACACGGTATTTGCGCAGCGGTCTTTCAAACGCAATTTAAAAAAAAAAAATACAGTTATGAATTAAAAAAAAAAAATAAGCAGTAAAGTTAGCCCATTTTTTTTCGTCCAAAAGTTTTGATTACCTGTTTTTGTGTATTTATTATTTAAGATAGGGTTTTTTTTTTTTTTTTTTTTTTTTTTTTTTTTTAGGTTTTTTTTTCTAAATTATACATACAAGTGAACTGATTGGAGGTTTGTTTTGTTTAATGTTTAAATGAAAAAAAAATTCTGTATTACTTAAGGCTGCTTTCACACTGGAGCGGGCAGGCGTTGATGGTAAAACGCTGCTAGTTTTAGCGGCGCTTTACCGTCATTTTAGAGGCGCTATTCGGCTGCTAGCGGGGCGCTTATAACCCAGCTAGCGGCCGAGGAAGGGGTTAAATGCGCCCCTGAAGCGCCGCTGCCAAAACGCTTTGCAGGCGCTTCGGTAGCGGTGCGCATTTATTTCAATGGGCAGGAGTGGTGGAGCAGCAGTATACACCGCTCCAAAGATGCCGTTTGCAGGACTTTTTTTTACATCCTGCCAGCGCATAGCCTCAGTGTGAAAGCACTCGGGATCTCACACTGAGACTGCAGGGGAGCCGTTTTACAGGCACTTTACAGGTGCTATTTTTAGCCCAAAAGCACCTGAAAAACGCCCCAGTGTGAAAGGGGTCTAACTGTTAGATTTTATGAGATGAAGGGAAAAAAGAAAGGAAAAAAAAAATCGGCCAAATATATCGGCCCAAAAAAATCGGCATCACATATCGGCCATCGGCCACCGCGATTTCTAAATATCGGCATCGGCATCGGCCAGAGAAAAACCCATATCGGTCGACCTCTAGAAGGGAATAGTGGGATACTTCCAACTATTTACAGAAGAGGACAACTCTCGCTCGCCCTCACCAGGTTGAATGTGATAGCAGACTCTCTGCTATACCATACTGCACTTGTATGGGAGAAATAAGTCCTTTGCTTGCTCTGGCAGTAGACTTGATGAAACTGTTTTATCTTCAGGACACTCGCTAGCATCCCCTTTGGCTGACACCCGTCCACTGACTCTACTAGCTGAAGGGATGTCCCTCACAGAACAGGCCCCATGACACAGATCTGTACTTACAGCAGGCAGAAACAGATCCTTCCTGGCGTGTCTCCCTTCTAGTCGGCTCTGCAGGACATTTGGGTTGCAGCTTTAGTCGGATTCAGGCCCTCGGGTCGACCACCTGAGATCGCATGTCAGCCTGTACAGAGGAGGGGCAGCCGCCCCCTCCCTTCGGGACCCTGCTCTCCAGCCGAAGACCATGTGCCCTTGGCATATATACAGTCACCCAGCATGCACTAAGGCACTTTCCTCTGCCAATGGCCAGAGCTGTAACTATGCCTGTGCTCTCACTTGTCTGGTTTCCTCCTCCACTGTCCAATAAGCCCTGTCCTATTGGACCAGAATGAAACATTCAGACAACACGAGCAGCATCTGTGCACTATGAGCAGACCCCATCAATGGATCCCTGGTAGGCAGAGAGTGTCTAAATTTACCTGGCAGCCTTCCTGGTAAGCAGAAAGACCCAAAAACTATACTCTCTTCTATCACCTACCCAGGAGGGTGCTACATAAGGATCTCCTCTTGTGTGTTTGGGAGAGGACTGACTACCTTGCGTTCAATCTTTGCCTACTAGCGTTTGTTTTTTATTCCTGTTATAAAAATCTGTCTTGAGGCAAGGAAGTCAGACTGGTTAGTCACTTTCTCTGTTTATGATTACGATTTTTATAGCAATGATGTAATAGTTTGAATGTGAACACTGTCTGTGTTCATCTACAGTTGTAACAATGTTTCTGTTTATAAGTCAGACTTCTGAAATGTACCAGTGTCAGATCTATGCTGACGATAATTCCATTATACGGAACTTCTGTTTATCTCCATGTTATGTAAAGCCTTGCTTCATTTCGTGAATATAAAATGTATAAAAAGAACTCCCCCTTCATCAGGGCTTGTATGCTGGCAGTGTAACAACAATGCAGATATGGGATCAGGGTCGCCAAACTAAAATCTGACAGATCAACTAACTCAAGCAATGTTAGTGCAACGATCTTCTCCCGTTGTGCCTTTGTGTTCTGACAGAGGTTTTTCGTTAATACCATTTTGGTTATTGTACTGAATCATTGTTTCTTGTGGCACTCTGATCCTTGTTATGCTGTACAGACTACAACAGGGACCCTATGGGACATCCTGTTTGACAAGTTTATATAAGAAATATAAATATTTTTGGGAGTTTAATGTTGTGTGTGTGTGTGGGGGGGGGTGTTTTTTGGTTAAAAAAAAATTACTATTTTGGATTTCGACTTGTAATTTTTGAATATTTTTAAGCCCTTTTCAAAGGCAATAGCTAATATTCTGACAAAACAAACGTTTGTGCATATAATGTACAGTAAATGTTTATTGAAAAATGAATGAACTTGGTTCAGAATTATTTTTACTAAAAAATAAATAATTCAGTTGGAAAAAATAACTTTTTTACCCAAAGTTTTTTTTTTCCAACTAAATATTTTTTTTTTTTAATTTTAGTAAAAATAATTCTGAACCAAGTTCATTCATTTTGCAATAAACATTTTACTGTACATTATATGCACAAACGTTTGCTTTGTCAGAATATTAGCTATTGCCTTCGAAAAGGGCTTAACATTCAAAATGACAAGTCGAAATCCAAAGTAGTAAATACCGGTAATATTTATTTATTTTATTTTTTTGTGAGCTTTGAAGATTGTTGGCTGTGGACCAATTTACTGGTTTTATGTAGAGGTGAGATTTGTCCCCATAGCTCTTTCAAGTGGTCACTGAACCAGTTATATTGGGATCTACCCAAACAGAGCTTACTCTCTCAATACTGTCCTATATAGCAAGGCCAGTTTTTTAGTGGAAGGTCCCACAAAACCGTGTTCCTTGGCCTGAATCAAACCAAGGACCCTCATGTTGCCCAGCAGCAATACTAACCAGACAGCCCCCATGCTGTCAAACTTCAAATCCTGCCCTAAATATTTCCTGTTTTTGAGAAGAAAAACCATAGCAGATTCTGACGGCTTATCGTTATTGCTCTTCTTAAATTAACATAAGGTCAAAACCTTTTTTGGATAACAGAAGGGGTAGAACATCGGTCAGGTATTTACTGATGCCTTTGTCACTGTTAGAGATTCACCCTTTTGAGTTGTGACCAGAACAGGAATAGAGACGTTTCTGTGACTTTAATAAGACTTCCGTGTGTGTTTTGTGTGTGACCTCCCTAATGGGACACAGTGAAAAAAAAAAAAAATATCCAAAATTACAAATGGTTTTTGGTTTGACATGGAACCCCCCTTCAGAAAGCCAAACAACTGCTGGTACTTTACTGATCAGTACCCTCCATGAAACGTGTGAGAGAATTGCCAAAAAACATTTTGAATTCAGAATGTATTTATTAACAAATAGACCTAATACAGGCTTATATTGATATCTAATGTATATTGTTTGTTAAGTTTCTTAAATATTCAATATATTTCTTCCAAGGTTGCATTGCTTACTGGTCCCCCTGGTCTTGGGAAAACAACCCTGGCTCATGTTATAGCAAGGCATGCTGGGTACAATGTTGTGGAAATGAATGCCAGGTGAGTGTTTATTAATGCTATGTGATTATAAAGGAGAAATGTAAGAAGTTAAAATTACTTTCAATTGCTCCTACTCTTTCCAGGTATTGTGTTCAGGTATTGGGTTTTTCTGTCTTCATTAACCTTACCAGTCAACTTACTGCCTCCAAAATCTCACTTATTGCTTTAAAGAGTTAATGTGCCCAAGCATAATATTTCATCCTTCCGTGAATGCATTTAGGATGAATTACAGAACATCTGATATGTTTTGCACTTGGCTTCTGTGGTTGCCTGCTGCAAGAAGAGCGATCTTCCTTGGCCATCCTATTCATCTGCTCCAGTTTTCATAGTAACCACTAGGGATGCACTGATAATGGTATCTGTGCCGATACCAAGCATTTGTGCGAGTATCGGTGCTCCCGGTATCAAAACCAATACTTTGCGGTGCAATTTGCGTCACTAGAAAATGAATGGGCACAAATCGCACTGCAAAGGAATTGCATGCGATTTGAGCAGGAATGCAGTGTCATTCCTGTCCGAATCGCATGTGATTTTTTTCCCCCACTGTTCCTCTGTGTGTATGTATGTATATATATATGTGTGTGTGTGTGTATATATGTATGTGTGTGTGTGTGTGTATATGTATGTATATATGTGTGTGTGTATGTGTGTATATATAATGTGTGTATGTAAGTATATATGTGTGTATATATATATATATGTATGTGTGTGTGTGTATATATATATATAGCTATCTATCTATCTATATCCCTCTATCTAGATAGATAGAGAGATATAGCTATAGATATAGAAAGGGAAAAGCGCCATCTAGTGGGCAGTTTATTAAAAATGTTAGAACGCTGGACTTCATTTTCCATGTTCCGCTACTCATCGGAATTCGTCTCCTGGGCAGAGAGGGTGGCCTAGGCAACACCACCTCATGACCATGTTGGAGTGATCCCTGATCCTAATCTTTCTGCTCCCCCTTCTTTTATCTTGACTCCTTCACCCCTATTTATAAATGTACCCTTAAGAATCCATTGAGCACCTACTCCTGGTACAAAACATGATTCTTACATCTAACTTCTCTGCAACATAACAGGTTTTTAGAATAAGTTTAGATGTAGTACTACAGGATGTTTGCATATAATCTCTTCATTTGAAATGTGAGGGTCTTGTATTTCTCCATGTTATGTCTCACTATGTTGTTCTAACTGCTGTCTCTTGTTAAGCATAATGAATCCGATACAATGCTCCTTATACATATGTTTTATTGTCCTTACTACTGTTAGTGATATTTTCTGTTTCTTTCAATAAAATCAGATTGAATTAAAAATGTTAGAACGCATAGTACATATCTGGCCAAATGCAGAATCTGTACAAAAAGAAAAAATGCGCAACCACAAAATGTGAAGAAAGGAGGCTGAGTCATGTATGTGGAAAAAACACAAAAATTATTTTTGCTTTGCAGATAACTACTGCAATCAATTACTGTGATTAAATAAGAAGAAATGTTCAAGTGATAAGATATCCCATATAGTATAGTCCACAAAACGTGGCACACGAATACAAACTTCATATGGCATCAAAAAACGCTTTTTCTGTTCATCAGTGATTAAAACAAACAGCGCCGCTTACCAGATATGGTGAATCTCAAATTATAGAGATCAAACGAGCACACACAGGAAGGATTACTCGGCAGAAGATCAGTTGTTTCCAAGCTCAGCAGTAGCTGGAGCCTTCCTTCCTGTCACGGATCAGCACTGCTACGATGTTCCTTACTGGGTTTTCCAGGAGATAAACTCCATTCATTGACATGTGTTATAAAATAGAACACAGAGGCTTCATGGTGCAGTACTAAGAATTTATTCAAAAGGTTTCCATAAACACTGACATCCAACACATACAATGTTCAAAACAGCCGTGGCTCAAGCCAGCCAGCTGATGCGTGCTGACGTCAAGACCTGTAGCTCCACCCAACGCGTTTTCCCATGCAAGGCATCGACTGCCGTACAAGGCTTTGATGCCTTATATGGGGAAACGCGTCGGAGCTACAGGTCTTGAAGCAAAAATAACTTGGCTTTTTTCGCATACACTACTCAACCGCCTTCTTTCTTCACATTTTGTGGTTGCGTATTTTTTTTTTTTTTGTACATTCTTATGAGCTGGATATTCTGAGTTTTTTTTTTTGTTTGTTTTTTTTAGATGCTGCACCTTTTTTAATATTCATATATATTTTTTTTATTTATATATTGTTGGGGTTTAGCGCAGATTTTCTCCTATTTCAAATGCAGAATCTGCATAGGTGTCCCTGTCCCACCCATGATGGCAAATCGCAACTGCTGGATGAGATGTAGAGGCGGTCGGTCCCCAAGCTGACATCACTTCTGCCCTATACCCACAGGGTCCTGGCACTTCTCCTCCAGCCCTGTGAGCACCTCCAGTGGCCGAGATTTGCTGTCATTTGTGGGACTGGGACACTATACAGATTTTGCATTTGGCCAGATACCGTCAGGTCCATTAATATTGGGACATCGACACAATTCTAATCTTTTTGGCTCTATACATCCCCACAATGTATTTGAAATGAAACGAACAAGATGTTTTAACTGCAGACTTTCAGCTTTAATTTGAGGGTATTTACATCCAAATCAGGTGAACGGTGTAGGAATTACAACAGTTTGTATATGTGCCTCCCACATTTTAAGGGACCAAAAGTAATGGGACAATTGGCTGCTCAGCTGTTCCATGGCCAGGTGTGTGTTTATTCCCTCATTATCCCATTTACAAGGAGCAGATAAAAGGTCCAGAGTTCATTTCAAGTGTGCTATTTGCATTTGGAATCTGTTGCTGTCAACTCTCAATATGAGATCCAAAGAGCTGTCACTATCAGTGAAGCAAGCCATCATTAGGCTAAAAAAAAAAGAAAACAAACCCATCAGAGAGATAGATTATGTGTGGCCAAATCAACTGTTTGGAACATCCTTAAAAAGAAAGAATGCATCGGTGAACTCAGCAACACCAAAAGACCCGGAAGACCACGAAAAACAACTGTGATGGATGACTGAAGAATTCTTTCCCTGGTGAAGAAAACATCCTTCACAACAGTTGGCCAGATCAAGAACACTCTCCAGGAGGTAGGTGTATGTGTGTCAAAGTCAACAATCAAGAGAAGACTTCACCAGAGTGAATACGGAGGGTTCACCACAAGATGTAAACCATTGGTGAGCCTCAAAAACAGGAAGGCCAGATTAGAGTTTGCCAAACAACATCTAAAAAAAGTCTTCACAGTTCTGGAACAACATCCTATGGACAGATGAGACCAAGATCAACTTGTACCAGAGTGATGGGAAGAGAAGAGTATGGAGAAGGAAAGAAACTGCCCAAAGCATACCACCTCATCAGTGAAGCATGGTGGTGGTAGTGTCATGGCGTGGGCATGTATGGCTGCCAATGGAACTGGTTCTCTTGTATTTATTGATGATGTGACTGCTGACAAAAGCAGCAGGATGAATTCTGAAGTATTTTGGGTAATATTATCTGCTTATATTCAGCAAAATGCTTCAGAACTCATTGGACGGCGCTTCACAGTGCAGATGGACAATGACCCAAAGCATACTGCGAAAGCAACCAAAGAGTTTTTTAAGGGAAAGGAGTGGAATGTTATGCAATGGCCAAGTCAATCACCTGACCTGAATCCGATTGAGCATGCATTTCACTTGCTGAAGACAAAACTGAAGGGAAAATGCCCCAAGAACAAGCAGGAACTGAAGACAGTTGCAGTAGAGGCCTGGCAGAGCATCACCAGGGATGAAACCCAATGTCTGGTGATGTCTATGTGTTCCAGACTTCAGGCTGTAATTGACTGCAAAGGATTTGCAACCAAGTATTAAAAAGTGAAAGTTTGATGGATGATTGTTAATCTGTCCCATTACTTTTGGTCCCTTAAAAAAAGTGGGAGGCACATATACAAACTGTTGTAATTCCTACACCGTTCACCTGATTTGGATGTAAATACCCTCAAATTAAAGCTGAAAGTCTGCAGTTAAAGCACATCTTGTTTCATTTTAAATCCATTGTGGTGGTGTATAGAGCCAAAAAGATTAGAATTGTTTTGATGTCCCAATATTTATGGACCTGACTGTATGTACTGTGAGTTCTAACATTTTTAATAAACTGCTTACTAGATGGCGCTTTTCCCTTTCTACGCACCCACACACAGGAGTAGTGGGGGGAACCACATGCGATTCAGACAGGACTCGCACCTCATTCCTGTTCAAATCGCATGCGATTTTTTTTTTTTTTCAGTGCGATTTGCAGCTATTTTTTTTTTTTTTGTATGGACGAAAATCGCACCGCAAAGTATCGGTATTGGCAAGTACTTGAACAAAAGTATCGTACTCATGCTCGCCAATAGGAAAAAAAAAAAAAAACGGTATCCAAGCAACCCTAGTATACCACTTAAATCTTCATATGGCAAAGGTGGTGAAGTAGAGTCATAAACTCTGGCAGAGAGGTATTGGCCAGAATGTCTGAGAGATTTACAGAGGTGGTTTCATTTGTGCTCCAATATCCTTCAGTAACAAACATCGCATTTAGGTAGACCATCTCTTTATTATTTTCTTACCATTTCCTTTCTTGTCATTTTATCAGCTCAAAGGTTTCTTTATCCATGTCCAGTTAAGAGCTGTACCCATCCACACCTAGAAAATGAAAATTGCAACAAATGTTAAGTCTCAAATTTAACACACCTTAGACTTTGAATTAAAGTAGCTATTCACCCTAAAAGTACTCGCCGAACGTTAAACAGCCATAAAGCCCATGTACCTTGGTAGGTATAGAACGCTACTTTTGGATTCAGTCCATGCACTTGTTTTCAAGCAATCTGCATTTGACACTGATGGCTATTATCAGCAACACCATGCAACTCATGGTGTCATTTAGCCCTCCTCACACTCTCCATGCCATGTGATTAACAGGATAAGACGACGGAGAAAGTGCATTCACATGGTTTCCCAGTCTGGTTTTGGAAAGGGCCAGAGACTGATGTCATTGTGCCCACCTGCTGCTTTGCATGCACAATAAAAACCTGACCTGCAGATTCAAATACAGAATGCTGTAAAGAAGGATATGGCCCCAAAATTTGAGTCTGCTACCAGTTGCCTCCAGCATTGCTCCAGTTGTTTCTTGCTGGAGACTGCCATTTTTTGCTGAAGCCCAGAGCCCCTGAGCAGCAGTAAATCTTTGGGCTGTTAGCAGATCGGCTTCTAGTGGCTCTGGTTTTTGGCACAATGCCAAAGATGTAGAGCAAGTGAGCGTGTGCAGGGCAGGGTGAGACAGCATATTCCTGGATTTTAAACAATATAGGCACTTCTATTTTTAATGTTTTAAGTTTTCTGACTAAAGTTCCACTTTGATCTGAATTTCAAGAAAGTATAAAAACATGCCAATAAATGCAGTCTTGTGTACATTTAACAATAATTAAAGCAATATGGAACACAAAAACTAAAATTTAATATATTGCAGCTTTCCCAATTTTTTTAATTTGGTGGATGCATTAGTTTTTTTTTTTTTTTTTTTTTTTTTTTTAGTTTTGTTGTTTTTTTCCCTTTTCACCAATGATCTGACCAGTAAGTCTATTATTTTTCAACTTCCAGTCTTTCTGCATGGAAAGTAGGTTATATGGGTTCCAATGGCGTAGTTCACAACAGCACAGTGCATTCCAGTGCTTTTCAGTTCCAGAAAAAAGTACAACATGCAGCTTTTTTCTTTTCTGCACAGAGCTGTACTGGAACAGCACTTAAGATAAATCGTTGAAAGCGGAACTAATTCCTCCTATCCTTTTCAGCCAAGGAAGCTGCCATCTTGGCCTCTGTTCAATCTGCAACTGCCATGGAGCTGCACATGTGATCAGTTATGACTCCAGCCATTGGATGGTTTGACAGTTTGATTGTGGGCACAACCAATGTGACAGATGGCATTCCCGGCATGCCAGGAATATAACTAATTTTTGAACCCATTAAATCGATGGGTTTAGTTCCACTTTAACACTCGCAGGGCTTCTTACAATGGTCCGCTTATATTCATTTTTGTAAAAATCTTTAGGATTTAAAGGAAATAAATTTTTGCTGTAGCTTTAAAAAAAAAAAAAAGCGTTAGCTGGAGTTTGGCTTTAATTTGTTAGTCCATACACGCCTGAGCGTGCTGCAACGACACCTGATGCACTGCATTTTTTTTTGCGCATTTTTGGAGCGACACTATTCATTTGAATGGAACTCCCTCCGCTCCAAAAACAGGCCAAAGAAGCTCATGTACCAAATTTTGACACAGCCAGGCGCATTTGGCGTCGCGTTTTTTGCCACTTTTTTTGTGCGTTTTGTCGCGGCAAAATGGCACCAAGTTTGGGGTGCTATTAAGAAATAATGGCACCCCAAACGCATCCCGCGTTTTTCTGTGATTCTGGAATCGCGGACAGAATCGCTGGCTTCTGTGATTCCAAAATGCTCAGGTGTGAATGGAGCCTTACACGACCCTTTCCCCAGACTGACAGTGCTGCTGTCCAAAGGTGTCTCTTGATCCTCCATCCAGAGTAGAGATGCCCTAAGACTGGATCACCAGGTGGAAATCAAGAAAGAGGCGCCAACCCCCCCCCCTTTGGCCCTGTGCTGATCACATGCACTCTCCCATTAGCACTGTCTAGACAGGTCGGGGGTCTTGCAGTCTCATAGGACAGTCAGAAAACTCCTCCTACAAGCTTTAACCAGTACATGGCTGGACACTGATAGAGGTCACAAGACTGCTATATACTGCTGATGAGAAAAGGTATTTAGCCGTTTATATTTACTACAAAAAAAAATGCATTTCCATATTCTGTGTACTGCAGAAGACCAGATATAGTGAATGCAGGGTCCTGGGTTTAGTAACACTTTAATGATTGGTAAGCTGAAAAAAATACATTTTTGTCTGGGGGGGTTAATACTGCTTTCAATTTATTAAATTTATTTTTAATGCAGCTTGTGTAACTGAAACTCTTTCAATATCCATTCCTGTAATCTCTAGTATAGCACTACTCAGACTGTAGAGGGAGCATTAGTACTGTAAGCCAATCAGGTGCTACAGTGTTTGCTTGTGTGGTGCAGTTTCAGCAACATCTGAACATTCCTGTTTGTATGGAGGTGACCAGAAAGGTAACTTTTTTTTTTTTCTGTTTAATTTACCAGTGATGACCGCAGTCCAGACGTCTTCAAGACACGTATAGAAGCCGCTACTCAAATGAAGTCTGTTCTGGGAATGGATGAGCGACCCAACTGCCTGATTATCGATGAAATTGATGGTGCACCCACTGTAAGTATAGGGACAGCGGCCTCATGTTTAAAAAAATCCGTAAGATCTAGTTTGCTGTCAGTGTTTAAAATGGAATTCTTGTTAAAAGAAGTTTGGTTCGAGTGTGGAAGGCTTAGAACCACGGTTAGGTTCTTAACCACTTCTTCAATACCAGGCACTTGGACACCTTCTTGCCCAAGCCAATTTTCAGCTTTCAGCGCTGTCGCAATTTGAATGACAATTGCGCGGTCATACAACACTGTACCCACAAATTAAGCTTTCTTTTGGTGGTATTTGATCACTTCTGCGATTTTTTTCATTTTTTGCGCAACAAATAAAGACCAAAGTTTTTCTTTGTTTCTGTTAAATTTTTTTGTAAATAAGTATTTTCGTCTTCACTGACGGGCACTGATAAGGCGGCACTGATGAGGTGGCACCAATGATATGGCACTGATGGGCACTCATAGGCAGCACTGATGGGTACTTATGGGTGGCACGGATGGGCACTAATGGATGACACTGATGGTTGGCATTGCTGGGCATCACTTAATTCTGTTACATAATGGTGCCAGTTAGTGCCCATATGTGGGCACTAATGGCACATATTTGGCATTAATTTGCACATGTGGATGGCCATGGGGGATGTACCTGGCCATCTACATGTTATGTGCCTCCCTGGTGGTCCTGGCGGCTTCCCTGGTGTTCCAGTGTGTGCATCCGAGGGGGGGCTGCGCTGATAAACAATCAGCACAGACCCCCCGTCAGGAGAGCCGCCGATCGGCTTTCCTCTACGCATGTCTGTCAGACGCGAGTGAGGAAAAGACGATCCCCGGCTCTCCCTGTTTACATCGTGTTCTGCCATGATTGGACATGGCTGATCACGTGGTAAAGAGCCTCCGTCTGACTGTCAGACTGACACCCCGCACAACCGATCGCCGGGATGCACGCCCCCAGGGGCGCGTGGTGGCTGTTATCCTGTAGGATGTCATATGACGCCCAGACAGGATAACGCAACCACCGCCCGGCAATCATTCTGCTATAGGCCGGGCGGGAAGTGGTCAAGTGTGTTTCTGTTGGAAGATTTCCCATTTACTTCCTGTTTCAGAAGGACGTATTAGCGGTGAATGCGTACCTTTTTACTGCTCGCCTCAAAATGATTGTCTTGTTTTTCTGTCTTGGCAACATTGGTCACAAGAACAAATGAATAAAACCATAATGAAAACCTGACTTGAGGTTCTAACACTTCCCTACTCTATCTTAGACTCATTTATTTTTGGCTGAGTTTTCTTTTTAGCTGTCCTCCATACTGCACAGGCTCCCTGACCACCGCTGTCTCCTAGCAAGCAATGTGTGTCAGCTTCCCACAGTACCTATGCCTTCCAAGCTTTATTCTCAACATTGTTCTTTCCCAAGCAACACAGAACATTTCATGTATTGGCAGGCTTAATGTACCCTGCAGCAGTGGTTCCTCAACCCTGTCCTCAAGTACCCCCAACAGGCCATGTTTTGGGAATTTTTCTTAGATAAAATAGCTCTCCAAAATTCCAAGCCATTGACTCTGATGTAAAGCACCTGTGCAAGATAAAGGGAAACCTGCAAACATGGCCTGTTGGGGGTACTTGAGGACAGAGTTGCGGAACCACTGCCCTATAGGCCCTAGCCAGCCTAAGTCTGGCTCTCAATCCTCCAAATACTCTCTCACATAGTGTGCACAGGTTCAGAGATACATCTCATGGTATAAAGGGAAATAAACACTTCTTCTCCAGCAGTATTGCAAACAAAGCTTTATTAATAAAATAAATACTTCTATTCACAAGTTGTCCGAATGACAGGCACCTATTGGATCCAAAATCACCACAGATATCCTGTTAGAGGCTGACATTCTTATGCGGTAACCTCAGGTAACAGATTAATATACCAAATGAGCGGCGCTAAAAATAAAATTAATTAAAAATAAGAGAAATATTAAGCTAATAACTCATGCATATATCCTATAATGTGAACGGGTCAAACAAAGTAATTTATGTGCACATGCTCCGTGTAATGCACACATATCCTCAATAATATAAAAAAAAAAAAGTCCATTATAAACATAGAACGAGCTGTTAATATCTTCATGCAATGTCCAAGACTATATATAAGGAAAGTGCACATGCTCCGTGTATTGCACAAAAGTCCTTAATATTTCAACAGTCCACACAAAAACAGTGATGGTGATTTCTTCATGCAGTGTGCACCCCCCCCCCCCCCCCCCCCCACCAGGTGTACCCTCACCTTAAGGCAGTGGTTCTCAACCTTTCTAGTGCCGTGACCCCTTGATAAAATTTCCCAAGTTGTGGGGACCCCTAACAGTAAAATTATTTTTGTTGGTCGCGTTTGCTGGCACAGTGGCGGCGTTTGCTGTGTGGCGGCGTTTGCTGGCAGAGTGGCGACAATTGATGGGCCCAGTGGCGACAATTGATGGGCACAGTGGCTGCACAGTGGCGACGTTTGCTGGCACAGTAGCGACAATTGATGGGCACAGTGGCTGCATTTGCTGGCACAGTGGCGGCGTTTGCTGGCACAGTGGCGACAATTGATGGGCACAGTGGCGACAATTGATGGGCACAGTGGCTGTGTTTGCTGGCACAGTGGCGACAATTGATGAGTACAGTGGCGGCGTTTGCTGGCACAGTGGCGGCGTTTGCTGGCACAGTGGCGACAATTGATGGGCACAGTGGCGACAATTGATGGGCACAGTGGCTGCACAGTGGCGATGTTTGCTGGCACAGTGGCGACAATTGATGGGCACAGTGGCTGTGTTTGGCACAGTGGCAACAATTAAAGGGCACAGTGGCTGCGTTTGATGGCACAGTGGCGACAATTGATGGGCACAGTGGCTGCATTTAAAGGCACAGTTGCAGCGTTTTAATGGGGGTTTTTATTTTCAGATTTTTTCAGTTTGTTTGCGCCCCCACCACTTATTTATATATAAACGTCCCGGTTGGTTCCTCAAAAGTGGTTATTCCGTGCCAGTGCTAGATACACAAAGTGTATAGCACCCAAACATGTATCTAGCACTGGCACGGAATAAACACTTTTGAGGAACCAACTGGGACATATATATATATATATATATATATATATATATATATATATATATATATATATATATATATATATATATATATATACGTTTATATATATATAAATGTTAAGTAACATAATGAAAAAAATGTTATCTTGTCAGCTTCTCCTGTGTGTCTGACTTACCAGATGTCACAGTGACTCAGGTGTTCTTCTTCAGGTGTGTCGTTGCCTCCCTCTTGGTACACTCATCCACAGCAAGCGGACTTCGGTGGGTGTAACAAGATGTCCGCTTGCCGACTTCTAAGTCTAAGCATTACTGTGGATGAGAGTACCAAGATGGCGGCGACGGAACGTCACTTCCGTGCAGTCTCTCCTGTGCAGGAAGTGACATCTCGCTGGCCGAGACGGACGGACTCCGGCAGTAACTTCGGGTCCGTCTCGGCCAGCATCTCAGGCAGCATCTCGGCCAGCATCCGCGACCCCCTGGAGAATCGGCAATCGACCCCCCAGGGGGTCGCGACCCCCAGGTTGAGAACCGATGCCTTAAGGGCTTTTTAAAAAAGCCTGTGATAAATAATATTATCAGCTTGGGAAGATCCTCCTATGGTTCCTCTTTCATGTGGTGCCTAGTTATGGCTTAAATGCTGCTACGAAAGTCACTCCTTCCTCCTCATCAAAAGCCACTGTTTCCTCCTGGCTATCGGCATCTCCTCATATATCACACACGTGAAAGGCAATAGAAACTTGCAATGGTGTTATAATGTTTTAAAACAGATTTATTAAACTTAAAATCTCACATAGATGTACACTCACATTTATCACAATAATAACACGCCTTGATATGCTTATGGACAGAAAAGGGGGGTGATGTCACCTGGAGACCGAATCTGCAGCCACGGTTCCCAGCATTCAACCCGCCCTAAGCCTGTAGTACAAAAGACCCCTTACTTGCTTCCTCGTCAGCCAATCAAGCTCCTCCTACCGATTTCGTCACAATCTCGTGACTTCCTCTGGGACAATTCTCTGCATATGATAAACTGATTTTATGAAAATTGGATCAGCACTTAGGCTGTGTCTCTTGGGTGAGTTTAAATACAAGTTTCATGCCTGATTGGCATGTCTCTTTAAACATATATAGTTTTGATCAGTGAACGAAATTGGACCCATGTAATGGCAGTGACAGCCCAGGAATAACTGTGTATATAGCAAAACGGTCACCTTTACAAAGTCCCACTCCAGTTTTAGAGATTTTATTGACCGTACTGAGAAGCTTGACTGTTTTGGAGTCAACATGGCTCTTGCAGTCCCTGGTGTGCAGAAAAATTCACAACATGCAGCATATCTGTGCTGTTTCGTCTCCTCTGCCTGTCGCAAGCAAGCACACCTTCATAACATAGATGAAAGCTGGCACTACTTAGTTCCATGACACTCCCCTCCAGTAAAATGCTGTGCAAGTATTTGGTATGCAGTGTAAGACAGTATTGCCTACTAAAGGGATTGTAAAAGCAAAAGGTTTTTTTTTTTTTTAATCTTGATGCATTAAGATAAATCTTCTGTGTGCAGCAGTCCACCTTTACCCCCCCCCCCCCCATACTTACCTGAGCCCGTCTTTATCCAGTGATGGTGCACTCTGCTCTGGTGCCTCCATAGCAAGCTTCTTACTGTGGGGGCACTTGAAAGGAGGGAGGGGCCAGGAGCAGCGAAGAGGGACCCAAGAAGAGGAGGATCCAGGCTGCTCCGTGCAAAACCCAACTGCATAAAGCCGGTAAGTATAACATCTTTTTGTGTGTGTGTGTGGTTTTTTTTTTTTTTTTTTTTTTTTTTAACAAGACTTTACAATCACTTTTAAAGTAAAGCTATAGGCAAAACTGTTATTTTTTTTTTATTTTTTTACCATTTTGCATAGAGTATGGGAGAGTTGTAACCCCTGTCAGATTTACTTTTGCCATCTGTGTCCCATTGCAGAGATTTCCCTTTTACTACCTGTCTCATAGCCAAACAGGAAGTGAGAGGAAATCCCTGCAAATTAAGGGAATCTCTTGGGGATCTACCAGAACCAGTGACCCCATTGGAAGATTCCCCGTCTATTACTTTTCTGGGGACAACTCAAAATTTGAGATTTCGATTTACTTTCTCTTTCAATGATGATGGTAAATGGGACAAATGGAGAGGGTGAATCTCCCTAACGGGGCCACAGACAGCCATAAGAACTTGTGTTCCCCTCTCTCCAAAAAAGGAGAAAAAAGTTTTGCATATAGTTATACTGTGACTACTGGAAGATGCACAACCCCCCTCCCCCCCTCTCCCCATTCTTCATATCCCCGAAGAGCAGCCATGACTCCTGAGAATCACTAATTAGGTTTTGGGCTTTCTGGTGGAAATCCTGTGCAGTAAAATTTACAGTACACTATATACATTTGAAAATTTTATGTAATAAGATTTTTTTTTTTTTTTTTTTTTTTTTCTGAAGATATGAATTGCATTGTTGGGTTAATTAATCTTTTAATGTTTTTGTAGATATCCATTAACATGCTGCTCAGCTTAGTAAACAGAAAAGATGGGAAAGAGGCAGACTCTGCTACTGAAGTTGCAGCAACAAAGAAGAAAAAGAAAGAAGGCGGTTTGCTGCTTAGACCCATCATCTGCATCTGCAATGACCAGTAAGTCCTAATCTCACTTGTTTACATTCATGTGATAAAGTAGCTCTCTTTGTGTGGTGATACACCAATCAGCCATAACTTTATGACCACAAACAGGCTGAGTGAACCACAGCAAGTAACTATGTTGTCCCTGAAGTTTTGTTGAAAGCAGAAAAAATGGGTATTGCAGTTTGTAGTGTATTGGGCTGTGTAGCCATAGGTGCAGGGTGCCCATGCTGACCTGTGTCCACAGCCAAAAGTACCTACAATGGGCATCAGAACTGGACCACGGAGCAGTGGAAGTTGGCCTGGTGTGATTTTTATCACGTTTTCTAGTACATCGTGTGGATGGTCGAGTATGTGTGCCTCACTTACCTGGAGAAAAGTTGACACCAGGATGCAGTATGGGAAGAAGGCAAGCCGACGGAGGCAGTGTGAAGCTATGGGCAATGTTCTGCTGGGAAACCTTGGGTCCTGCCATTCATGTGGATGTTACTTTGATATGTAACACCTACCTAAACATTGTTGCTGACCAAGTACACCCCTTAATGGAAATGGTATTCCCTGATCGCAGTGGCCTGTTTCAGCAGGATAAGTGCACCCTGCCACACTGCAAATATAGTTCAGGAATGGTTTGAGGAATACAGTAATGAGTTTGAGGTGTTGACTTGGCCTCCAAATTCTCCAGATATCAGTACAATCGAACATCTGTGGGATGTGCTGGAAAATCAAGTCTGTTCCATGGGGGACCCCACATCACAACTTACAGGATCTGCTACTGACAGCTCGATGGCACATACCACAGAATACCTTCAGAGGTCTAGTGGAGTCCATGCCTTGATGGGTCAGGGCTAGGGCTGCCACTAACGATTATTTTCATAATCGATTAGTTGGTCGATTATTGTTTCGATTAATCGGTTAATAACCTTAAAAAAAAAGTGTGGTGTAAAATTTAGTTATTATGTAAAGTTTTTTTTAAAAAAAAGCAATTTATTCCTAAAGCGGGGGTCCACCTACATCAACCTAAAAAAAAAAAATATTAAAAGCCAGCAGCTACAAATACTGCAGCTGCTGACTTTTAATACATGGCCACTTACCTGTCCCAGGGTCCAGCGATGTCGGCAGGCGACGCCGAGAACCCGCTCGGTTCTCGGCAGCTGCCGCCGCCATCCTAGGTGAGGGAATCGGGAAGTGAAGCGTTGCGGCTTCACTTCCCGGTTACCTACTGCGCATTCGCGAGTCGCGCTGTGCATCGTAACTGGTCCCCGCTATCTCCTGGGAGCTGTGTGTTTCTCAGGAGACAGCGCAGAGTAGGGCTGCTGAAATTAATCGCAGCATCGATGCATCGCGATTCGGGTGTCCCCGATGCGGCATCGATGCATGCGACCCGAAAAATCGATGTCTGGCCCCGCCCCCTCCCGGGAGAGCGCTCCGTGCATAAAGCTGTTTTTAGTGTGTGTATAATCCGGTCATGTGATTCTCAGCCGCGCCTCCCTCCTCTCAGTCTCTCCTGGTGTCAGCTCCGCCCACTGACTGGAGCTATCAGGTCGGAAGAGAGGCGGGCGGGGCTGACATCAGGAGAGACGTGAGAGGAGGGAGGCGCGGCCGAGAGTCACATGACCGGAATATACACACACTAAAAACAGCTTTATGCACGGAGTGCTCTCCCGGGAGAATTCACTGCAGATCCTGAGATGTGACAACCGGCAGAACACCGGCCCCACTGCTCATTACAGGCTGCCAGAGCAGCATGTAAGTAGGGAGGGGGGGGGGGGGGGGGAGGGCGCTGTGACTGACCATCTCCTGTGCCATGTCCTCAGTGTCTGACCATCTCCTGTGCCATGTCCTCAGTGTCTGACCATCTCCTGTGCCATGTCCTCAGTGTCTGACCATCTCCTGTGCCATGTCCCCAGTGTCTGACCATCTCCTGTGCCATGTCCCCAGTGTCTGACCATCTCCTGTGCCATGTCCTCAGTGTCTGACCATCTCCTGTGCCATGTCCCCAGTGTCTGACCATCTCCTGTGCCATGTCCCCAGTGTCTGACCATCTCCTGTGCCATGTCCCCAGTGTCTGACCATCTCCTGTGCCATGTCCCCAGTGTCTGACCATCTCCTGTGCCATGTCCCCAGTGTCTGACCATCTCCTGTGCCATGTCCCCAGTGTCTGACCATCTCCTGTGCCATGTCCCCAGTGTCTGACCATCTCCTGTGCCATGTCCCCAGTGTCTGACCATCTCCTGTGCCATGTCCCCAGTGTCTGACCATCTCCTGTGCCATGTCCTCAGTGTCTGACCATCTCCTGTGCCATGTCCTCAGTGTCTGACCATCTCCTGTGCCATGTCCCCAGTGTCTGACCATCTCCTGTACCATGTCCGCAGTGTCTGACCATCTCCTGTGCCATGTCCTCAGTGTCTGACCATCTCCTGTGCCATGTCCCCAGTGTCTGACCATCTCCTGTGCCATGTCCCCAGTGTCTGACCATCTCCTGTGCCATGTCCCCAGTGTCTGACCATCTCCTGTGCCATGTCCCCAGTGTCTGACCATCTCCTGTGCCATGTCCCCAGTGTCTGACCATCTCCTGTGCCATGTCCCCAGTGTCTGACCATCTCCTGTGCCATGTCCGCAGTGTCTGACCATCTCCTGTGCCATGTCCTCAGTGTCTGACCATCTCCTGTGCCATGTCCTCAGTGTCTGACCATCTCCTGTGCCATGTCCTCAGTGTCTGACCATCTCCTGTGCCATGTCCCCAGTGTCTGACCATCTCCTGTGCCATGTCCCCAGTGTCTGACCATCTCCTGTGCCATGTCCCCAGTGTCTGACCATCTCCTGTGCCATGTCCCCAGTGTCTGACCATCTCCTGTGCCATGTCCCCAGTGTCTGACCATCTCCTGTGCCATGTCCTCAGTGTCTGACCATCTCCTGTGCCATGTCCTCAGTGTCTGACCATCTCCTGTGCCATGTCCCCAGTGTCTGACCATCTCCTGTACCATGTCCGCAGTGTCTGACCATCTCCTGTGCCATGTCCTCAGTGTCTGACCATCTCCTGTGCCATGTCCCCAGTGTCTGACCATCTCCTGTGCCATGTCCCCAGTGTCTGACCATCTCCTGTGCCATGTCCCCAGTGTCTGACCATCTCCTGTGCCATGTCCCCAGTGTCTGACCATCTCCTGTGCCATGTCCCCAGTGTCTGACCATCTCCTGTGCCATGTCCCCAGTGTCTGACCATCTCCTGTGCCATGTCCCCAGTGTCTGACCATCTCCTGTGCCATGTCCGCAGTGTCTGACCATCTCCTGTGCCATGTCCTCAGTGTCTGACCATCTCCTGTGCCATGTCCTCAGTGTCTGACCATCTCCTGTGCCATGTCCTCAGTGTCTGACCATCTCCTGTGCCATGTCCCCAGTGTCTGACCATCTCCTGTGCCATGTCCCCAGTGTCTGACCATCTCCTGTGCCATGTCCGCAGTGTCTGACCATCTCCTGTGCCATGTCCGCAGTCTGTGACCATCTCCTGTGCCATGTCCGCAGTCTGTGACCATCTCCTGTGCCATGTCCGCAGTCTGTGACCATCTCCTGTGCCATGTCCGCAGTCTCTGATCATCTCCTGTAGCATGTCTGTCTGCAGTCTCTGATCATCTCCTGTAGCATGTCTGTCTGCAGTCTCTGATCATCTCCTGTAGCATGTCTGTCTGCAGTCTCTGATCATCTCCTGTAGCATGTCTGTCTGCAGTCTCTGATCATCTCCTGTAGCATGTCTGCAGTCTCTGATCATCTCCTGTAGCATGTCTGCAGTCTCTGATCATCTCCTGTAGCATGTCTGCAGTCTCTGATCATCTCCTGTAGCATGTCTGCAGTCTCTGATCATCTCCTGTAGCATGTCTGCAGTCTCTGATCATCTCCTGTAGCATGTCTGCAGTCTCTGATCATCTCCTGTAGCATGTCTGCAGTCTCTGATCATCTCCTGTAGCATGTCCGCAGTCTCTGATCATCTCCTGTAGCATGTCCGCAGTCTCTGATCATCTCCTTTAGTATTTAGGAAGAGAGCCTGGAGCTCCTCTGCTGTCTCTTTTTTTCTTAAGAACAGATAGAATAAAAAAAATGGAGTTCTCCTGACTACTTTAATTTTTTTTGATGAAAACCATGAGCACCTGCGGACTTGCGCTGTAATCGTGATGCATCGCGGAATCGAATCGAATCGTTGACTTGATAATCGTAATCGAATCGAATCGTGAGGCCAGTGAAGATGCGCACCCCTAGCGCAGAGGGACAGGAAGAAGCATAGACTCCCATGGGAGTCTATGCCGGAAGTGGGTGCAAATACCTGTCTTAGACAGGTATCTGCACCCCCTCCCCCCTGAAAGGTGCCAAATGTGACACCGGAGGGGGGGAGGGTTCCGAAAAGCGGAAGTTCCATTTTTGTGTGGAACTCCGCTTTAAATATCTCTATGCAGTGGTAAATATAAGCAACCAACTATATGGTTAGGGAGCAAAATTTTGAATCCACTCTGAGAATAACAGACAGAAGAGATATACTGTATATACTATTAGAAGAAAAATACAGTTTTTTGGCTAATTTGTTGTTGGGCAGATTAAAAAATACAAATTGCTGCAAAAACGCATTACATGCTTTTCTGCAGCTTCTCCATTGAAGTATATTGAACCAAAAAAGCACCGTTTTGCATTTAAAAAAAAAAGTCCCTGACCCTTTCCAAATACGCAGCGGCTGAAAAAAAGCACAGATGTGAACGTGTCCCATAGGAAACCATGTTAAATGAACTGTAGTGTGTTTCTGCAAAAAGCACCAAAAAACACAAAGATGTGAACCAGGTCTAAGACGTTTAGTAACATAATGGGGTTAAAAAAAACTAAAATGAGCCCTTTATAGTACAAAAAAAAAGCAAATAATCGCTACTGTAAGGGGTACATTTTTTTTTACTGTAGAACTGTGAAAGTTATATTTACAGTAGCGATTTGCTCTTTTTGTACTATAAAGGGCTAATTTTATTATTTTTAACCCCATTATGTTATTGGCCGATTAATCGATTATGAAAATAGTAATCGATTAATTTCATAATCTATTAGTTGTCGATTAATTGATTAGTTGTTTCAGCCCTAGTCAGGGCTGTTGGTGGCAAAAGGGGGACCTATACAATGTTGGGTGGGTGGTCATAAAGTTATGGCTGATGGGCTTATATCTGGTTAGGTGCACAGACAGGTAGTGTAAGAGAAGGCCTGTGTGACCTAGGACAGATTAATTTGTGTGTTAATGTTAATAAATTGCTCCTCTGTTCTTCAGAATTAGTGCTACACCAATATGAAATCGTGTCAGCAATGACTTCCTATGTGTCTGTTTAAAACACAGTTAAAGGAGTTGTAAAGCCAGAAGGTTTTTTTTTTTGTCTTAATGCATTCTGTGCATTAAGATGAAAAAACCTTCTGTGTGCAGCAGCCCCCTCAGGCCCCCTAATACTTACCTGAGCCCATCTCTAGCCAGCGATGTTGCACGAGAGACTTGGCTACCTGGGACTCTCCCTCCTCATTGGCTGAGACAGCAGCAAAGCGCCATTGGCTCCCGTTGCTGGCAATCAAAGTCAAGGAGCCAATGAGTATAGAGGGGGTGTGGCCAGACCATGGCTCTATCTGAATGGACCAGGGAGCTGTGGCTCGGCTCGGGTGCCCCCATAACAAGCTGCTTGCTGTGGGGGCATGCAAAAGAAGGGAAGGGGCCAGGATCACCGAAGAGGGACCCGAGAAGAGGAGGGTCCAGGCTGCCATGTGCAAAACCAACTGCACAGAGCAGGTAAGTACAACATGTTTATTATTTTTAACAAAAAAAAACAGACTTTAGTATCACTTTATTGTCACAGAAATGGATATGCAATGAGGGCATTTATTTTGAGGATTTAGGTTTCCTCCTACAAATGCTTCTTGAATAGGATTCCCCCCAGTCATCAGATCACCGGTCATGAGGAAGGGGGAGGGCAGCTTTGGGCTTTGGTATGAGGAATTAAAGACTTGTCTCTACAAAGATGTCCACCACCACACAGGCACAGTGCAAAACAAGACATAGTAATCAGTAATGGGCAAAAACAATCAGTTTCAGGAACCCTACGGCATATCCTGGCACCTAGTCCTTTGCCCTTTTTTGTTTTTTTGGGGGGTTTTTATTTGTTTTTGTTTTTTAGGACGCTACCGCCATAGTTCATGTATTTTTAAACACCAAAAAATGTTTATTTTAGTTGATTGCTGATGTTAAACATCCCTGTCTCTTTCATACCAGTTTGTTATACAAATTATGGATTATTACAGAGCCCTATACTGTCTGATTCTTTGCTGTATATAGATGGGGTTATGTCCAATTAGAAGGTGGCTGTTCACTTTTTGCCCCTCTGCTGTTTAGCTTGTGTGAATCCTCGCCAGCTCGGTGTGACCCTTTTCTCTCCTGTACAGGTACGTCCCATCACTGCGACAGTTGAGGCAGCAAGCCTTCATGTTAAATTTCCCTCAAACATTGCCTTCCAGGCTGGTACAAAGGTTATATGAGGTCAGTGAAAACTGGGTTGGAAATATCCTTGTATCTGTAGTTAAAGTGGAATTCCAGGCTATTGCCTAACTGTGCTTAGACCTGCCCCCCCCCCCCCTCTAAATCTTATTCGAATTACCCTGTGAAAGAAAGATGCTTATACTTGCTTATTCTCAGTGTGCTCTGGTCCAATCATGTGGTCGTCTTCTAATGGCGGCTTCAGGGGAGGGGAGGGACACTGGAGATGCTCCATAGCAAGCCTATTTCAGCTGTTGGAAATCTCTCCTCTCCCCTTAAGTTGGCCACTGGTGAGATCATGTGACCGGAGCGCCCCCAGAATAGGTGGGTATAAACCTCCTTCCTTTCGCAGGGTAGTTAGAATAATATTTAGGAGGGTGGGGTGAGGTCTAACCATCTCAATCCCGGACACCCCTTCAGGTCAACCAGCGCTGTAACACTTGAATGACAATTGCGCGGTCATGCAACACACTCTAACCCATATGGAATTTTGACACAAATAGAGCTTTCTTTTGGTGATATTCATCACTGTTTTTTTTTTTTTTTGTTTTTTGTTTTTTTTGCTAATTGAAGAAAAAATGTTTTTTTCAAAATGTTTTGTCTTTTTTGGTTTATTTGTGTTTATAACATTTTGCTAATCTTTTGTTTTTTCCTGCTACATTTCTTTAATGAAAATTGACCTAAATCAGTGTATATTATTTAGTCTGCAGGAAAGTTCACAAGCGATCGTGTGTGTATAAATATCTATCTCTTAAAATCGGTCAATGCTGATGTACTGACAGCCTTTCCCAGTTTTGACGTAGTTTTTTGCTACAATTTTTGTAAATAATCATTTTTTTTACCCGCAGTTTTTTATTTTTTACATACTCACCAGTGCAGTACAGCATCATAAAACTCGTGTGATGGTAATCGGAAATGCTGAGGGGAGATCATGATTTATCTTTTTTACCTATTATGATTGATTATAACAGTGAATCACTGTTATAAACAACCATTTTTACTGAATGAAATGGATTCATTCAGTGTGTATTGTGGTTAGCTGTAATTGGCCACAGCTAATTACATGGTACAGATGGGCTCTGATTGGCTCTGTTTGTACCATGTGATCAACATAATGGTACACAATGAATGGTATGAATCAAAGCCATTCATAGTGTACAATTGTCATGTGAACTGCTGTGATTTGGCACAGTGATCACATGGTACCGGCAGCAGGCCAGTGCGCACTCATTTGTCGTCCGTGTACACAGCTGCTGACAGATTGCGCCGGAGTGCAGCCCGTGGGGCGATCCTGGGATGACGTCATGTGACATCCTCCTAGAATAACAGTGCTCTCGTCCAGCTGTTATTTTTCAATAGGCTGGGCGGGAAGGGGTTAGGCATAGTTGGGCAATAGCCTGGAATTCCACTTTAAGAATAGTTTGAAAAATAGTGTGCAAGATTGCACCGGCTTTATTGTATTGAATATTTTAGGTAAACTTGTGGCCACAATAAACAAAAGCAACTGATGCATATTACAGTTCTTACCTCTAAGAACCTGCATTTGCCTTTTTGAAGTCCATGTAGACCTCTACAACAAAGCATGGGCACCGTAGTATATATTTAAAACCTGAAAAATGTGAGGCCAGCCAATGTTGTATTCTGCAAAAACCTATAACCAAATGACTTTTAAATTCTATGATTTAAAAAACAAAACAAAAAAAACAAAAAAACTATTCTTAATGAATAGATGTCCTTTTGGAAAGAATAGGGATTATCAGGTCCGAACAAACCCTAATTGCCAATTGCATCGAAAGTGTGCTGCAGCATTAGGTGTGAAGGGGGCCAATGATCAGACTGCGTGCTTATATGCTTCCTTTATAAACTTCCCAGCATGCACGTGAGGATTTTTATCTTGACTGGAGTCCTCCTTTAATATCATATGGGGATTATGTTGCGTCTCATTAATCTGCAGCTGCTGTTTTACCTGTTTGTTAGTAAGGTTTTGCTGCGCTTAATGAACTTGTCCCAGAACTGGGCTGATTTTTTTTTTAGACTATAAAAGGCATGGTCGGTGTCTTTGGCGCACTTCTGCTAAGGCAGCAGGTACAGGGAACTGCTGGGCCTTGTTCATTTAAGTGGCATATTGACACTGTCACGACTGGATGAACCGGTGGTGTATCTAGGTTACAGAGAATCACTGGGGAGGCCTTTGCTAATGAACTGCTTGACTCTTTGTGTTGATCCTGCGAGCAGTAAATTTATTCCTGCCAAGAAGCAGTGGTGCCCTCAATCATTTGCATGAAGAGGTAAAGTGATCCCAGTACAGAGTAAAGCATGTGAAGATCCAGTTAATGAAAACCTGGTGGGCCTTCATGTCATTTCAAATAGTTTTTTTTTTTGTAAGTATCAAAGTGTATTCCCCCCAATTTCAAAAATTGTCACTGTTAACTTTTTCCATCCTGAAAGTGGAAGTTCAGGCAAAACCTAACTAACTCTAAACCTAATCTATCTAACCCTGTAAAGTAGAAAATTGCTAAACTTGCCTATTCTGCAGCCTATCCGGTCCGCTTCCAGCATCAGCTGTCAGCGGCGGCTTTGGTGTGGAGGCACGTGCATGAGCGGCAGCCGGCAATGGAAGCCCCATAGTAAGTTTATGGGTGATGTCACTTCCCAGCCATTTCACAGCTGTTGTCGGTCCTCTCCTGCACACAGCTTCCGCCGCTGGAAAACTAAACTGGGTCGGCTTACAGAATAGGTGAGAATAGCAATATTTGCTTTACAGGGTTAGATTAGGTTTAGAGTGAGTTCGTTTTTGCCTGGATTTACACTTTAATTAATCAAAATACGCAAACAATGTAATTAAAATCCGCCAAAAGTTCATAAACTTGTGCAGAAAAAAATTTGTGCTGCGTTTTTTCTTCCAGTCTTTCATCACACACAACCTCTGTGCACGTGAGGACCCTGTCCCTTTAGGGAGAAACTCACCAGAGCCTCTTTCTCATGACTGGCATAATTCTCTTTGTGTGAGCAATACACCAAAATCTTGGGAAACTTTAGTGCTAGGTTACTCCTTCCTCCGACTCCTATATCATTGCATGTTATATGAGAATAAAGAAACCATCTCCAATGGTACAGTAACCAGATCCACAAGTCTTTATTTATACACAAAAGCCAGTGCTTATACAAACAGTGCTCCGTGAGATGTTCAAAGCTTGGGATATTTTTTATAACCTAATCCTGCTTTAAATTTCACAACTTTATCCTTGACCTGTCTTGTATGTTCCTTGACCTTCATGATGCTGTTTGTTCACTAAGCTTCTCTAACAAACCTCTGAGGGCTTCACAGAACAGCTGTATTTATACTGAGATTAAATGACACACAGGTGGACTCTATTTACTAATTAGGTGACTTCTGAAGGCAATTGGTTCCACTAGATTTTAGTTAGGGGCATCAGAGTAAAGGGGGCTGAATGCAAATGCACACCACACTTTTCACATATTTATTTATAAAAAAAAAACATGAAAACATTTATTAATTTAATTCCACTTCACAATTATGTGCCACTTTGTGTTGGTCTATCACATAAAATCCCAATAAAATACATTTACGTTTTTGGTTGCAACATGACAAAATGTGGAACATTTTAAGTGGGTATGAATACTTTTTCAAGGCACTGTAGCTGTTTTACTAAAATAATTGCATTTCCATCTTCTGTGTACTGTGGGTGATTGGATATAGTTAATGCAGAGTCCTGGGTTTGGTAACACTTTTAACCACTTGACGACTGCCGCACGACTATATACGTCCACAGAGCGGCACGGGCAGGCAAAAGGGCATACATATACGTCCTTGCCTTCCCGCGGGTGCCAGCGGCGGTCGCCTTTGGTCTGGCAGCGATCAGAGATGAGGGGGAGGCCATCCAATCGTCGCCCCCCCTCGCGATCGCTCCCAGCCAATGAGATTCTTCCCCTGCCTCAGTGTACTACACCGAGGCAGGGGATGTGATGTCATCTCTCCTCGGCTCGGCAGTTTCCGTTCCGGCGCCGAGGAGAGAAGACTGAAATGTGAGTGCACCAAACACACACACAGTAGAACATGCCAGGCACACATTACACACCCCTATTACCGAATAAAGGTTTAGCCCCCTGATCGCCCGGCGGTGATATGTGTCGCCCCAGGCAGCGTCAGATTAGCGCCAGTACCGCTAACACCCACGCATGCAGCATACGCCTCCCTTAGTGGTATAGTATCTGAACGGATCAATATCTGATCAGATCTATACTAGCGTCCCCAGCAGTTTAGGGTTCCCAAAAACGCAGTGTTAGCGGGATCAGCCCAGATACCTGCTAGCATCTGCGTTTTGCCCCTCCGCCCGGCCCAGCCCACCCAAGTGCAGTATCGATCGATCACTGACACTTACAAAACGCTAAACGCATAACTGCAGCGTTCGCAGAGTCAGGCCTGATCCCTGCGATCGCTAACAGTTTTTTTGGTAGCGTTTTGGTGAACTGCCAAGCACCAGCAGCCTAGTACACCCCGGTCGTAGTCAAACCAGCACTGCAGTAACACTTGGTGACGTGGCGAGTCCCATAAGTGCAGTTCAAGCTATTTGCTGAGAGGTATAGTGAGTATTTTGCAGACCTCACTTTTGTCACAAAATTTTGAAAAAAGAAAAAAAAAATGTTTTTTCTTGTCTTTCTTCATTTTCAAAAACAAATGAGAGCTGGAAAATACTCACCATGCCTCTCAGCAAATAGCTTGGGGTGTCTACTTTCCAAAATGGGGTCATTTGGGGGGAGTTTTGTGCCACCTGGGCATTCCATGGCCTCCAAAACTGTGATAGGCAGTGAAGAGTGAAATCAAAAATGTACTCCCTTAGAAATCCTGAAGGCGGTGATTGGTTTTCGGGGCCCCGTACGCGGCTAGGCTCCCAAAAAGTCCCACACATGTGGTATCCCCGTACTCAGGAGAAGCAGCTAAATGTATTTTGGGGTGCAATTCCACATATGCCCATGGCCTGTGTGAGCAATATATCATTTAGTGACAACTTTGTGCAAAAAAAAAAAAAAATTTGTCACTTTCCCGCAACTTGTGTCAAAATATAAAATATTCCATGGACTCAATATGCCTCTCAGCAAATAGCTTGGGGTATCTACTTTCCAAAATGGGGTCATTTGGGGGGGGGTTTGTGCCATCTGGGCATTTTATGGCCTTCAAAACTGTGATAGGCAGCGAGGAGTGAAATAAAAAATTTATGCCCTTAGAAATCCTGAAGGCAGTGATTGGTTTTCGGGGCCCTGTATGCGGCTAGGCTCCCAAAAAGTCCCACACATGTGGTATCCCCATACTCAGGAGAAGCAGCTAAATGTATTTTGGGGTGCAATTCCACATATGCCCATGGCCTGTGTGAGCAATATATCATTTAGTGACAACTTTTTGTAAATATTATTTTTTTTTTTTGTCAATTCAATCACTTGGGACAAAAAAATAAATATTCAATGGGTTCAATATGCCTCTCAGCAATTTCCTTGGGGTGTCTACTTTCCAAAAAGGGGTCATTTGTGGGGGGGTTTGTACTGCCCTGCCATTTTAGCACCTCAAGAAATGACATAGGCAGTCATAAACTAAAAGCTGTGTAAATTTCAGAAAATGTACCCTAGTTTGTAGACGCTATAACTTTTGCGCAAACCAATAAATATACGCTTATTGACCTTTTTTTTACCAAAGACATGTGACCGAATATATTTTGGCCTAAATGTATGACTAAAATTGAGTTTATTGGATTTTTTTTATAACAAATTATTTTTTTCAAAATTTTCGGTCTTTTTCCGTTTATAGCGCAAAAAATAAAAACGGCAGAGGTGATCAAATACCATCAAAAGAAAGCTCTATTTGTGGGAAGAAAAGGACGCAAATTTCGTTTGGGTACAGCATTGCATGACTGCGCAATTAGCAGTTAAAGCGACGCAGTGCCAAATTGTAAAAAGTCCTCTGGTCCTTAGGCAGCATAATGGTCCGGGGCTGAAGTGGTTAATAACCATCTTAAGTATTCTACATAGCAATTTTTTTTTTACAACACAAAATATTGTAAAACAAACCTATCATTTAAAATTTGCATTTTGAATGAAATGCTATCCGAATGTGAATGAAAAGCCGTCCTATTTGTTTCAATGTATAAAAATTTGCAACACACTTCCTAATGGGACATAAGACCTAGGCAAATATGTGGAATCTGGCTGCTAAAAGCATTGGGGGGTTTTTTGAGATCATTAGAGACTATAGAGAGACTATTGTATTTAATATGACACCCGCTACCTCTGTATGCAGTGCTTTGTATGTTGCAGTAACACATTATATAACATGGATTTCAATGAGAGTAACTGCACAGGGAAAGTCCAGTCTTAAAGCTGAATTCTGGGATAAGCAAATATTGTTTAACCACTTAAGGACCAAGCCTCTTTCTGAGATTTGTTGTTTAGTTAAAACATTTTTTTTTTGCTAGAAAATTACTTGGAACCCCCAAACATTATACATTTTTTTTTCTAACACCCTAGAGAATAAAATGGTGGTCGTTGCAATACTTTCTGCCACCTGTATTTGCGCAGTGGTCTTACAAGCGCACCTTTTGGGGAAAAAAATACACTTTTTTTAAATTAAAAAATAAGACAACAGTAAAGGTAGCCCAATTTTTTTTTATATTGTGAAAGATAATGTTACACCGAGTAAATTGATACCCAACATTGTATCTAGGATGGAAAAGAACCTGGGGGTCCTAGTAGATGATAGGCTCAGCAATGGCATGCAATGCCAAACTGCTGCTAACAAAGCAAACAATATTGGCATGCATTAAAAAAGGGATCAACTCCAGAGATAAAACGATAATTCTCCAGCTCTACAAGACTCTGGTCCAGTCGCACCTGGAGTATACTGTCCAGTTCTGGGCACCAGTCTTCAGGAAGGATGTACTGGAAATGGAGCGAGTACAAAGAAGGGCAACAAAGCTAATAAACGGTCTGAAGAGAAGAAGAAGAGACGCTTGAGAGGTATGATTTCAATATACAAATACCATACTGGTGACCCCACAATAAGAATAAAACTTTTTCAAGGAAGGGAGTTTAACAAGAATCGTGGCCACTCATTAACCACTTAAGCCCCGGACCATTTGGCTGCCCAAAGACCAGAGCACTTTTTGCGCTTCGGCATTGCGTCGCTTTAACTGACAATTGTGTGGTCATGTGACGTGGCTCCCAAACAAACTTGATGTCCCTTTTTTCCCCACAAATAGAGCTTTCTTTTGGTGGTATTTGATCACCTCTGCGGTGTTTATATTTTGTTTTTGCGCTATTAACAAAAAAATAGCAAAAATTTTGAAAAAAACACATTATTTTTTACTTTTTGCTATAATAAATATCCCCCAAAAATATATATTAAAAAAAAAATAATTCCCTCAGTTTAGGCCGATATGTATTCTTCTACATATTTTTGGTAAAAAAAAAAATCTCTAAGCGTTTATTGATTGGTTTGCACAAAAGTTATAGCGTCTATAATATAGGGGATAGTTTTATGGCATTTTTATTGTTGTGTTTTGTTTTGTTTTTTTTACTAGTAATGGCGGCGATCAGCGATTTTTTTATTTTTATTTTTTTTATCGTGACTGCGACATTATGGCGGACAGATCAGACACTTTTGATGCGATTTTGGGACCCTTCACATTTATACAGCGATCAGCGCAATTAATAATGCATTGATTACTGTGTAAATATGACTGGCAGTGAAGGGGTTAACCACTAGGGGGGGCTGTAGGGGTTATGTCCTAGGGAGTGATCCTAACTGTAGGGGGGATGGGCTATGTGTGACACGACACTGATCACCGCTCCCGATCACAGGGAGCTGTAATCAGTGTCAGTGTCACGAGGCAGAAGGGGGAAATGCTTGTTTACATCAGCATTTCCCTGTTCTTACTGTCCGTGAGACAATCGCGGACATCGAGTCCGCAGGACCCGCGATCACACTCACGGAGGTCGCGACGCATGCACACCGTTTCTTAAAGGCGTACGCTAATCTGCCTGTACGTGCCCTTCTGCCGACGTATATCGGCGTGAGCCGGTAGGCAAGCGGTTAAAATTAGAAGAAAAGAGGTTTAACCTTAAACTACTTAGAGGGTTCTTTACTGTAAGAGCGGCAAGGATGTGGAATTCCCTTCCACAGGCGGTGGTCTCAGCGGGGAGCATTGATAGTTTCAAGAAACTATTAGATAAGCACCTGAACGACCGCAACATACAGGGATATACAATGTAATAGTGACATTTAATCACACACATAGGTTGGACTTGATGGACTTTTTTTTACCTCACCTACTATGTAACATGTCACGCTTCAAAATTGGCGACAAACTTTTACTCTTAAAAATCTCCATAGGCGACGTTTAAAAAATTCTACATGTTGCGTGAGCTTGGCGGGACGGGGCGCGTTTTTAAATTTTTTTTTTTTCTTATTTATTTTACCTTTTTATTTTTACATTTGTTTTTTTTTTTTTTAAATTGTGTCGCTTTTATTCCTATTACAAGGAATGTAAACATCCGTAATAGGAAAAAAAAGCATGACAGGACCTCTCAAATATGATATCTGGGGTCAAAAAGACCTCAAATCTCATATTTACACTAAAATGCAATTAAAAAAATGTCCCTTTAAGAGCTATGGGCGGAAGTGATGTTTTGACATCGCTTCCGCCCTGCAATGGTATGGAGACGGGTGGAGGCCATCTTCCCCTCACTCGTCTCCATACCCAGCAAGGACAAGGATCCGATCGCTTCTGCCGCTACCGATGGCTCCAGTAAGCAGCGGAGGGCACCGGAGAGTGGCAGGGGAGCGGCCCTCTCCCGCTGCCGAGAAAAGTGATCTCGCGGCGAATCCGCCGCAGAGACCGCTATTATCGGAAATCGGACCGCCCGCCGAAGAAGAGGATACTAGGGTTATGGCAGCTAGCTGTTGCCATAACAAAGATATCCCTCTTCAAAATTGAAACGTATATTGGCGTGCAGCGGTTCGGAAGTGGTTAAATACAAGGTGCATGTGCGTTCTTCGATCTTGGTGTGCTTTGTGTATTTCTTTTAGATCTGTGCCGTATTCCAGTGTGAAAATGCTTCTGTACAGGAGCTTCCTGTAATAAATACCAGATACTGCTGCTCTTTTACCTTTTGCAGGGTGAGTGGTCTTGTATCTTTCCCCCAACCCCCTGTAGTTTTCTGCAGGCAACCTGTAGTAGGTGGAGCCTGCAGGACTCCTCTCACGGCTCTGTTCTCTGCACAGGGTATGTACAGCATTGTGTTGAATGTGGCTACTTTTTTTTTTTTTTTTTTTTTTTACAAGATAATATCTGGGCTTGCAAAACATTTGGTCACACATTTATGTTTGTGGTTATTGAGAAATCTAAAAAACGGTCACTTCCAGCGCTAATGGGTCTTCCAAGGTGTGGAGTAACCAATGTCAAATAAAATGGTGGTGTGAAAGGTATATATGGTATCCAAAACTGGGTGGATGCCTTCCTCAGATGAGGTAATCGGGGAGCTCCCCCGAAACGCATTAGCTGTACCCCGTGTTCTGTGCATGCCCATGCATTGTTTTTATGGCATTTTGTCAGTTGCATTTTGTGAGTACCCACTTTTATATAAAACATTATTATTATGAAATTATCTTTGGTAATGCACTAGGTGTGTGCGCCTTCCATTTCTGTTTTTCTTATTGAGAAATATATTTTAATGAGTTGCTTTTCCTGGAGTTCAGTTTTAAGCATTGCTGTATACCAGTTTAATAACTCATGTGACTCCTGCCAGCACATGGCCTTGTTTGTAATACCTCCCTGTTGTGTTTATGCAGATCACGGTTAGGCAAGGCATGAAAACTGACACTGGGGCGTTAATGGCTTTGTGTGAGAAGACCGAAAATGATATCCGCTCCTGCATTAATACATTACAGGTATGTTCATATGTCCCCATACCATGGTTCACTTGTTGGATGATTGTATGATAGCTACTACATTACCGAAAATTTAGCAAAATCTGCTGGAAGGGCACCTAAAACAAGCAAGCGATGACACTCAGACCAATTTATCTGTGTTCATCCTCACTTTGAGAAACAACGGGTGCAGAAAGTGATTTATTTTCATCATACTGAGATTGTTTTGTTTTTTATTTTTTTATTAATTTTATGGTACTTTATAGATACGTGGTGTTTGACCGAGTCCAGATATGTGAATATTAACTTGTCATGTTATAACCACTTGCTTTGTCAGTTCCTGCGTGGCCGAGGGAAGAAAGATTTAAATGTGAAAACAGTTCAAACCATGAAGATTGGACAGAAAGACCAAAATAAGAGCCTTTTCTTTGTGTGGCAGGAGATCTTCCAACTCCCCAAAGTACAGAGGTAGGGCAAAGGCCTTAATTAAGTGATTGCATGGCGTTATTATCCATACTTTGCCAGTGGTTGACCAAAAGTGTGCAAGCTGTGCTGGGCTTTCTTTTGTAAAGCCTAGCATGCCTTGTACACCATCAAGGAGGTATCTCTTAGACCCCTTTCACACTGCTCCGCCTAGGGGCGTCAGCGTTAAAGCGGCGCTATTTTTAGCACCGTTTTAGCGGTGCTATGCGGCCGATAGCGGGCGGTTTTAACCCCCCGCTAGTGGCCAAAAAGGGGTTAGATCCACCCGCAAAAACGCCGCCGATATCGCAACGCCGCCCCATTGATTTCAAAGAAGCTGCTGGCAGAACTTTTTCTGACGCCCTGCCAGCGCACCGCTCCAGTGCCCTCGGGCTTTCACACTGGAGTGCATGGAGCAGCTGTTTTAGGGCGTTTTGCAGATGCTATTTTTAACGCTATAGCGCCTGCAAAACGCCCTCAGTGTGAAAGGGGTCTAAGGAACAGTTCACACCACATGCAGTCAATTTTTTTTTTTTTCTGCATCATGGGAAGTAGGTTATATGGTTTCCAATTGCATAGTTCACACCAGTGCGGTCAGTTCCAGGGTGTTCCAGAAAAAAAGTAGAACAAGCAATTTTCCTACACTGGAACATGGTAAAATGCATTAAAAAACGCATCGGGCCCCCAGTACAGTGGAAGAAAGCATCTGGAAACACATAAAAAATTTGTATGCAGAAATACATCTAGAACGGATCTGTAGTGTGTTTTTGTGGTGTGTGAACCAGCCCTTAAAGGGTAACTGCACTTTCGTGGGGAAAAAAATTGGCAAATAAAAAAAAATAAATATAGCATAATATAATTGTAATTGATATTAAAAATCGCCTTTCCTTTTCAATCTGCAGTGCTGTAATTTTCTGTAAAATGCAATATGGCAACCTGGAGACATTCTCTACACACAAGGTGTACAGAACGCCCCCTGAAATTGTCATTATCTGCTTGTATGATTGGCTCACTGATTTTCCCAGAAGTCTGCACTAAGATAAAGTCAGAGTTTGGGCATTCCCTGAAAGAAAAATGTCATATTTTGGCGAGATACTCCCAAAGGGAAATCACATCTAAAGGGATGCAGATCCTGCAGCTTTCCTCGTTAGAGTCCTGCAGGTGCAGCAGCTACTTGATAATCTTAAAACAGCTCCCATGCAGATTCACTCAGCACATGGGCACAGACAAACAGCTATCCCTTCAGAATAAAAAAAGGTAGGAATCTGCAACAAAGTTTGTTAGAAATCCTTGCAACGTACATAGATCACCCAGAGGGGGATGTTTTTTTGGAGTTACTCTTTAATGCTGTTTCGGTGAAAACATTTTTGTACATATGTGATCTAAAACATGCTCCCTGCTGATCAAAGGCCATCGGATGTAGCACACATTCTTCCATTGGTGTAAATGGTTAATATTTGTATGGCTAGTGTACCTTTTTTTAATTTTTTTTTTTTTTTTTTAAGGAAACGTATTGGCCAAGACTTATCTGCACCAGACATCCATCACCTTCTGGGAAACCAAAATGACCCTCTGAACCTGTTGGGCAGGACACCACTGAGTGCCATGGCACAAAGGTTCCACCATGTTTTAAACCTTACCTATGCAGCGGGCGAGTACGAGAAGCTGACCATGGTAAGTAGGGCTTCACGTTGCCACTGGCAGTTTTTATTGAAAAGTGACAAAACTGCAATGGCAAATTGTGATTCCTTCTGCCGATGTGGGTTTTTTTTTTTGTTTTTTTTTTTAATTGAAAAATCAAAATAAGGATCAGTTGCAGCCTAAATGTCGGTTCACACCAGCGAGTGGTACGAGATCGCATGTGGTCCATGCGATGTCCTGCGATGCGATTTTTAGCCATCGGGAAAGTATGGCTGAATTTGCATCGCATTCGGACCTAACTCGCACAGGATCCTTTTTTTGGTCCGCACCAAAATCGGACTGCATGGGTGTTCACACCCATGCGATCCGATTCATGTCCGAACTGTCAGTTCACAGTGCGATATGCGAGCTGAAATGGGGGTGTCATTAACATTTGTATTGGCACTCCCTGCAGTTCGCATATGGCAGTGTGAACTGCCTTGCGAGTCGGGTGCAATGCGGGAACCCGCAGTGGATTTACAGGTTTCCCGCGTCACACAAGTGTGAACTGGCACTAAGGGATTCCCAGAATTTGCAGCCTTAGAGCTGCCATCTTTGTTATGACAAGAAATAATAAAAGCTGGTGACAGCCATCCTTCTCACTCCATTTACCTTCCTAGTCAGAATATGTGGTGGGCAACCTCAAGAGTTTCAGAGGCTTGGACCATAGATTACTACTAAATGAGAGGAACGACCATAGTTCAGCACTACTAAGTGCAAAGCAAGGTCTGCAGTGTATGTGTATATACACCGATTAACCATAACGTTATGAGCACTGACTGGTAAAGTGAATAGCATTATCTCATTACAATGGCATCTCAAAGTGGCTGGGATTTATTCGGTAGCAAATTAACATGTTGTCCCTGAAGTTGATGTGTTGAAAGCAGCAAAAATGGGCAAGCGTAAGGATTTGAACAACTTTGACAAGGGCCAAATTGTGATGGGTCAGAGCAACTCCATAACTGCAGCTCTTGTGGGATGTTTCCGGTCTGCAGTGGTCAACCGGCCAAAAGTGGTCTAAGGAAGGAAAACAAGCGACAGGGTCATGGGTGGCCAAGGCTCATTGATACGCCTCAGGAGCGAAGGTCTGGACTGTGTAGTCTGATCCAATAGAAGAGCTAGTGTAGCTCAAATTGCTGGAAAAGTTCATGCTGGTTCTAATAAAGGTGTCCGAACACACAGTGCATCACAGTTTGTGTATGGCAGTGGTTCTCAACCTCAGTCCTCAAGTACCCCCAACGGGCCATGTTTTCAGGTTTTCCTTTACTTTGCACAACTGCTTTAAATCAATATCCATGATATGGTATTGACGAGAGCTATTTTATCTAAGGGAAGTTCCCAAAACATGGCCGGTTGGGGGTACTTGAGGACTGAGGTTGAGAACCACTGATATATTGGGGCTGTGTAGCTGCAGACTGGTCAGGGTGCCCATGCAGCCAAAAGCGCCTACAACGGGCACGTGACCAATGGAACTTGGACCACGGAGCAATGGAAGAAGGTGGCCTGGTTTGATGAATCATGTTCTCTTTTACATCATGTGGATGGCTGGGGGGGGGGGGATGGAGTGCGCATCACCTACCTGGGGAAGAAGAGATGGCAGCAGAATGTAGTATGGGAAGAAGGCAAGTTGGTGGAGGCAGTGTGATACTTTGGTTAATCTTCTAGGTCTTTCCATTCGTGTTGATGTTACTTTGATAACGTACTACCTATCTAAACATTGTTGATGACCAAGTACACCCCATCATGAAAACTGTATTCCTTGATGGCAATAAATTCACCAAAGCATCTGAAAAGCCTCTCATTTCCCTTGCAGTCACACTTTATATATTTGATTTTTTAGAATAAGAACAACATGACCATTAATGATGAAAAGGTAGCTTAGGTCTCCCTCATTTTGGCCATCAAACCTCACAGATTAGACCCGCCTTTTTAGTTTGTTTACCACTGTTCTGCATGAACTGGTTTGCTATGAATGATGGATGTCTGAATATTGACCATGCTTCTCTTATTTCCACAGGGACTGTATGACAACTTTTTAAACATGAAGATTAAGGAGTCCAGTTTTGGTACGGTGTGTTTGGCTATGGACTGGCTGGAGTTCACAGACATTGTGAATACCATGATCATGCATGGGCAGAACTTCCAGCTAATGAAATACTTGCCTTTCCTTCCTGTTGCCTTCCACCTCTTTTTCGCTGCCAACAATATCCCTCGGATTGCCTATCCCAACAGCCATTACGAGGTACATCCTGCCTAGCCATTTCTTACATTGTTTCTCCAGCACTTGTTTTGTTTAGTTTTTTGTCATTTATTTTTATTTTTTTTAGTAAATAAGGTAGATCATCCTAAGTGTATTAGACAACTTGACAGTGTGGCTGTGGTTTCCTTGGTTGCAGTACCCCTTTTGGCCACTAGATAATGCTAATTCATTAGACTCGTAGTCATTGTTGTGCAGTAGTTATAGAACAGGGGTCTCAAACTTGCGGCCCTCCAGTTGTTGCAAAACTACAAGTCCCATCATACCTCTGCCTGTGGGAGTCATGCTTGTAACTGTCAGCCTTGCAATGCCTCATGGGAATTGTAGTTTTTCGACAGCTGGAGGGCCGCCAGTTTGAGACCCCCGTTCTAGAATGTAGCAGGTACATTGAAGAGTGTCTATTAAGGATCTTTCATATATTCTAAAGCAGGGAAATTGTTAACTTTTTTCCTTCATCCAGTTTTGTATAGACTGCTTTAATAGCGCTGCAGCATGAGGAGAGCAGGTGACGTTCAGGGCAACACAGATAAAGCTAGCAAGTATAACTTTACCTTCTGCAAGAGAAAATACTTAGAATTAATGTGTAATTTTAAAATAGACACCTCATGTGTCATATCCTTTATTACAGTACTCATGATTTTTCCATAAACATTATTTACTTTAGAGAAATATTTCTTTGGTTGACATCTTTATACTGCATACAATATATACAGAGAATAAAAAATGTCTACACACCGCTAAAAATGCCAGATTTTTAAGATGAGGGGGGGGGGGTCAGACCAAGATGAATCGCTAATTAAATTTATCCACCTTTTATGTGACCTATTTGTCCATTTCAGTTAGTGTAACTTCGCTCTCTTAATCAGCATTGATTATTTTTAATCCTTATGCTGCTAGCATTAGTAAATAGACAAAGTATATGATATTTACTTTTAAACTTGGACATGGATGGATAGATGGGAGAGTTTGCTTTAAACATTCAAAATTAATTAAATTGTTTTTGGCTTCTAGTGCTCAGATGCAGTAAAATCCTTTTTAAAAACAAAACAAAGTCTTTAAAGGGGGATAAATAAAAATAACGTACAATGACATGGTTACATAAATATGCAACTATAAATTTGTTGAAGCACCTTTCGTTTTTATGACAGAAGTTAGTCTTTTGGGGTAGAGGTCTATCCGCATGGCACATCTTGCCCTGGTAATCTTTTCCCTCTCTAAATCTGTCAGATTGTGAAGGCTTCTTCAGTGCTTCGGGTCACCCCACAGATTTTCATTTTTTTTTTTTTTTTTTTTTTTTTTTTGTACTCATCTCCTGACGTCTTCTAACAATGAGATCCTCTTGATGCTCTGTAAGCTCTTTGCTGACCATAATAATAAAAAATCACCCGCGCTGGATGTACTAGTGCTATGTGTACTTATCTTGTTGCTGCTGTTCATGACAAAGTCAAAATATGTAACAATGCAAACCACAGCGCAAACAAACCCAAAGTGCAGTACAAATTACTAAAGTGCAAGTGCTGTGCATAAACAAACAGAATAAAATTAATACAAGTGAAAAAAAAAATTTAAAAACTGACAATATAACTAATGAAAGTCCGTGTTAAATTGTAAAAACAGTCCCCAACACAATTTTCTTCAAAAGTGCTCCTGTGCAAATGATATTCCAAAGTGCTATGGTGCTCAAAAAATCACACTAGTGATCCGTGCTTTACACACCCCCTTTTGTTCTTAAACTCACCAGATGGAATGGACATCTTAGCAGTGCTGCATGTGGGTCAATCAGACTAAAGCTGGCCATACACCTATAGATTATCTGCAGATTTTCTATGGTTAGATGGAAAAAGTGGGAGATTCCTCCATCCACACAGTTTAGCGAACATGGAGAAATCTGTTGCACTTTTTCCATCTAACCATAGAAAATCTGCAGATAATCTATAGGTGTATGGCCAGCTTTAGACTGGTGAGCAGGGAGATGAGAGGACACTTCATATGTATCTTCCTTTTGTAATTCAGACTCGTACGTAAGGAAAGAACCCATATGGTGTAGAATGTCTTGGTTTATTTCAATAAAAGGGTAAAATCTCACTTACAATGTAGCAGAATATAAAAGTGCATTCGTTTAAATATCCACAGAAGGTCCGCTCGCTCCAGGAAGCAGCTTGGTTCTCTCACGACCTCACCTGCGTTCCACCGCTCGCTGGACGTGACGTCGATGAGGAGCCGGAATCTACTTTGACGTAGGGCGAGGTCGTGAGAAAACCAAGCGGTTTCCTGGTGCGAGCCGACTTTCTGTGGATATTTAAACCAATGTGCTTTTTACTCTGCTACATTGTAAGTGAGATTTTACCCTTTTATTGAAATAAACCAAGAGGTTCTACACTATATGGGTTCTTTCCTTATGTACGAGTTTGAATTACAAAAGAAGATGCATATGAAGTGTCCTCTCATCTCCCTGCTCACCAGTCTAAGCCTCGTTAACCCACATGCAGCACTGCTAAGGGGGTCCATTCCATCTGGTGAGTTTAAGCACAAAAGGGGGTGTGTGAAGCACGGATCACCCGTGTGATTTTTGAGCACCACAGCCCTTCGGAATATCGTTTGCACAGGTGCTTTTTTTTGAAGAAAATTGTATTGGGGACTGTTTATACAATTTAACACGGACTTTCACTGGCTACATGCTTGTCAGTTTTTTGTGTTTTTTCACTTGTATTAATTTTTATTCTGTTTGTTTATACACAGCACTTGTACTTTAGTCATTTGTATTGCGCTGTGGTTTGCATTCTTGCATATCTTTGCTGACCATAGCTTTTGGTCTAAGAGGCAACTGAGTAAGGGTGCTTTGATGCTTCTCTAGTGCTGTTTTCCCACAGCGCGAGTGCATTTTTTTTGTAAGGGTTACCCGCGCTTACCCATTAAAGCAGAAGTCCATGCTAAAACTAAAATCCCTGTATCTATAAACACCCACGATCTAACACCAACCTATCTAGCCTTGTAAAAAAAAAAATGAGTAATACAGCAAAACCTTGGTTTGAGAGCTTTTTGCAAGACAAGCAAACATTTTTTATACATTTTGACTTGATAAATGACCGATGTCTTGATATACAAGTAGTGTCATGTCACAACTGAGTATAGAAGAGAAGAGAGGTGCCTCTAAGTGTAGCAATACGGTTACATTTCATGAAGGTACAACATTTAGCAACTCATATGGTTGATTAGTAAAACAGGTACATCTAAGTATGCAGGCATCTGGGTTAAAGCTGTTCACATAGACCATCCTCTCACCACCATCAATGGCATCCCTTCCACACTGCGCTCCACGAGCGGTTCAGGCTTCGCTTTTCAGATCGCTCTACTGCAGGGTAGTCTTCCCAGTCACGATTGCAGACTGACAGCGATGAGCGCCGGCGGTGTGAGGGATAGTCTACGTGGACAGCTTTACCCGGATGCTTGCATACTTAGATGTGCCTCTTTTAAACATCCACCATGTGAGTTCGTAAATGTTGTACCTTCATTAAATATAACCATATTGCTACACTTAGAGGCGCCTTTCTTCTCTTATACACTCCTGCTGGATTTTGCTTCTAATCCCCTTGTGGAGGCTTCTATTTTGTGGATGGACATTTTATGGTTACACAACCTATTGCATTGCTATAATCTTTTTATATGGACTATAAACTGAAAGACCTATGAATAAATGGTTGTGGAGCAAATCATCTGCGTTTCCATTATTTCTTATGGGGAAAGTTGCTTTGATATACAAGTGCTTTGGATTACAAGCATGTTTCCAGAATGAATTATGCTCACAATCCAAGGTTTTATTGTACATACCTATTCTTAAGCTGATCCGACCCAATCCGTTGAGCTTTTGGCTGCGGCTTCACTGTAGAGGAAGGTGTAGAGGACACATCCGACAACGTAAGCTACATAGTAACTCTATGGGTGTCGTCACTTCCCATTCATTTCACAGCCGTTGTCCGTGTCCTCTGCAGAGCTTCCGCCGCTGGAGACCAGGTCGGAACGGCTTCAGAAAAATTATGTATAATCCTTTTTTCTTTCTCGAACATCACGGGACACAGAGCCACAGTAATTACTGATGGGTTATATAGGTATCACTGGTGATTGGACACTGGCACACCCTATCAGGAAGTTCAACCCCCTATATAATCCCTCCCCCTTGCAGGGATACCTCAGTTTTTACGCCAGTGTCTTAGGTGATGGACGTGTAAAGATGTCCTGTGCTGAGCTCCAAAGGGAATATCCTATACTGGGGCAAGCCAGGCGAACCGGATCCATTCAAAGTGTCTTTTCATGGCCGAATTGAATGGTACCCGGGCCTCGTGTCCGAAGAAACGAGGTTTTACCCGTAATGCTTCTCTTTTTAGAGAGCTGGACCCCGCAGATCAGAAAATGGCTTTAAACTTCCTAATTTCTGGCGAGGTGCTTTACGGTCCCAGAACTGTTGGATCCCCCTACTGATGGGGGCCCCAGTCTCTGACGGTTTTTCAAACGGAGCCCACCGTGAGAGGTGAAGATTGGGTCTGTGTAAACAGCACCCTGCGGCTGGATAAGGTAAGAGGAGATTCCACAGAATTTTTGAGTTCTAGTGGCTTTTCTCCTTTAAGGTAAATGCATGCTATGCCTATTGTGACCACCGGGGGCTGCCAAGAGCACAAACCTACACATGCTGACTCTGTCTCAGGTGTTGTAATCGCTGTTATGTCCCAGCGTATCAAGCAGGCTGCAAACAGGTAAGGTGGAAAGGGGGATTTCTCATGTTTGAATGTTCCCCCCCCAGGCTAGAGAGGGGCCACAGGGGTCTAGGAAGTGGTTATACCACCCGGGCTCTGCGGCCTAATGGCCACCATCTCTCAAGATAGCCGTTCAGGCAGATCTTGTTACCAGCCTCCCCCCCCCCCCCCCCATCCCCAGCCTTTTCTCCGGAAGCATGACAGGAGAGTCGGCAGCGCGGGAAGCACTCGGTTTTTTCAAAACTCGAGGGGGGGGGGACGGTAGAGGAGGGGGCGGGACGTCAGCACAGAGTGCTTAGACTCCCACTCAGGCCAGCTGCAGGCTATTACAGGCACTCTGTACAGGTGCACTCAGCCTTCTGAGAGACACAGAGCTGACGGTCGCATGTAAGGTGGGACACAGGCATTCTCCTAGGCAGCATTTACTGAAGTAACACCAGACTGAGCATTGGGTAGCAAGGCTTTTAGCCAGACTACATCGCTCAGCGGGCAGTGTTCATTTGTATACCTCACACCTTGTTGCTTTGCACTATGGGTAGAAGAGGTTCAAGCACCCCAGGAACCAGAGACACTAGGGGATCTCGTTCAGGTTCTGAGGGCCCCCTGTCGGCAGCATCCTCCCCCCCTAAAGATGGGCCAGGGACGGCTAGCCAGGGAGAGCCATCCGGGTCAGGGGCTACACCTGCTTCTGGCACTTCAGCCCCTGTATATATTACACAAGAGGTTTTTTCCTGAACCATTAATGGTCTAGAGGAAAGATTAATGGCCGTGATTACGTCTTCACTCAGTGGAAGAAAACGCACAATTTTTCCTCTGTTCCCCAAGACCCTCAGACAGAGGAGCTCTGGGATAAAGGAGATTAATTCCTTTCAGAGGTTCAGGATGGGACGGATGATTCCTCTTCGGAGGAATCAGGTGGAGAGGGACCCTCTGCGACTTCCCAAGAGGAGAAAGTCTTAGTGCAGATCCTTACTGGATTGGTCCGCTCCACATTTAAGTTGCCCATACCTGAAACTGCTAAAGAATCCTCTTCTGCTTTGGGGTCACTAAAACCTTTCCAAGCAGCACATGCTTTTCCTGTTCATACTTTACTTGAAAAGCTCATTTATTCTGAGTGGGATCACCCAGACAAACGTTTTTTTCCGCCGAGAAAGTTTTCAACACTTTATCCGATGGAAGAAAAGTTTATTAAAATGTGGGGAATACCGGCTATTGATGCCGCCATTTCCTCCGTAAATAATAGCCTGACTTGTCCTGTAGACAATGCTCAGAAGTTCAGGGATCCTGTAGATAAAAGGATGGAATCCCTATTGAAGGATGTTTTCTCCTTAGCAGGATCAGTGGCCCAACCTGCAGTAGCAGCGATTGGAGTCTGTCAATACTTAAGAGACCATGTTAAGCAGGTCATCAAAGTATTACCTGAACAGCAGGCCCAGGGGTTTGCTAACCTTCCAGCGGCCTTATGCTTTGTGGTTGACGCCATTAGAGATTCTATCGTACAAACCTCCCGTCTTTCACTGGGGTTGGTGCATATACGTAGAATCCTATGGTTGAAAAATTGGTCAGCCGAAGCACCATGTAAGAAGCTACTGGCTGGGATTCCATTTCGTGGTGCAAGGTTGTTTGTAGAGGACTTGGATAACTACATCAAGAGAATCTCTTGTGGGAAAAGCACTCTCTTACCTGTCAAGAAGAAGAGTAAGCGTCCCTCTTTCAAACGGACTCTTTCCCCAGCGCCGGGGGCTTCAGCCTCCAGGCAGTCTCGACGGCCGCCTCCATCGGGGTCCAGAGACAAGAGTCAACCCCAGGGACAAAAGAAGTCCTGGGGAAAGAAGCCTACTAGGCAAAACACTAAGACCTCTGCATGAGGGGGCGCCCCCGCTCACTCGAGTGGAGGGAAGACTGCGACAGTTCTCAGAGCTCTGGCAGGAGGACTTCCAGGACAGATGGGTAATCTCCACGGTAACCTTAGGGTACAAGCTGAAGTTTCAGGAATTCCCCTCTCCTCGGTTCCTCAGATCAAATGTTCCCAGAGACCCAGAGAAGAAACAGTCGCTCCTTCTAGCATTAGAGCGACTTTTGTCGCAGGAGGTCATTATGATAGTTCCTTCCCGCAAAGGACCAGGGATTGGGCTTCTATTCCAACCTTTTTACGGTCCAAAAGCCAAATGGGGATGTCAGGCCCATTCTGGACTTAAGGGATCTGAACCGATTCCTAAGGATTCAATCCTTCCGCATGGAATCAATTCGAACAGTAGTTCCCACCCTGCAGGGAGGGGAATTTCTGGCATCAATAGACATCAGAGATGCATATCTGCATGTGCCCATTTTTCCTGCTCATCAGAAGTTTCTGCGCTTCGAGGTAGGAGAGCGCCATTTCCAGTTTGTGGCTCTGCCTTTCGGGATAGCCACTGCACCTCGAGTGTTCACAAAGATCTGGGCTCCTCCTCTGGCCAGATTAAGGGCTCAGGGTATAGCTGTCATAGCATACCTAGACGACCTGCTCTTGATAGACCGGTCGGTAGCCTCTTTGAATGGAAACTTGAGGACCACGGTCAGGTATCTAGAACACCTGGGTTGGATCCTCAACTTAGAAAAGTCTTTCCTAAAACCAGTAAGAAGACTGGAGTATTTAGGTCTGATTATAGATACAAGCCAGGAGAAAATATTTCTACCCCAGGCAAAGATCACTGCTTTGAGAGAGCGGATTCTGACAGTAAGGACCAAGAAGGGTCCCTCAGTCCGCCTTTGTATGAGGCTACTAGGGAAGATGGTGTCTTCATTCGAAGCAGTTCCCTATGCTCAGTTTCACTCAAGAATGCTGCAACACAGTATTCTGTCGACCTGGAACAAGAAGGTTCAGGCATTAGACTTTCCGATGCACCTGTTGCATGCTGTGCGTCAGAGCCTCAATTGGTGGCTCATACCCGAAAACCTGCAGAAGGGGAAATCCTTTCTACCGGTTACCTGGACGGTGGTAACAACAGATGCCAGTCTGTCAGGTTGGGGAGCAGTTCTGGAACAGGCTGCGGTCCAAGGGGTATGGTCCAAGACAGAGAGGACCTTACCCATCAACATTCTGGAGATCCGGGCGATACATCTAGCTCTAAAGGCCTGGACTATCAGGCTACAGGTTTGTCCGGTCAGGATCCAGTCCGACAATGCCACAGCAGTGGCTTATGTCAATCAGGGAGGCACCCGGAGCCGAGCTGCTCAAAAAGAGGTGAACCAGATCTTAGTCTGGGCATAGATGCATGTGCCATGCATATCGGCAGTTTTCATCCCGGGAATAGAGAATTGGCAGGCGGACTATCTAAGTCGCCAGCAGTTACTTCCAGGGGAATGGTCTCTGCATCCCGATGTCTTTTGGGCCATATGCCAAAGATGGGGGGTTCCAGATGTAGATCTCTTTGCATCCCGATTCAACAAAAAGATAGACAGATTTGTGGCAAGGACAAAAGATCCTCTTGCATGCGGGACGGATGCGTTGGTGATTCCGTGGCATCGATTCTCACTGATTTACGCATTCCCGCCTATTCTGCTACTACCACGACTCCTTCGCAGGATCAGGCAGGAAAGGAAGTCGGTACTTCTGGTGGCCCCCGCTTGGCCCAGAAGGACTTGGTATGCAGAAATAGTAAGGATGACGGTAGGTTCCCCCGTGGACCCTACCGGTACGCCCAGACCTGTTATCTCAAGGTCCAGTGTTCCGTCCTGCCTTACAAACGCTAAATTTGACGGTTTGGCTATTGAGACCCACGTTCTGAAGAGTCGTGGGCTCTCAGGTCCTGTCATATCTACCTTGATTAATGCAAGGAAGCCAGCTTCCAGGATGATTTATCATAGAGTCTGGAAGGCTTATATAACCTGGTGTGAATCCAGAGGTTGGCATCCCAGGAAATATGTCATAGGTAGAATCCTTGATTTTCTACAGATGGGATTAGAGATGAAGCTGAAGCTTGAGTACCATCAAGGGCCAGGTTTCTGCTTTATCAGTATTATTTCAGCGGCCACTTGCTTCGCATTCTTTGGTCCGAAACTTTATGCAGGGGGTGATGCGTCTTAATCCTCCGGTTAAAGCGCCCCTAAACCCCTGGGACTTGAATTTGGTCCTGGCTGTGTTACAGAAACAGCCTTTTGAACCAATAAGTCAGATTCCTTTGGTCTTGTTGACAAGGAAATTAATTTTTCTGGTGGCCATCTCTTCTGCTAGAAGAGTATCAGAATTAGCAGCTCTTTCCTGTAAGGAGCCTTATTTGATTATACACAAGGATAGAGTGGTACTACGCCCTCATCCTAGTTTTTTACCGAAGGTGGTTTCTGATTTTCATTTAAACCAAGACATTGTTCTACCTTCCATTTTTCCAGATCCCTGTTCTCCGGAAGAGAGATCTCTACATTCGTTGGATGTAGTAAGAGCAGTTAAGGCCTATCTAGGGGCAACTGCTCAGATCCGCAAGACGGATGTTTTGTTTGTGCTGCCAGAGGGTCCCAATAGAGGACAGGCAGCGTCAAAAGCTACCATTTCTAAATGGATTCGACAGTTGATCATTCAAGCTTACGGTTTGAAACAGAAGATTCCTCCGTTTCAGATCAGGGCACATTCCACAAGGGCTATTGGTGCTTCTTGGGCAGTGCATCACCAGGCCTCTATGGCTCAAATCTGCAAGGCCGCAACCTGGTCTTTAGTTCATACATTCACCAGATTCTATCAGGTGGATGTGAGAAGGCATGAGGATATCGCCTTTGGGCGTAGTGTGCTGCAGGCAGCGGTACAGTGTCCTCAGGTCTGATTGCACCCTACTTGGTCGTGGTCCCCCCCCCTCAGGTAGCATTGCTCTGGGACATCCCATCAGTAATTACTGTGGCTCTGTGTCCCGTGATGTTCGAGAAAGAAAATAGGATTTTTTAAAACAGCTTACCTGTAAAATCCTTTTCTTTCGAAGGACATCACGGGACACAGAGGTCCCGCCCCTCTTCTAATACACTATATTGCTTGGCTACAAAACTGAGGTATCCCTGCAAGGGGGAGGGATTATATAGGGCGTTGAACTTCCTGATAGGGTGTGCCAGTGTCCAATCACCAGTGATGCCTATATAACCCATCAGTAATTACTGTGGCTCTGTGTCCCGTGATGTCCTTCGAAAGAAAAGGATTTTACAGGTAAGCTGTTTTAAAAAATCCTATTTTTTTTTTTCTTTACAGGGCTAGATAGGTTAGATCATGGGTGTCTATAGATGCAGGGATTTTAGTTTTAGCATGGACTTCCACTTTAACTTCTGTTAGATCGGCTGGTTTTTTTGGTGTTTCTTTCCACACTCCAAAGACATGCTTGTAGTTAAATGAGAATTTCATCTTTTCAATAAAACACACTATAGTGAAATAAAATGCCTTATCAGTAGACCATGACCGACCTCTCCAAAGCCTGCTATAAAAACTCCCAACTATGTGATTATCTGCATCCCGCCTCTCCAAACGTTGGGCTATTGCTTCAACCGTCACAGGAGCGAGCGTGCGTCTGCTTTCCAGATCCACGCATGTTCAGTGCGCTCAGGCGCTGCTGCTATAAAGTAAGGAGATCGCGGTGCTCTTGGGTGAGTTTGGAATGCAAAAGTGAGCCCACTCCTAAGATGCTGGTTGCAAGTGTCTGTCTTCCTGGAACTTGGGCAGCTGATCGATTCAATGGGAGTTTTGATGACAGTCTTTGGAGATATCAGTTATGGCATTAAAACTAAGGACAATATCTGAAAAGTGCTTCAAGAATACTTTGGTTATTTTTATGTTATTATACACTGTTTAACCACTTCCAGCCCACGGACGTCATATGACGTCCTGGGCTTTGAGCAGGTATATCTGAATGATGCCTGTAGTTACAGACATCATTCAGATATTGCCGGTTTCAGCCGGCGAATCTCTACACCATAGGAACGATCATAGCGGCCGTTCCGCCGCTTGATCGTTCCTATGGGAGGTGAGAGGGGACGTCCCCCCCACCCCCCGCCGCCCTTCGGTGCTTGCTCCGACTCACCGTTACGATCGGTGAGGCGGAGAGTAGATCCGCCGGCGCCAGATGTAGATCATAGAGATTTCCGGCGGACCAGATGGTCCCTGGAGTCTCTATGATCGTCGGAGGCTGGGCGCGGTGGTGGGCATCCGTTCCAGGTATGATGGTGAATAAATACGGGCCACCCCCGCCCCTGTCCGCGGCGGAACATGATGAACACTCAGGACCAAAGTATGAGAAAAGAGACACAGCCCATTATGGTGGTTATTGATGCCTTTATTACGCTTTGTCCTAATGACTGTTTTCATTGGGAAAATGTAGTAATATCTGTAATTTTTATATCTATACTATACTCATACTTTTCAGTTGTCAGAAAAACATGGGAAAAAAGTATTTTTACCCTTTTTTTTCCAAGTCTTTAAAAAATAACTGCGCTTATTTGTGTTTTTGCTTTGTTCTTCCAGGCCCAGTCCAAACTGAACCAGATGCAGAATATTCTTAACTCAATGGTCTCAGAAATCTCTCCACATATTCGGACACGTGTGGGCCCTCAGGCCTTAGTATTAGATGCCCTCTGCCTACTGCTGGATGTCATCTCACCAAAGATGCGCCCTGTGAGTATTTGCTTTTGGAGTTGTGTTTTTTTTTTTTTGCTTTGTTTTTTTTATTTCCACAAAATCAATGTTCTGATCTTGGCAATTTCTCCTACTTTGCAACTATAGTATATAGCCAAAACAAAAGGAAATGATTAGCATACACCCTCACTGGCCAACAAATGCTTACCACGTAGGGGAGCTCACTTAGGTATAACTATGAACTCCTGGACAAAACTTTGCTCTGTCAATAGTGGTTGAACTCTACCCCCCCCCCCCCCCCCCTTAGTATGAATTAAATATTAAAAATATCCACACAGGCTCCAATACGCCTTCCCCTCGCTTCCTCCAGCAAGCATCGGACATATATGGCTGACCTACCTGACGATCCCGAGTCCATATACTTTCCATGCCTTCCTCTCTTCCCTTTCTTCCTGTTGACTTAGCCCTGAATTCCCCTTTCTTTTTCCTTTTGTTTTGTTTTTTTTCATTTTCTCCTTCCTCTTACCTTTCGGGGCTCATGCCTCATTTTGTCTTCTTTGTGGTGACATTGCACTCTGAGTGCGTACTTAAATTGCATTACTAGCAGGGACTTAACTGGTTCAGGTTTAACATATCTTTACAGAATTTCCTGGACCCCGCCTCAACATTCTAAACTTGGCACATTTAAGACACTGACCACCACTAACCAAAACTGTTCTTTTTGTTTTGTAGATTAAGTTTTCCCTGTGTTGTGTTGCCACTCTGAGCCCCTGCGTTGGCAGTTTATATATATGCCTGTTCTTTTTAAATTTTGAATAAAAAATATTTGTACAAAAAATAAAATGTCCGCACAAACCTTCTCGTCAATAAAAACACACTTTATTATCTCCCTTAAAATATGCTATAATAATAATAATAAATGAAAAACGCTTATGTAAGATTTCTCCACTATATGCACATGTGAATCCAAAGTTATATTGAATAATAAATGAATATCTATTAAAGAACCGCCACTTTAAATGATCATACCTAGAGAGTCCCTGATATATATCAGTAGATCCTTTAGGCTAAAGTTGAAATCCACATGAAGGATTTCTAGTGTCATGTTAGGCAAATATCTGGGCTTCTGTTTTAGAGCAGCCTTTTTCAACCAGGGTTTCTTCAGGTGTGCCTTGGCAAAATTCTTGCCTCTGCTCCACTCCGTGAGCACTTGGGTCACATTACCTGAATGAGGGAAAAGAAAAACCATGGCATACTAGTCTGTACCAGTTTGCAAAGGTGTACTTGCTTTGGAAAAATGAATCACCTCTAATGTTGGGTGTCCTATGTGTGTGGATGTTGCTGCTTTTAGCATTCTTCAATAGACTAAATGAAAATTTGATTTTCTTTTTAAAAAAATGTTTCCTTAGGGCACAAAGGTCCCATCACTCTGTGCTTATGGTCATGGTCCCGGTACTGCTTATCTTCAGAAGTGAGGCATGCTGGTAGTAGGAGGCGGTCATTGTACTCTGCTCTTCATATTTTTTTTTGTTCAGTTCAGCCTGAAGATTTAAGACTTCCAATGTCCCTCAGTGGACTGCAAGAAAAGGATTTTACAATGAGTACAGAAATCCTGTTTTGTTTTTTTTTTATACTGAGTTTATTAAGCATGATCAGTAAAAATAAGTATGCATCCACAAACATTGCAATAGTTGTAAATAAAAAGTAATTGTATTCCACAAAAGATCATGCTACACAATGTTATTTTTGAAGGACAAGACAAACCGGCATACCTGAAGCTTGGGGCACACTATTATTTTTTTTATCGTTCAACCCAGTGGGCTGAATTAAAAAACCCTGAAGAGCTTGATAGCATCCGCTGCACTAACAATCTGATGTTAGTACAGCGAATTTTCCCCCTAAACTATTTGGTTCTGATAGAGGCGCCCCCCACCCCCTGGCAGAACACACCAGAGAGCGCTGATTAGATGCCGATCGGCAGACCTTTATTGGTCACGCCCCTTCGATAGAAGCCGGACTGGCTGGTGTACACACGAACAGAATGTACCCCCCGATATTCAGCCCATGTGCAGGGCCCTTATGTGAATGCATTGAAAAGATCATTTTGTTATCAGACGAAACACAAAAACCCCCTATAAGCAGAAAAAAAAAAGGAACACTGAGAAGGATCTCCATTCCCTGTTTTCTATTAAGAGAAAACAAAACCGGAGATCCCGCGAAGGCCTAAAGGCTTCATAACCTTATTTTCACCTGTATTCACAGTAAGGACAATTCAAACACGTGGACTGTAATCTTAATTCCCTGTGCGCTGTGGTAACAAAAGGGCGAATGGGGCTGTGGTGGTGCCAGTTATACACAAAGAATAGAGAGAAACAAAAATGTTCATACTGGGTCAGGTATCGGTGGAAGCATAGAATCACTGGTATCCTGAGTGTCCAACCAAGGACCCCAGATCTTGTAAAATTTCCTAGGTCAACTCCTGGCCTTATACGTCAGTTTATATAGGAGCAGGTATTGATTAATCATTTTTTTTCCAATAAATGAATATGTAGTACCTTGGTGTGAGTTCAGTGTAGGGCAATTGTCTTCCTGGTATAATAAAACATAAGCCAGAGAACTTTTTTGGTCACAGCAAAGACGTCGAAGTCTTTAAAATGCCAAGGAGGCACCACCTACCTAGTGCAGCATACTTTAGGCAAATCACAAGTAGTGCAAATGAACCCCATGACCTGTTACAGAAATGAAGATACCTGAATTTTTGCTTGGTATCGGCCTCTTGCGACTGCTATCTATACAGCAGGACTGCAGAAAGGAGAAGCGGTACAAGGAGCTAATTCGTTTGTGAAAATGCTAAAAGCATGCTGTGCTATGATGTGAGGAGATTCAGAGATGTGAGTTTATCACTGTGCTGCTTTTCTTTTACTGTCTAGCTACAGGCTGGGGACAGGTCCAGGGTGACCTGGACTCAGATGAGTTGAACAACGCTGGCCTTCAGACTGAGGACATCCCAATGGTATTAAAGTATTATGGGGAAAATCTTAGGGTTGAAGCTGAACATCCTAGTAAAACCTGTTTTTGTTGTATCGTTCAACCCTTTTGCTGCCAGAGAAGTAATGCTTACTTAGGCACACTTCTAGCTGCTATAGTATGTTTACATTTGTTCAACCAGCTGTCAGAATTCTGCTGCAAGTGAATTTGTAAAGCCGCCCAATCACAATGATGCACATGCTGGAGTGAAAGCAATAAATCTAGAGCCATTATCTGCAGGTAACTCCAAACTGATGACCTGACTTTTAAAAGTTTTGTCTATGGACAGTCTTGGATATCGACGTTTGTCACCCATTCGCTGGTGTGAGCAATATCGGGGCTTTACAACCTTGGTATCTGTTTACTTATCTTTTTTATATTTTACCAAAAGTTGAGTGGTGTTCTTGTGTGTACTTAAATTAACTTTTAGTAATTATTTACTTTTTTTTTAATGAAAATATAGGTTTAATAAAGAGATATGCACTAATATCATGTGACATAAAATTGTAACAACCACAATTCTATTGTCCAGGGTCTCTGCTTACAGAAAAAGGTTTTGGTGGTTTTTAACCAATCCTAAAGTGTGCATTGTATCTGTTTTTTTTTTTTTTTTGGGGGGGGGGGGGGGGGGGGGAGCTGGAAGTCTTGCACAGAGGAGGCAAGTATGACAATTTTTGTTATTTAAAAAAAAAAAAAAAAAAACCTTTACAACCCCTTTTTAACCTCCCTGGCAGGATGATTATTTCGGATTTTAGGTGCTGAAAGCGGTACAATTATTTTGCATGGAAATTTGGCGTTTTATATTGTAGGTCTGTAATTCTTAACAATAACACACTTAAATCTGTCCAAACAAGAGTCTAGTAGATATCCCGGGTATGATAAAGTTTGAAACACAAAAACATAAATTATAATATAATAAATAAAAATAAATAATTAAAAAAAAAAAATAAATAAAATTTCCCCACGATTCACTATCGCTCAATTCTGCAAGTGTTCTAATTTACTATCGCTGTTTTCTAGCTGGTCTAAAGCCACTTTTGACATAAAGGGACACTTTTTGGTTGCTATGGACAATCTCCAGTTTCCAGGCAGAAAGAACAGTATATATAACATAAAACTGCATGCAGGGCATAGGACAAAGCACTGGGGACAAAAGGGATGTGAAATAATTTCATACAGTACTGTAATCTGTAAGATTACAGTACTGTATGTGTTATGTTTTTACAATTTTTTGAATTTGCCGCCAGGCTCCGCCCCCGTGCGTCGCGCCACTCGCAGGGAATGGAGCCTGGCACGGAGAGGCTTCGGAGGAGGACGGAGCCCGCAGATACAGCGGGGGACATCGCAGGATCCCGGGGACAAGGTAAGTAAAGCCACACCAGGATCCTGCGATGTAATCCCGAGTGTGGTTCGGGGTTACCGCTAATGGTCCTGAATTTTAACCCCGAGCCACACTCGGGGAAAACCGCCAGGGAGGCTACGATGGTATCTGCACATTTCAGATACTCACCCATCCAGTGGATCCAGCAATGTCGCACTGATATCCTCTCATGCCCAGTCACAGCTCTTTCTTGCGCTGACATGTTCTTTCTAATATCATCCAAAGGCCCGCCAGCTCTTCCTGGTTCAGCAGGTGGGCTTCCCGATGAGGTGCCGATAGGCTCGCCCCCCTCATATCCACAGTGTCTCACATACAGGAAAGCTGATGTGTCAGCGTGATGACGTTTATCACATTTACTGAGCAACCTGACTGTTGAATCAGGGTGGGAATATTGCAAATAAAAAAGAGGAAGTTTCACAGCAAAAACATTGAGAAACAGGCAAACGAGCATCCCACATCTGGATTATAACATCACTGTGTTTAAGCAAAGCTGAATGGCTTTTTTTGCTTTACACGTTTACTGTGTTGGCTGGATAGTCTGTCTGTTGTTTCCCTTCTAATTGCAATATCCATCCTCAGAACGTGCATCTTCCATAAACAAGCCAACAGTGGCTGCTTCTGTTTTCGATCTAAAAACTAAAAAAAAAAAAAACCTCAAGCTAACAAAGTCCAGCTAACAAAGTAGTTTTATAAATGACTGTCCAGTAACATGTATCACACCAGAGCTGGCCTGCTTGAGCATATAAAACGAACAATGGCTGGAAGTCACACAACTTCAGGCTTGACTGTTTAGAAATGTCTTCCTAGCAGTGTTTTCTTTCCTCCGTGGTGTAACTCGGTGTGTTGCGTTTGCCCTTGAGACTCCATTGACTTCTACAAAGCCTGACAGTGTTTGTTGTCCATTGCATTCTCTTGAATCTCGAGGTGTCAGGCAAGGTCATCGTCTCCTCCCGGGTCTGAGGTTATTTTCCTTTTTGTTCTTTATTTAGGTCCGTAAGCCCTAGGCTCATATCCTTTTAATTTAATTGTGATTGAAGTCAACGAAAAAGCAATTTAATCTGTGTCTCCGGGTGAGCCAAGGGCCAAAGCAATTAGACTGAGAACTCATTTTTAGACTTAAAGTGCTAGCCCCCACATGCAGAGCACAGGCCTTTCTCTTGGCCTGTTTTCACCTTGTTCTTCCTTTATTACTTATGGTAGATCCGTCACCTGATAAGTTGAACTTTTACCAGTAATAAAGTCACAGTTCTGTGCCAGTGCTCATCACTGACCATACTTGATAGTTTTCCTGCGTTTGCTGATTCTTGCTGCTGTCCAGCACAGTTCTCATACATTTAAATTGCTGACGCTGTCGTGCAACTCTGCTAAAGATATGCATATTAGCCATATAGCCTATGTCTAATTTCACTTCCTCCTTTAGCGGCCCCGGACCTCATTTCCAGTTTTGCATTGGCTCCTGGGAGATCTTGGTCAGCTTGGCATGGCACTGCTCCCATAACATTGGCGTCTATGGAAAATGTTGGTCAGCTTGGCGTGGCAAGCTGACCAAGATTGCACCACACATGCGCGAGATCAGCTGGTGCATGCTAGGTAGCCAGCATGCACGGAATCCAGGAAGGACATTGTGGCTTCAGATGCCCACACTGGAGATGGCTGCGCTGTGCAGGAACTGCTCTGTTCACACTGTAACACTGTTGTCACATGAGTTTTTTTTTTCTGTGCAGAAATAGGTAACTTAATAATCTCTGCAAGGGCACAAAGAAAACAATTGCTTTCTATGTACCCTGTTCACACCAAAACATTGATGTCTCATCAGTTATTTTTTTTTTTTATGTGCAGAATAGTGCATACACATTGCAGATTTACACGCAGAAAAAAAAATCTGCATGTGATACCAGCGTTGTAGTGTGAACAGGGCACCTAGAGAGCAATTGTTTTTTGTGTGTCCTTGCAGAGACGGGTGCAGAAAAACCTCGCATCTCTGCACATGGTGTAAGGCCTAAAGCTGACCTCCAGTCTTGCACAGCTGTACAGGCCCTTTAGGGACCCCAAGTCGCATGACATGTGAAATCCCATGTTAGTCAATGAGAACTGACCTAATTAGCATTACTGAAGTCACTTCAACGTTAGAAAAGGTTCCTGTACTGCTTCAAGGTGACTTCTATCCGACTTGTGCCCATAGACTTTAATGGAAGTCTGATCCTCATCTATATTGATGTGATTTGGATCTGACATTACAGGCATTCCCTGCGGTGCAACCCCTCCCTTGCTTCAAAGTCGCATACTCAAAGTAGTACTGAAGTCGCCTGGCAAAGTCGCATGACTTACAGGTCAAAGTAGTGTGAACCGAGCTAGCTGTGATTTTTTTTTTTTTAACTGCACGCTGTGAGCTTCTCAGTGTGCTACATTAGCTGCAGCAAGTCCAGACAGAGCTCTCCTCCATTTCCTTAGTAGATTTCGAGCAACATCTAAAGCCCCATACACACGATTGGACTTTCTGACGGGAAATGTTCGATGTCAGGCTGTTGGCGGTAAGTCCGACCGTGTGTATGCTCCATCGGACAATTGTTGTCAGACTTTCCACCAACAAATGTTGGCTAGCAGGTTCTCAAATTTTCCACGGACAAATGTCTGTTGTCGGATTGTCTGAGCGTGTGTACACAAGTCCGTTGAACAAAAGTCCAAAGTACAAACATGCATGCTCGGAAGCAAGGACGAGCCAGAAGCGGTCGGTCTTGTAAACTAGCGTTCGTAATGGAGAATTAACATTTGTGATGCTGCAAATTATGAAATCTCGAAATGCAGCGCACAATTCTCTTCTTCTTTTATGGGATAATAATGAAGCTGCTTTGCTGGTGATACTGATGGGGTTATTGCAAATGAATTTTCAAAGGCTTTTTTTTTTCTAGTGATATCAAGAATAATATTATGGGGTTTTTTTTTTTTTTATTTGGGCAAGTTACCACAACACCATTATCCCGTAGTTTTTAAGATCAAAGATACAACTATGTTGGATGTCCACCCCTCCCACCGCTCTTACCAGGCCTCCTGTTCCATCGGGAGGCCCGATGACCAATCGGCTGCCTCCGGCGGCTGGGGGTGGGCTAGAACGAAGCCGTGGGCGGCTTCGTTCCAGCCTCCTAATCGTAAACACGAAAGCGACGTCATGACGTCACTTCCCGTTTACTCGGCTGCCAATGGCGCCTGTTTTAAAAGAAATGCACGGTATTCAGAATCTCCGTTTTCGGCGATCTGAATACTTTGAAGTGCAGAGGAGGGATCGGGGGTCTTTTAGACCCCCGATTCCTCCATAAAGAATACCTGTCACCACCTATTACTGTCACAAGGGATGTTTACATTCCTTGTGACAGCAATAAAAGTCATCAAAAAAAAAAAAATGTTTTTTTAAACACAATTTATAAATATAAAATAAATAAGAAAAAATTTTTAAAGCGTCCCTGCAAGCTCGCACAGCAAAGAAAATGCATACGGAAGTCACGCCCGCATATGTGAACGGTGTTCAAATCGCACATGTGAGGTATCGCCGCAATCTAATTCTAGCACTAGACCTCCTCTGTAACTCTAACCTGGTAACCGTAAAAAAAAAAAAATTAAAGCGTCGCCTATGGAAATTCTTAGGTACTGTAGTTTTGTCGCCATTCCTCGAGTGCATGCAATTATAAAGCATGACATGTTTGGTATCTATTTACTCGGCGTAACATCATCTTTCACATTATATAAAAAAATTGGGGTAACTTTACTGTTTGGATTTTTTTAAATTCATGAAAGTGTCCCTTTTCCCAAAAATTTGCGTATTAAAATACAGCTGCACAAATACCGTGTGATAAAAAATATTGCAACAATCTCCATTTTATTCTCTAGATTTTGTGCTAAAAAAATATATATAATGTTTGGGGGTTCTAAGTAATTTTCTAGCAAAAAATACGGATTTTAACTTGTAAACACCAAATTTCAAAAATAGGCTTAGTCATGCAAGGGTTAATTAAAGTATAACACATAGCCATGTATTATATTACACAATTTTTTTATTGTGCAAAAATATAGAAAATATACCAAATCAAATCCTTATTCAACCAAAACAATAATGTCAAAGCAATAACTCCAAGGCCAATAATAAATAACACGTTATCTCCTCCGCAACATGGCTGGTTGATGAACGGCCGTTCAGAAATGAACTGAAAAGCACAAAATGAAAAACACAAAAAGAAAAGCACGAATCAACACTCGCCCAACTTCTACTAAAATAAAATTACCAGAAGGAGCCCAAAGGGTGGCCCTAAAGAGCTGAAAAACCACGTAGTATGTCACTACTTTCTTAATTGTTGGCCAACAATTGTGTGGCCGTGTGTATGCAAGACAAGTTTGGGCCAACGCCCTTCGGACAAAATTCCACGGTTTTGTTGGCCAACAATCCGATCGTGTGTACGAGGCATAACTCTTTCCTTCCCAGCCTTTCTGTCCCTTGCCTGCACCTTTCGTGGATTGGACGTCAGCTTGGATTGGCTCAGCATCACGTGTTGATAATACCGCAACTTCCTTTGATCAAGAATCAAATCTGACCGAGTCGGTCTCATTTCCTGGATGGACAGCAGCACCCCGCTGGCCCCTCCCGCCAGCTATGATCCACCTGCAATGCGTAGAGGAGCAAAGAAACGGAATGATGATGTCAGAGTCTAAAATAAGGAACGTAATGAATATAGAGTTTTTACTTAATATATTTGAGGGGAAAGGAGGAGCCAGGGAAGGCAAAAATGTAATCGGAGATTAAACGTTGGCTTTACATAAATGACCCCCCTCCCCAGTGTGTAGATCACAGGAGAGCCTTCTGATCTGAGCATTGCTAGAGCCATGCATGTACGCGTGTCAAGTCCCTGTAGTTCTGCTGCGATTTTGTAATCTATCTTCGAGGTGTTGGCTGCCAGCGAAAGCCAAGTGTTAAAAGGATACATTTCAGGAGCTCTGTCATTGGCGACGACTGTGAAAGCCGTGGTCTGACACATCTAATATATGCCCTTTACCTGCCTGAGCACATAGAATGCCAAGATCAATATGTTTCCTTCAAGAAAAATGTTACCAGCTCCTCCTAGATCGATGTTTGGAAGCGCTGCCTGTGTCTGCTCACTTTCCTTCATGAATAATTGATGGTCGATAAGTGTTTGTAAACAGGAAATCTATACCTTCCCCCTCCGCCTCCCCAGCTTGTGCGTTTTACCCCTTACATTTTCCCGGCCCTCATTCAAAGATGAGCGATACAAAGTACTTCAGCACTCATAACTTCGTTTTTTCTTTCTTGCAGCTAGCTTTAAAGGGTCAGTCCACCCAGAAGTAATAGTTTTTGGTGGATATTGGGGTTGATTTACTAAAGGCAACTAGACTGCACTTTTGAAAGTGCAGTTGCTCCAGAGCTTAGTAAATGAGGGAGAGCTCTGCTGACTTCCATCATGCTCAAGCAAAAATGCTGTGTTTTTTTGTTTAGTTTTTTTTTTTCCTTGCATGTGATTGGGTATTCTTTGTAAAGTGAAGCCTTCCTCATTTACTATGCTCTGGAGCAACTGCACTTTCCAAAGTGCGCAGTCTATTTGCCTTTAGTAAATCGGCCCCCCAGTCTCACAAAATGATACCCTATTATTTCTAGTATCTCTTAAAGGTGTTGTAAAGGCAGAAGGTTTTTTTTTTTATCATAATGCATTCTATGCATTAAGATTAAAAAAAACTGTGTGTAGCAGCCCCCCAGCACCCCCCTTATTGCCTACCTGAGCCCCTTCTCTCTCCAGTGATGTCCACAATACCCTCAGCCATCCAGGACACCCCTCCTGATTGGCTGAGACAGAGCAGCGGCACCATTGGCTCCCGTGGCTGTCAAAATCAGTCAGCCAATCAGGGGAGAGAGGGGGCAGGGCCAGGTCAGGGCTCCATGTCTGAATGGATACACTGAGCTCTGACTCAGCTTGGGTGCCCCCTGTAGCAAGCTGCTGGCGGAGGGGCACTCAAAGGAGGGAGGGACTAGGAGCACAGAAGAGGGACCCGAGAAGAGGAGGGTCCAGGCTGCTCTGTGCAAAACCAACTGCCCAGAGGTGGCATGTATAACATGTTTGTTGTTTTAAAAAAAAAAAACAAGCCTTTACAATCACTTTAAAGTGGTGTTCCACCAAAAAAAAAAAAAAGTGCATGAATGTGCCTAAAAAAAAAAAAAAAAAATTAACATTTGGAAACATTTTTTAACTCACCTCTAAATGACTGTTGCTAGGGGGGGTCCCTCATAGTCTCCCTCCTTCAGTGCCTGGGCTGGTGACATCACTTCTCCTCGGCGCAGGAAGGGCTCAGCTCTTTCCCCTCCCTCTAGTCAATCATCTGGGACACATTATAGGTCCCAGACGACTGAGCGGCCAATCACGGCGCGCTGCGCTGTGGGTGCTTGGCTGTGAAGCCACAGCCGGGTGCCCACAGTTGCAATGCCGGCGCCGCCGAACGGAGGGGGAGACGAGCGGGGCTTCTATCCCCCGCATTGCTGGACCCTGGGACAGGTAAGTGTCCGATTATTAAAAGTCAGCAGCTGCAGTATTTGTAGCTGAGACTTTGAGTTTTTTTTTTTTTTTTTAAATGGGAACTCCTCCTTTAAGCCTAAGGCATAATCTCCATACTCGAGCTCCGAGTGATGACTAACAGTGTTCTCAGAGCAGACCCGAGAACTGAGCAATAAGCAGTCTCTGATTGCTCAGTTCTCTGTGTAGAGGTGGCGGGTGGACAGATGCAGCATCAGATCAATGTTGCATCTACATAGGTGATTAAAAAAATTATTTGATTTTTTTTTTTTTTTCTCTGAATCCCTCACTGCTTTTTTTTTTTTTTTTTTTTTTTTTTTTTTTCTCTGAATCCCTCACTGCTTTATTTATTTATTTTTTTAATGTTAGAATTCCTCTCACATTTCCTCTTTCATTCCCTGCAATGTAAAATAAAGTCCATCACGCAGAGAGGGATTTCCTCTCAAAAGCTAGGACAGGTGCTGTGGGAACTCAAGTTAAAATGTATGTAAATTTTGGGGCAATGCAGATAGTTCTTATGCAGTTGGAGAGCTCTTTCCACTGGTGTATCAAATTATTTAAATTGCAAAAATTTACTAAAAGGAAATTAGATTTTTTTTTTGGGGGGGGGGTGGGGGCACCTCTTTAAACAACTATGTGCCTATAAAACAGCCATTCACAGCCAGGTTTCTGTGGGGGTCATAGGGTTCCTCCCAGAGGTTGCTAGGGATCACTTGAGCTTTTGCTCATGGACTTCTGATCTGATGGTCCCTGCAAAATTCCACCTCCGTCTGTAAGGGTGGCATTCTGATCACTACTGTAAGGCCTCATGTATATCGGTATAGAACTCTACAAAGGATCCTGCTGGCTTCAAGATCCCACAAAAAAAGTGTTTCGTAGTGCATCTCTACTCTTACGGTCATATGCATGTTTGTCCATATGGTCCGAAATGTGTGTAGGCTTTTGTTTACCTCTCCCCTGGCCCTGAATGGCTGAAATGTATTATTTCGCTTTTGAAGTGGAAGCCCAGGTACAGAATGACTGACTGAATGCTGCAGGTCTGCCACAGCTGCCTAATAAATGACTCATTCAGGGCCAGGGGGAGATGTAAACATCAAAGTGTGTAGGCAGCGGCGCAGGTGACTAAAGGACGAGGTCATTCTGCACCGCTGCCTACACATTCTTTGTTTTACGTCTTTGCCATAGCCCCGATATCACAAGGCAGTGGAAATGGCCATAGGTCATATCCACTCATGTGATATATGTAGCAGAGAAAATTGTTCTGTTTTGATCCAAAGACGTGTTCATGCCGTCTACATTATGTAGTCTGTGTATTGGTACTGACGGTTTTTATGTTCTGTTCCTGCAGGTGAACACACAGCTGTACAGCATGAAAGAGAAGCAGCAGTTGGCGGAATTAATTAATACAATGCTGGCCTATAACCTGACCTACCACCAGGAGCGCACCATGGACGGACAATATGTTTACAAGCTGGACCCGTGAGTATGATGTCATTCTTGCACAGATGCCTACTGTTGTCCACCCTGCTACTTTTACAGCCTACACTCCTTTTATAAGATTGGACTGACAACTTGTTTTACCCTAAAATTAGATTTTTAAACCCTCTACAGCAGACTTTAGTTGGTAAGGATTGTGCATCCCCCAAAAACTTGCTAAGATTTTCACTCATCAGCTCTTTTTTCCAGAGGACTCCTGCAGCTGATTGGTGCAATTATTACATTTCTGTTTAGGTATATACTTTGATTATCGCTTCATTGTATTGTTTGCACTACATAATTACAGGAGTGAATTTCCCTTCCTAGGGGTAGATTTCCTCTCACTTCCTGTTGTCTCCCTCCGTTTGTAAGTAGGAGTCGTTTGTAAGTCGGATGTTTGTAACTAGGGGACCCCCTGTATTTTTTTTTAGATGGAGAACTGCCTGTTCAGCGGGGTATCGCTCTGCTGATCCCCGCTGAACAGGCGGGTGACCAGTCCATATTGATGGCGAACGTATCCCCATCCATCTGTTTTTAGCAGACCTGATCGGATGCCAGTGGGTGTCAGCGGATACACGACATCCGCTGCCCCATAGAGAACAATTGGTGGTCTGATCCGGTACGCCTGAAAAACAGACAGGCGGACCCGATCTGTCCACTGGTGTGAAAGGGGTCTTGTCTGTATCCTGGATGTGATTATCTGGGCATTTTGTGCTGTAGATCTTGCAGCAAATCTTTCACTTAATGGTTTGATGTGGGCATTGACATGTAGGTTGGATACAGATCTGACATATGGTGGAAGACATGATGGGGGATCTCTCCACTGATCCCCACTGAGCAAGCGGGTGACCGTCCGTGTTGATGGAGAACGTATCCTCAGCCATCTGTTTTTAGCAGACCAGATGCCACATGGTGGAAGACATGATTTTAGTACATAAATTATTGATTTATTTGATCAATACACTTATGTTTGGTACATTCTTTATATTGTCTGATTGTATTAAACATGCATTGTAAATCAAACCAATGCATCTGTCATAAGGAGCAATATTCAATGAGGCTGTTCAGATTTCTGCACAACACCATATATTAAAAAACGGACAGAAGCAGACACAGATCGATATAACCCTGGCCTTGCACAAGAACAAAATGGAAAATAAATAATTGAAATACACTCACCTTTGTGTTAATACGATCAAATTCTCATACAGTTGGATTTAAATGTGGACCTGTGCTTGTAAATGCAGCGCAGAGTCCTTACACGGCTTCTCATTTTCAGTGGCGAGGTAGTCAAAAGAATACAAGTATAATCTGCTGTGGGGACCAGTCGCTTTACCCTGCTTAGTACAGCACGGGTTTACTTCAAAGAGACCCTGACATCACACTGTTCCATTTAAACAAAAATGTTCCTTTTAAAAATCATATATGCATTTATTGTATTATAAGCATGTTTTTTACCTTTTGAAAGCCTCCCTTGTGTAGACACCCAAAAGCCCTGAGACTGCTTCTTAGCATCACCATCTTAGATGTAATGTCAGCAGCCCCAGTAGATTCAGTGCTGTAACACTTTATAGTATTCCACTAAATCAGGAGTCTCCAAACTGCAGCCCTGGGGGCCAAATGCGGCCCTTTTCCTGCCTTTTTCCGGCTCTTTGGGCACTATTCATCCCACTGATATGAGACACTATTCTGCCCTCTGACACCAGAAATGGAGCATAAATCCTGCCACTGACATCAACAATGGGGTACTCTTCCTCCCCCTAATGCCAAAGATGGGGCACTGTTTACTCCCACTAATGCCAGAAACATTTTCTATTCCCGCTGGCCACAGTCCGGCCCCCCTGACTTCTGAAGGACAGTAAATTGGTCCTTTGGAGACCTCTTCACTAAATGATTGAAAGGGGGGCAGAGGAGCTGGGCCAGCACAGAGACCAATTAGACATTCCCAGAAGAGCAGAGGGCTATGACATGCAAGGAGAGAAGAAGCTGTGCTAGGAAATTGACCCTTTTTAGAGTAGATGCATTTTCTAGTAAGTTCAAAGGCACAATTCAAGTCAATAAAACAAATTGATCGGGAAAGGGAAGCATTTTAAATACTTGCGTTTTCTGTACTTTTACCTGCATTTTTAAAATTTTTCCTGATTTTAAAGAGGGGCCCCTAGGTGATCATACAATAGCCTGATTCAAGCATCTCTTACAACAGGTGGAATACCTACGGGTGTTTACCATTCGCATTTGGACAGCAATCATTCCTTTTCCTCTAGATTTGGAACCGGAATTGTTGTGATGCATACTACTTCTTTATGTGTCGGCCCAGTTGGCGGTGTACTGGTAATATTGCGGCGGCACTGTGCCACATCTGCCGTTTCCGTGGCCTCATACAGAAGAGCCCAGTCACACGTTGTACCTTTCAGGACTGGCAGAGAAATGGAAGCAGTGTTATTAATGTGTTGCTGGTTACATAATCTCAGGGGTGACTTCTCCTGGAGACCAGATCATGTTATCGGCCCGCTTCTGCTATAATATGAACTGCTCGTTTGTGGGAAGCAGATGGCAGCCCGCTCTATAGACGCTCTCCCCTGCCATTTAATCGCAAGCCTCTTTGCCATCTCTCGCTTCAATACAGCTACTGTCGCTGATTGGAAATTACAAACCCAAGTTCACCTTTAGAACACTTTCCACCTGTCATATATATTTGCTGTACATTATTTATTTTCTCGTTTCTGTTTAATTAAATCTCAGCCAAGGTCAAATATTGACTTAGCTTTGATGATCCCAGCTGCTGCCCCTGTTTCAATATCCTTGTTGAGGCACCTAAGTACCTGTAAGAGGGCGTTCGTGATCACCAGCAGAGCAGTAATTCAGTTCATCTGCCTTGGTGGCCATACATTGTTTGTTTGATTTTTCTATCCGATCAATGTGTGATCCAATCAAAATGATGGAACCTGCAAACAATCGGCCATAGCTTCCCTTACAATCAGTTTAATACATAGGTGTATTGCTTTGTGTCTTTTAAAACTGCCTGCAGTGCAGTTCTTAGTTTGTCTTCCAAGTTCCTTAATAAATGTATGTGATTCTTCACATTGCTGTGTCCTTATAGCTCCATCTGCTTTTTCAGATGTTACTGGTTCCCATGGGTGAAGTGTACACCCACTGAATCCCTGTGTGTAGGATCCAATCATCTGCTAAAATCAACCTAATATTTCTTTCTTTCTTAAAAATCATGCCCCACCTACTGGATAATTGAATATGAATGCTAGAAATTAAAGTATAATTAGTTTATGTGAACCCTTATGCCTGTGCACACAATGAGATTATCCTCCTTTTTTTTTTTTTCTATGCTAGTCTCACATCCAAAAAGAAGAATATGCTAAAGTGACAAATTCTCGTATGACAGAGTAAAAATTCAAACATTATCTAATGTGTATTTGTATTGTATTTTCAAATGACAACTGTACTGATGTAAATGAAAATCGTACAATCTGGTATCATGAGAAAAGTGTTCGCTCTTGTCCCATTGGATGAACTGTTGTGTTCGCGTTTTCCAAAGCTGTGTACTAACGATCAGAGCTTGTCATGCGCTTTATACATTCGTGTCTACAGTCAATTACCTTGCAAAAACATTTGTGTGTGAGAATGTGTGTGTATATATATGTATGTTTGTGTGTGTGTGTGTATATATATATATATATATATATATATATATATATATATTATATTCACAAAAGTGAGTACACACCCTCACATTTTTGTAAATTTTTTATTCTATCTTTTCATGTGACAACACTGAAGAAATGACACTTTACTACAATGTAAAGTAGTGAGTGTACAGCTTGTATAACAGTGTAAATTTGTTGTCCCCTCAAAATATTTCAACACACAGCCATTAATGTCTAAACTGCTGGCAACAAAAGTGAGTACACCCTTAAGTGAAAATGTCCAAATTGGGCCCAATTAGCCATTTTCCCTCCCCGGTGTCATGTGACTCATTAGTGTTACAAGTTCTCAGGTGTGAATGGGGAACAGGTGTGTTTGTGTTTATAGCTCTCATTTTCTCATACTGGTCACTGGAAGTTGGCACCTCATGGCAAAGAACTCTGAGGATCTGAAAAAAAAAGAATTGTTGCTCTACATAAGGCTATAAGAAGATTGCCAAGACCCTGAAACTGAGCTGCAGCACGGTGGCCAAGATCATACAGCGGTTTAACAGGACAGGTTCCACTCAGAACAGGCCTCGCCATGGTCAATCAAAGAAGTTGAGTGCACGTGCTCAGCGTCATATCCAGAGGTTGTCTTTGGAAAATAGACCTATGAGTACTGCCAGCATTGCCGCAGAGGTTGAAGGGGTGGGGGGTCAGCCAGACCATACGCTGCATCAAATTTCCAGAGCAAAGCCACTTCTAAAGATGCCCGCAAACAGTTTGCTGAAGAAAAGCAGACTAAGGACATGGATTACTGGATCAATGAGACCAAGACCAAGATAAACTTACTTGGTTCTGATGAGACCAAGGTAAACTTACTTGGTTCAGATGGTGTCGAGCGTGTGGCACTGGGAAGCTACGGTTCATTGAAGGAACCATGAATGCCAACATGTACTGTGACATACTGAAGCATGTACAGAGCATGATCCCCCTTCCTTCGGAGACTGGGCCGCAGGGCAGTATTTCAACATAACGACCCCAAACACACTTCCAAGATGACCACTGCCTTGCTGAGGGTAAAGGGGTAAAGGTGATGGACTGGCCAAGCACGTCTTCAGACATAAACCCTATTGAGCATCTGTGGGGCATCCTCAAACGGAAGGTGGAGGATCGCAAGGTCTCGAACATCCACCAGCTCTGTGATGTCATCATGGAGTAGTGGAAGAGGACTCCAGTGGCAACCTGTGAAGCTCTGGTGAACTCCATGCCCAAGAGGGTTAGGGCAGTGCTGGAAAATAATGGTGGCCACACAAAATATTGACACTTTGGGCCCAATTTGGACGTTTTCACTAAGGGGTGTACTCACTTTTGTTGCCAACGGTTTAGACATTAATGGCTGTGTGTTGAATTATTTTGAGGAGATAGCAAATTTACACTGTTATACAAGCTGTACACTCACTACTTTTACATTGTAGCGAAGTATAATTTCTTAAGTGTTGTCACATAAGATATCCTAAAATATTTACAAAAATATGAGGGGTATACTCACTCCTGTGAGATACTGTGTGTGTGTGTGTATGTATGTATATATATATATATGTGTATATATATATGTGTGTGTGTGTGTGTGTGTGTGTGTATATATGTGTGTGTATATATATATATATATATATATATATATATATATATATATATATATACACATACATACCTTTCTATTTTTAATGGCTGTGCAGAGGGGCATGTCGGCACAAGTCTGACCAAAGGAGGATAGTTGGGCTGTTCCATCACAGCCAGAAAACCAACTGTGCTGAGATAGATGTGCTCTCTTACCAAGAGTGGTCAGTTTGAAATGGGAAAGGAGGGGGACTTGCAGGATCTCTGGATAAATTTCACACAAAGGAAGCAATACAAGGAGAACAGGATACTTTTTAACACACACATATCAGGAATATGAAGTTTTAGAGTAACATATTTAAGCATCTCTCTAAATTAAACATATTGGTATATGTGATGTACTACGTTAGTGCAATTGGATTGGTTGCTGTGGGCAACCAATCATGAATTGATACACGAATATAGGAGAAAATATGACTGCAACAAAGCACATATTGAACTCAAGGTGAGGCAGTTGCCTTTGTTTAAATCTTTGTGCTTAACTCACTTTTTTTTTTTTTTTTTTTTGAGGAGGAAATGCATCTTTGACATTAAGACTCTCTATTATATATTGGTTCTTGGGTATAGAAGTGAGAGGAATTGTGTTCCCTGCCTATAGCAACTGATTGTCTTCTTATTTTTCATTTTCTAAAAGCTATAGATTATAGCAGGCTGGATATTGTTATAGGCGATACAGATATCTCTTCTATTACATGCTGTGGATATGAGACAGCATGCTATAGGGCACCATGTCTTTTTGTTTAGTTCTGATGAATGTTTTTGTACTTTGCAGTAATGTGGAGGATGTGTGCAGGTTCCCCGACCTCCCAGCTCGCAAGCAGCTCACCTACCAGGCCAAGCAACTTATCTCAAGAGAGATTGAGCTGGAGAAGATGAGGAGGTCAGAGGCCTTCCAGCAGGCACGCAACGCAGGAAGGGTAAGTGTTGAGGAACAACCATGGCGATATGTTTTCACGAGCAGGTACTTTTGTGCCCAGCCCCCACCAAAGACAAGTTATCCACATCCCATGTATTATGGGAGAAATAAATGGGCTGCTATTGCTGATCTTCTGAAAAGCCAGTCAACTGGCTACACTAAAAGCTTCCATGCTTTGAGTCACTGAACTACTATGCACTTCTCCATACCTGCATACGCATGGTCAGGGACTGGTAGTGTGGAAGCAAGAGGATTAGCAAGAGAGAGAGAGACAGCTAGCATGCTTGAAGGGAAAGGTTGAGTAACAGCCTACATATTTTTCTCACGAATGTGTGAACTAGGCGAACTGACCCTTCCATTGGTCTTATACTTTTGGGGACTGAACTACACCGTATTACCGTACTACACCTAGAGGTTCAACCATGCTGCTAAGACACAGATGCCTATTTCATGGCAAATAAACTAAAAATCCAACAGAGAGCAGGGTAATTTCTAATGTCTGTGTTAAGTAGTTACTGAAGTATCAAGATCCCACCTTTTTTTGGAGTCCCCTAGAGCTATAGGAAATTATTTAAAGGACAATGCTTGTTGGGTTTGTTCCCCGATTCTGATATGGGTAAAAAAAGCTCTTAAATTTGTACACGAGACAACGTTCAGTGCCAGGGAGGGGGTACAGGCTGTGCCCACCACTCTTGCTGCCTGGATAACTGAGGTCAACAACACACTACCTTTTAGGAAGGTGATCTATACCAATAGAGGCTGTCTGGGTAAATGCAATAAAATATGGGACAGATGGCTGCAGTCTACATCTACATGCACCACATGGGGTTAAGACTCCTTAGCAAATGCATATGGTTTACACAGTTTGCCAGAGTTGGTTATCTTTACCTAAAAAGAGGCTACGTAAAGGGCTAGGTCGTGCTTGCACTTATGTTTTTTCAGGGCTGGCCCCGTGTTTAGGGGTTTGTATATGAAGTTTTGTTGCGTTGGTCCTCTGCACTTCTTTTGGAGATATAATGTATGCTGTGTTGCTCAATATATGTCTTAAACCGCTTATGTAACTGCTAAGTACAACTTATGTTGTACTAGTTTTGGGGTTTCTACCCAAATGTTTCTTCCTGATACCTATAGTCTATGTATCCTGTGCGAAACTCCAATAAACCTTGTTTGAAATAATAAAAAAAAAATTAAAAATCGCACCTGTACTGCTGAACAGAAGCACATCGGAGTCCCACGCCAAAACTGTGGTCGCATATATGATAATGGAGCCTTAGGGAGGTCGATCTACAGTGAAGGCACAATAACAGGTTGCCTAGTTGTGGTCCTAGGCTGCTGCCTCTCCAATCGCAGTGAAGGAGTGGTTCAACAGATATCTGTTTTTGGATATAAAGTTAGGCGCGCCTGGTATGAATGGTCAGCTTAATATTTAATATAAAATGTTTAGTACAGTCAACATGTTTCTGGTGAATGGCCTCCCCCTTCTTCAGGGCTTAACCATGTGGTTTGAAATTAAAGGTGAATCAAAATGCCTAAAAGGGCTGAAGCGGCCCGAGTATCCACACGTGTTTTCAATTCTGTCTCCTTTATTCTTTAATTACTGACACATTACAGGGTGGTAATTTTGCCACATTTGTGGCGTTTTGTAGCATGGTAAGCTGGAAATACTTTATTTGTATTGTGTTGTCACATCACATGTTTTATTCTCAGATGTGCTGTTGTCCTTTTTTTTTTTTGCTAACATTTTATGGTCATTCACAATATTGGCGGGAGGGGGGGTTTGAAGCATTAGTGACGTTGGTAGCTTTAAATATATATCCTCGTGAGATGTCAAGTGCAGAGGGAGAATTACATCTATTACCTGTAGTCACCGTAGAGTATTAACGATTGTCAGGAGTCACCCGATGCATGCCAGGGGCTCCCTGCAGAACCACAGTTAAGTAACATGTTGATCCCAGAAGCCTCTCTGTTTACACAGTATCTCAGAGACCAGGCTGGAAAGACGCAAACAGCTATTAACAGCCAATCTCGCTGGAATGTCTTTATCTTTGTACAGAAAACGTCAACTGAAGGAGATGATGCAATATGAGGATAGATTAAAAAGAATCCATACATATACATATGTCCTGTTTTATCAGAGTAATGGGATTGGTCAATTTTTATTACCTTTTTATCTGCTAAATAATGGCAAGTTGTAGGAATGGCTGTTGTCAGAAGGTAGGTCAACAAAGAGCTTAAAAGTAAACCAGTCCTTACATCACACTTGCAAAACTTTTTAGCAGTAATAACAATTCCCAGGAGATATTTATATATTCAGTGCACTTAGGGAGTCATTTATAAGTCTCTGCTTGAACCTGTGATACTGAGCTCTAATGTATTCCCCTGCATTTCTAATGTGTGCTGAAGTTGCTTCAAGCTCCAAGAGACCAAAGTTGCTCATAGCTGTGAGGTGCATATGGGGGTGGTCCGGAACTTGATTCTTTTAATCAATACAATTGCAGAATTGAGCACCCAGCGAACCGAGACTACTTGGATATTCTGGAAGAAAGCCATGTGAAGGTACTGCATGTAGAAGCACCCATAGGCCATTTTTAGGCATGCCTGCAATTTGTAAAGTTTTATACAAGAACAGGTTTGTCAGTCGTTTTGGCTCCTGTTTAAACGGTCATATTTGTGGACACCGAACCTTCGTGCCTGTTGGACAACCCATTCTAATGCCAAGGAAATTAGTCTTGGGGGGTAGTGGGCCTGTTAAAATTTGAGACCGTATAGGCCAGGTGAAGCCATGTACTGATGGTGGATGAGAAGCGGTGGCTTGCAATTTGCTTTTTAATCCCAAATGTGTTCTGTAGGGGTGGGGTCAGAGCTTTGTGTATAACAAATGTGTCAAGCCCTGTGATTAGGGAGCTGTCTGTGCAGGGGGGCACAGTCATACTGAAATAGAAAGGAGCCTTGGTTGAAATGGCACTAGTGTCTAAAATTTGGAGGGATGACCATATAATGTACCATAGGGTCTGTTTTATATGAACTTTTGTTCATATTTCCACCATGCTTCGAGCCAGGAAGTCCATCTCTCGCTTCATTTACTACCATATCTGGAAGGCCTATTTCTCCTGGTGCAAATCTCAGGTTTTTCATCCTTGCAGGTTTTCTGTAGCTCATATTTTGGCCTTCTTCCAACATGGCATGGACTGACATCTGGCCCTTCAGCACCATAAAAGACCAAGTTTCTGCTTTGTGTGTTCTATTTCCATGCCCCCTGCCCTCCTATTCTTTGGTTTGTTCTTTCCTTCAAGGGGTTACTCTGGTTGCCCCTCCTTTTAGACCCCAGATTGATGCCTTGGGACCTCAGTTGGGTTCTTTCTACCCTACAGATGCTTCCTTTTGGATCTATTAGAGAAGTTCCATTATTGACTCTTTCAGGCCTTTTTGGTAGCCATCACCTCGGCTCACAGGGTGTCAAGGCTTGCTGTTTTTAGTTCTACATGGGATAAAGGTGGTTCTCCGTTCTCAGTTATCCTTTTTGCCGAAGGTTGTAGCGACTTTTCATTTGCGTACATTGTTTTGCCTTCCAGTCTGCCCAGTTTTTGCTGGTTATTTCTCTCTACTACTAACTGAATGTGTTGCAGATAGGGTGGTTTGGCAACCAGCAGGGGCCGCTCCTGGGTTGTGTGGTAATCTTTGGTTGTACCTAGCATCCTACTCCTGCAGGTGGTGCAAGACCCAATGGTCTCAATCTATTGACCCAGCTGTGTCCTTGAGAAAAAAGATTTTATGGTGAATACAAGAATCTAATTTTCCTCTGTTATCCTCCTTACACATAACATTAGCTAAGAGATACTACGTCATAGTCGAAATCTTAAGTTGTAAATCTAAATTGTGTTCACAGCAGGTTGGATATAAATCAATGATTTTTTTTTTTTCTTTAACCACTTCAGCCCTGGAAGATTTGGCTGCTGAATGACTGGGACATTTTTTGCGATTCGGCACTGCATCGCTTTAACTGACAATTCTGCGGTCGTGCAACGTTGCACCCTAACAAAATTGTCCCACAACTAGAGCTTTCTTTTGGTGGTATTTGATCGCCTCTGCGGTATTTATTTTTTGCGCTATAAACAAAAAAAGAGCGACAATTTCGGAAAAAAACACTGTTTTGTACTTTTGCTATAATATCCCCTTTTTTTTTTTTTTTTTTTTTTTTTAAGAAGCAAATTTTTTCTCAGTTTAGGCCTTAGTGTGTTCTTCTACATATTTTTGGTAAAAAAAATCGCAATAAGCGTATATTAATTGGTTTTCACTAGTGCTAAAGAGAACTTTTTTCATTATTTATTAATTTATTCATTTAGACAAGCGGGATACTTTATATTGAGCACTAAGCACTTTTTATGTTGATTAAGACACTATGTATGGTGTAACAAGCACTAATAAGCACTAATTTATGGTGTAACAAGCACTTGTTTTTTCACACCTTGGTTATTTATTCAACATTCATATTATTTGTATTTAATATTAATGCACTAGTAAGCACAGAGTTGGTTAATATTATGGCAGACACACTGGACAATTTTGACACATTTTTGGGACTATTGGAATTTCTACAGCGATCAGTGCTATAAAAATGCATTGATTACTGTAAAAATGTCACTGGCAGTGAAGGGGTTAACACTAGGGGACGATCAAGGGTTTAACGGTGTTCCCTGGGAGTTGATTCTAACTGTAGAGGGAGGGGACTGACTTGAGGAAGTGACGGATCGTGGTTCCTAGATAATAGGAACACATGGTCTGTCACTCATCTCAGAACAGAACATGGTTTTGTGTGTTTACACACACACTTCCGTGTTCTGTCCCTCATGCTCGCGATCGCTCGTGGCCGACGGTCATCACGACCGTCGGCCACGAGCATCGGTACCCCCGCTGTGCAGCAGGCACGTGAGCCCGTCTGCTATCCCGATCCCGCGAGCCGACGTACAGCTATGACGTTTCGCAGGATCGTGCCGACCTGCCGCAGTATAATGATTTCACAGTAACCATGAGATAAAACAAAGTTCAGGAATGTTTATTTATCCCATTGTTTTGCAAATCTATGTACACTGCAAACTGTATGATTGAATCGGTTCTGATATCACTGTTTTACTAACCTGAGAGCTTATTATTCTAAATAGGAAACCTTCATTTTGTTTGCAAATATTTAAAGATTCTAACTACCAGCAAGAATAAGTCCTTACATTTAAAGAGAAACTGTCATTTCAGATGATCCATCATGGCAGCGCCTTTTAGCAGGCATCCATTCACCTGCTGCCGCCACGTCCCTCACCTTTGTTGTGTCACTGCCGCATCACCAGCCATCCCATTAAAGTGAATGGGACTGTCGGTGAATCAACAGCGGGTCAGAGGAGGAGCCGCTGCGGGACAGTTGCTCTTTAAAAATTATGATTTCAATCGAGTTGATTTAATTTTTTGGGGTTTATGATATGGTAAACTCTGTTTTGTTGGACACCACCAGCCAGTCTCAAGAGGAGTCAGAGCAGCTCTTCCCTGCGAATAAATTATGAATAAATTCCCTTTATCGTACAATTAAATGATCAGTCCATGCAAAAGTGATTTTCCAGATATGGATAGGGCCTGGTAGGCTGAGGCAGTCCCTAAGTTCTTGTATATTTTCGATACTTCAGCATCAAGGTCTCGCTGTTATAATTCCTGGCTCTGTTCCTGTCCACCTAGGGGTTCTGGGTGTCCCTGCCTCACCTTTTTGTGTGATTCAGCATATATATATATATATATATATATATATATATATATATATATATATATATATATATATATATATATATATTTATAATTTTTTTTTTTTTTTTAGGAAGAGTGGGTGCCTTTCAAAATGGGCACCATCGGTGTGTTGGGTGCCCAAGAAGTATAACAAAATGTAAGGGGTTTAACAGCATCTACCAAACACTTCCACCTGACCGAATTCAATCAAACAGTTCACTTCTGTTGAGCGGGGGCTGCCACACCCTGATTGAAATTTGCCCGGTATCTGCTGAACCAGCCAAATTTTGATCAGTGTATGGCCAGCTCAAGACTCTATCGTGCTTCACACTGGTTTACTGGGGTATTTGGTTTTTCTCAGCCTACCTCGTCATAACCTCATTGTTCCATCTGGCCTTAGGGAGGGAAATTGGAACATCATGCATCATATTGTCCTCCTTGACAATCTATCTATAAAATAGTTACTTTATTCTTGGCCTAATTAATTTCCCGGGCATTAAAATCTCAAGGGGATGCAAGCAACTTCTTACTACCATATCCCTTGTGGCACGGAAGACTATTTTACATAAGTGGATCTATCCAGAACCTCCTACTATTTCCTTTTTTATAGCTAAATTATCTTGTGTTTTTCACAGGGAATAGGTGATGGCCTCCCTGCATAAGGAATTACGGGTTCAAAATGTCTTCAACATTTGGGAATCTTTCAATTAAACCTTGCCCACAGAAACTCAACAATCTCTAATGCAATCCTTTCAACATACTCAATGGTATCTATTCAGACTCCTAGCCAGTAATCCTCCAGTCGACATTCCATGCCTCTTAAATTGAATTAAATTTAATCTAGAAATTGATGCCTCCCCCTCATTCCTTTGCTTGCTACTTACTAGTACAGCCACCATCCATTAAGAGATATTTGAATGTCTAAAGACATGCTGGTAGGTTAATTGGATCCTGTCTAAATTGTCCCTAGTATGTATGAATTTGTGTTAGGGACCTTAGGTTGTAAGCTCCTTGAGGGCAGGGACTGATGTGAATGTACAATGTATATGTAAAGCGCTGCATAAATTGACAGCGATATATAAGTACCTGAAATAAATAAAATAATGTACACCACTAGACCCAACTAGGTCTCTCTCAACTTATATCAATACTGTATATTGTCTTTCTTGATTTAACTTGTTGGTCAAATGTCGCAGCCATTGTTCTTGTTAATTGCCTTCTCACAATAAAATTTATTTAAAAAATAAAGAAATTACATTATTCATCTCTAAATGACTGGCAAACTGCAGCTCTTTGCATCTCTCAGGATGTTTTTAGTTTGTACAAGGAAACCCATATAGACAAACGCAGCATACAAAATCTATGATGATGCCCACGAGCTTCAGGGTCGTGGTGCTCACCACCTGAGTGTGCATATCTGAAAAAGTTAGGATTGTTGTGTCATTGGTAAATCTTAATATCTCTTTGCCAGGAAGCTGCCAGCAAAAATGAAGAAAAGGACGGTGAAAAGACTGCAGCCAAACCTGCGGCCAAACCAGGACCATTGAACCATGAGAAACGTCTTGAAAATATCATGAAGAAGACACCATTTGAGGAGAAGGTAGAGCTGTCTTGTGGATGTCTTAACTAATTCAAGATATTTTTTACTAACTCTGGTGTGCTACCTTAAATTACATTGCCGATCAGCCATTCCTGTATATGTAATGAGGTCAAAAAAGCCAATTCAGTTTTTATTGGACTTCTGCTACAGCTGGATTATATCACGTGTAGCATTGCTTGAGGGTGGGACTGCATCCTCTCACATGATACTCTGCTAGGCTGGCTGCCTTCAAGGGCCCCTTCAAACTGATTAGTTTTTCTTCTATTTTTACCTTACCAAAAGCTGAAGAAAAATAAATGCGCATTAAATCCAATGGCACTCTTCACACCAGTCAGTTGCATTTTTAAAAGTCCTGCATCCTGCCCTTTTGGCACATGTGTGGCAAAAACGCACCTCCCCATTAAAATGATTGGAAAATGCATAAAAAATGTTCGCTGCTTGCAGAATGTGTTTGTTTTTTTACCTTAAAGTGTTACTAAACCTAAAGACGTTTTTTACCTTAATGCATTGTTTGTATTAAGGTAAACCATTTCAGTTTGTGTGAAGGGGAAGAGAGGGGAGAAGAGATCAGCGCTGTGCACAGCTGCATCTATTCTCCCCTCTTTTCCTATTTACACAGCATTTGAGCAGGAGCCATTGGCTCTTGCTGCTGTCTGTCAGATGCAGTGGAGAAGAGGGGGGGTCGGCCTAACTCCTGCTTTGTAAGTCTATGGAGCTCAGCTCCATAGACACACAGGTCGGAAGCGCGCAGACTACACTCTCCCCATAGCCAGCGGCCGGCTATGGTAGTCCTAGAAAGAAGAGGAGCCGCCAAGATCGCCGCTGGGAACCCGAGAAGAGGAGTATCGGGGCCACTATCGGTGCAATTACCACCACAGGTAAGTATAACCAACATGTTTGTTGTTTTAATAAATATATATATGACTTTAATACTTTAATGCATAAAATGCATTAAGGTAAAAAAAAATTAAAAAAACTTCTGCCTTTTTATTACGATGTTGCAAGAAAAAAAAAGGGGGAAGTGATTTGCAGGATTTAACTTTACTTGCCAATCTTGTATCAGTTGCGATAAGTTCTGGTGATTCTTTAAGTAGCTTGATTGAGTTAAAAGTACCCACCTAACCTTAAGAAATGTTACTGATTTGGCTTTTCTTTTCTCGTTTTTGCAGCCTGAGAAGGATTTCTTTGGCCGGCAGATAGTGAAAACGGTGGTTTCCACAAGTACAGGCAAGTACAAGCCCCTTTTTTTTTTTTTTTTTTTTTTCCTGAATGGCACAGAGCAGGTTCAGGTATTGATACATCCCTTCCTGATGGATGACCATCTTGCCATTCCTGCTTGGTAAATCAATGTAGTTGATGGACATGGTCCCTGGGGGTAGCTGGAATTATCACTCACATGACAGAGAGATAACATTGTATAGACACTACAGCCATCTGTCCACGTCTGCTAGGGATATGGAACCCTGTGTGTCCGACGGATAACTGTTTTTCCACAGCAGCCAAACTTGAAACCTGATACGTGAATTCAACCTACAATGTGAAGGTAGATTTAAACCCAATACCAAAATCACATACAAAATGTAACATGTTGCTGTAATAAAAAATGCCTGGTGATCCTGCCATGAAGGTCCTTGTTCAGGGAACTTCTGTGATGGGGTAACAACTGGCTTCCAATTTTGCTCTGTTGTCACCCGATCACATTTGCCCATGCCGAAGGCTGCAAACAGCCATATCAACACATATTGCACCCTATTAGATTGTAAGCTCTTCTGAGCAGGGCCCTCTTAATCCTCTTGTATTGTATTGTATTATAACTGTATTGTCTCCCTTTTTATATTGTAAAGCACTGCGTAAACTGTTGGCGCTTTATGAATCCTGTATAATAATAATAATATTGCACAGGAATGGTCCACCGTTGTCACATCAGGAAGACAGTCTAGAGTACCGATGTGATGCAAATGCATGTAGACAGGAAGAGGATAAAAAACGGCAAGAGATTGCAAAAAAGGTGAACATGGTATTTTATAAGAGGGAAAAAAAAAATTTCAATTAACACGGTGCTTTAGCAAACAAGAGTTGCATTCACCCAGGATTAGCACCACTTTTAGGGTCCTTTCACACTGGGGAGGTTTGCAGGCGCTATTGTGCTAATAATAGCGCCTGCAAACCGACCCGAAAGTGCTGCCGCTGTCTCTCCAGTGTGAAAGCCCCGAGGGCTTTCACACTGGAGTGGTGCACTAGCAGGGCGGGAAAAAAAAGTCCTGCTAGCAGTATCTTTGGAGCGGTGAAGGAGCCGAGTATAATACCGCTCCTTCACCGTTCCTGCCCATTGAAATCAATGGGACACCGCAGCCATACCGCCGGCAAAGCGCCTCTGCAGAGGCCCTTTGTGGTGGTTTTTAACCCTTTCTCGGCCGCTAGCTGGGGGGGAAAAAACTGCCCCGCTAGCGGCCGAATACCGACGGTAAAGCGCCGCCTTACCCCCGCCCCAGTGTGAAAGGGCCCTTACTCAAGATTCACTATTTTTTCTATTAAAACCTTATGTGGAAAATGGGTGAATCTTGGGTCAAAATACTGCAATACTCCTCTTTGATCTAGAACTCCCCCTCCCCCGCAGTTCTCTGCCTCTGGATGTCCTCAGTCTTCCACATCGATTGAATGCCAGTGTTATTCAGCATTCTTCCTCTGAGCCCAGGTTGTCATGGATCTGCTCCCTGGTGAAGAAGCAGCATCATCATGCAGCTTAGTCTGCACTGAACAGCGCTGTCACATTTCAGCAGTTAAAGTCTAAAAATGCCTGTTCTGCTATAGCCCATGATTGTTCCAGGTCAATCCCCTACTAGGTAATGATGACAAGGCCACAATGCCAGAGCTTGCTTCTTTTAATAAAAAGTGATCTGCAGCTCCCCACTTTGTCCTTTGTATGTCCATTTCTAAGATGTGATCTTCGTTGTTCAAGCTTAAAACATTATAGCAGGTTCACTTTTAATAATACAGTAATATCACTTTTGGCATTTTGCTTCACAGAAATATACATATATTTTTTTTTTTTATCCTAGCTAGGCTGCCTAAATTAGAATTTAAAGCAGGAACAGCCACCCACAATCCCCGAGGCCAGGGAACAGCGAGGCCTCGGTATGATTACCTACTTCAGACTGCTATATTTGGATTGCATTGTGTGTGCATACTTTATTTTAGTAGACAGCGAAGGCAGATAAAGGCCCACGTATGGATTTCTAAGGAAAGGATGACGGCATACATAATTTGCTGCCGAAATGGGCCATAGTCTTCAGCTGCACACACTTCACTTTTTACAGCCCATCATTCTCTGCTCTGAAATATAAATGAGCTCTCCTTCGGTGGCCCCCATCTTCTTGCCTCATTATTATATTTATATATGTTTAATTTGCCAGTCAAATGAGCTGCTTCGTGTGTAGATCCTGGGCTGCTGTATTTGAAGCTCTGCACTTACTGTAAACTGT